>NW_020837955.1:21572369-21685414 GCF_003676395.1 Aethalodelphis obliquidens
ATATAGAGAAAGAGCTGTATGAGCTGTTTGTATATTTTGGAAATTAAGATCTTGTTGGTCTCATCGTTTGCAAATATTTTCTCCCATTTTGTAAGTTGTCCTTTGTTTTGTTTATGGTTTCCTTTGCTGTGCAGAAGCTTATAAGTTTGATTAAGCCCCATTTGTTTCTTTTTGATTCTATTTCTTTTGCCTTGGGAGACTGACCATTGCTACAATTTATGTTAGAGAATGTTTTGCCTATGCTCTCTTCTAGGAGTTCTATGGTGTCATGTCTTATACTTGAGTCTTTAATCCATTTTGAGTTTATCTTTGTGTAAGGTATGAGGGTGTGTTCTAACTTCATTGATTTATATGATACTGTCCCCCTTTCCCAGCACCCGTTGGTGAAGAGACTGTCTTTTCTCCATTGGATATTCTTGCCTCCTTTGCTGAAGACTGATTGACTGTAGGTGTGTGGGGTTATTTCTGGGCTCTCTAGTCTGTTCCATTGATCCATATATCTGTTTTTGTGCCCAAAACATGCTGTTTTGATTGTGTATGTTGTTACACTTATGTTTTCCACAGATCTGTTAGGCTCTGTTCATTGTTCTGCATTCTTTTTTCCCTACTCCTCAGACTGGAAAATTTCAATTGATGTATCTTCAAGTTCAATGATTTTTTTTTCTTTTGTTTGCTAAAATCTATTATTAAAACCCACTAGTAAGTTTTTGGTTTCAGTTATATTTGCAATTGCAGAATTTGCTTAGCACCTTTTAATAATGTCTGTCTCTTTATTGATATATTCTATATGTTCATACATAATTCTCCTGATTTCCTTTAGCTCTTTGAACATTTTTAGCACAGTTGATTTAAAGTCTTTGTCTAGTAATTCCAATGTCTGTGCTTCCTCAGGAGCAGTTTCCATTATTTTTATTTATTTATTTTTGTGAATGGGCCATACTTGCTTATTTCTTTTCATGCTTCCTAATTTTTGTGTTGGAAACTGGACCTTTCAGTATTGTAGGAACTCTGTACTCAAATTCATCCTCTTTTTACTGCTTACTGTAGACTCTAGTTATTGGTTTAGCAATTTTTCTAAACTATTTTTGCAGTCTGTAGTTTTTGTTATGTGTGGTCTTGCATTCAGCTAGTTGTTTTGAGAAAGATTTCCTTGAATACCAAGAGTCAGAGGGAGGGGAAGGAAGAAAGAGAGAGAGAGGGAAAGAGAGAGACAGAGAGAGAAGAAAAAGAAAAAACCCCAGAAGGATCAAATTTTAAAATCTCTTCCAATCTTTGGAGATTGGGCTCTATACTGGAGAACTCCTTCAATTCTTAAGTCGTTTAAATATTTTGCCTTAGCCTTCAATTCCTGCCTACAGGAAGCTTAGAGATCATCCCGAGGGCAAAGCTTAGGGTCTTCACAGGTCTTTTCTGGGCACACATTCTACCCTGGGCATTTGTGTGGCTTTCTTACATGGGTAAGTGGCCTCTATACATAGGAGCTTTTGACCTGAATTTCTCAAAGAAACTCTCTCCCTAGCATTTCTTCCTGGGCTTTAGGCACTCTAGTATATGCCTCAGGGATCTACAGGGTTTTCATTTACCTTACAGTGTTTTTGAGGAATACCCACTGTGTTTTCCACCCTGAGTGGTTCCAAGATAGGCTAAACAAAGACATACACCTTGCCTGAGTCTTCAGGTAGCTCCCAGGTAGGTTGGAACCAACATGGTTACTTGTGAATAAGGCCTATTCTCTTGCCTCAGAACCAGGGGTCAGGGTCCCATAACAGGAATACGGGTTAATGTCTTCAAGACCACTCGCTGCCAAGCTGAAGAGGTCAGGGCAACCAACAGGTCACAAAGCTTTCCTACACTTTTAAAGTCTCCTTTTCTTGATTCAGAGCTGACTTGTTTGCTATAAACTTTGGAGTGTTTTTCAGAGTTCTGACAAGTTGAGTTAGACGTCTTTTCTTGATTGTTTGATGTTTCTGTAGAGGGATGGGCTCTTAGAGCTACTTACTCCACCATTTTTGCTTCTTCACAAACTAATTCATAAGTATAAAGCTGGATGAAGTTTTGCATTTTCACAAGACATACACACCTCCAGATCTTTTGGTTTTAAAATATATTTATATCTCATCTCACTTTAAGAATTGCTTGTGGTGACTTATAAAAGTGCATATAGTGCCAAGGAGAAAAAAATAATTTTAAGTGAGGAAAGAGGGCAGAGGGGATAAGAATGAAAGAAGAAAGAAGACAAAACCAGGAGTAATATTATTATCCCCAATATATGGCTTAATGTCTTACACACTTTAACAGAGGTGGGATAGAAATTTGTCCCAGAGTTCCCTATTTGCAAATGCAAAAAGGGAAATACCATTGCTTATATTTTTTTGTAATGCCTGAAGGTAAAAACAGACCTCAGTAGACATGCAGCTATATTAGGTACTAAGGCTGGAAGAAATTTCTCTTGGAGTTATAATTAAAGAAGACATTGTTGGAATTAATAAGAGATGTGACTTTTAGTATCTCCTGTAGTAAATGAATCCCACATCAGGGATCCCAGGCTTTTCTGTGTGTGCACATCAAGGGATGCCAATGCCACAATGACCCAAGTGAAGAGTAATGACAGCAAGTCTATGAGGGGCCCCAACAGTGCTGATTAAATGAGTGGGGAAGACAGATATGAAAATAAGGGTGGATGAATTAACTGCTCTAAACCTCAGTTACCCTAGCTGTAAAATAAGAATAATAGTAAGTACCCAAGAATGTACCTTAAAAGGAGAAATTATGTGTGCGTCTGGAGTGTAGTAAATGCTTGCTAAATTTAGTGATGATTATTATAGTTCTAAAGACTTGTTTAGAGACTGGTGATGGCCTCTAGTCTGTTGGTTGAGTCACCCCATTTCTTTTCATCTGCCCATCTATTTCTAAGCCTGGACCATGCCACCAAGACTTTCAAATGGTTAAAATGTACTCAGAGCATTTTGATCCTATGGGCCTAAGGTGGAGCGACAGTGCATGAGATTTAGGACATTCCTAGTTCTGGAGTCCCCAGTCCTGAGGTGGATCAGTCCCGGAACTCAGTGGAGATAATTTGCACTCCTGCTGGGGAAGAGAAAGAGGTGACTAGGTCTGCCCCACTCCACCCTGCCATCCGAAGACCAGCTTCTTGCAGTGTGCAACCCACCTTGTATAAAAATTAGGGCCATTCTGTTCCTTTTGAAACCCATCTATACTGACTGCTATGGGTAGTAAGAATGCATACAGCTCGTGGTTGCTTTTGAGTGTTGATAAATGCACATGGCATTTGTACTTTTTCTTGGAGGGTGACTACAGTCCAGATGGGTGTGACTGCCATGGCCCTGGCGTGATACAGCCTGAAGGACAGCAAGGTGGCCCCCGACCTCTGGTGGGATAAGCATGCATCTAAAATTACAGCCAAGGCTTCGTTAGTGTCTCAGAAAGAAGCACCTGTTCATAGCTGGTCATGAGCCTTTAATATATTACCCTTAAATCATTGAAAACTGGACTAGCCTGAGCAGCAGTGAGTATGCCATTGGAGCTGGGGGCAATCTTGAGCAGGCCCAGCGAGATGGCCGAGATGATCTAATAGACCTTTCTTCATCTCCAAAAGTCCATCACTCTGCCTCTCTCCTCCTTGTTAAACGAAAGCTCCCCACTCACAGGAAATAAAACTGCTACCTGATATTTATATATCTTTGGAGAGTAGCGTAATTCAGAAACCAGGGAGAATGGTTTAAAACTTTATTGAAAAGGAGACTGTTTCTTGCATGAAATAATCTTATTGGAAAAGTTACCTTATTTCTTCTACTGCACTCGGAAAATCTAGATCATTTGTAAAGGAAAGGGCAAAAGACAAATTGATTTTTGTCGGCGTGAGGTTGGTTTTTGTACTTTGATTAGTGGCTTGAAGCTGGTGAGTCATGTGATGGTTCTGGTATTTGGGGGGAGGGTATTCAGACTGAGATCATAGTAATTCTTTTTGACCTTGACTTTGAGCAGGATATTGCGGGAAGTCTTATGTCACCCCCAAGTCTCTAGCTATTTGCAACCCTATGCTATTTTTTTGATTGATCTCTTGCATTAAGCGGGCCTCTCCCCTCCCTTACTGTGCCATTCCTAGACTCTAAAGTTTTGATTGGCTTTACAACATCTACAAAAGCCCATATTCATTGTTCTAGAGTTCTTTTTCCTCCAAGCTCTGACTTAAGCTGACTTCCAGCCCGCTAGCTCTCCTCACTCTCTTGCTTCCATGGGGTGAACCCTCTGCCACCTTCAGCCACTCGAGCTGCTCAGCACACATCTGGGCACATCTTGACCACTTCAGGATTCGTGCTTCTCTTTGCCCTGTGCCCTCTGTTAAGATGTCTACTCCTTTCCCAGGTATCTGTCCAAAGGTGCTCTCGCTGAGAAGTGCCCCGCTCCCTTCTTGCCTGCCAGTGGAATGTCTCAGCTCTCCATGAGCTCACTATCCTCTGAGCTTGACATATTTACTGTACCTGCCATCTACTCAGCATAGATCTTGTGCTGAAGCATCTCGTGTTGATGGTGTGTGCATTGACCTAATGGAAACTCAACTCTACCTGCTGAAGAGAGAGAGAGAGAGAGAGAGAGAGAGAGAGACGGAGAGAGAGAGACGGAGAGAGAGACGGAGAGGGAAGGGGAAAGGGGGGAAGAAAGATTTTACCTGCCCCCCCAATTCATATGTTGAAGCCCTAATCCCCAGCATCTTGGAATGTGGCTGTATTTTGAGATAGGGTCTTTAAAGAAGCAATTAAGTTAAAATGAGGCTTTTAGGATGGGCTCTCATCCAGTCTAACTGGTGTCCTTATAAGAAGAGGAAATTAGGCAGACATCTGCAAGCCAAAGGAGAGACCTCAGGAGAAACCAAACCTGCCAACACCTTGATTTTGGACTTCCAGCCTCCAGAACTTTGAGAAAATAAATTTCTGTTATTTAAATCACTCAATCTGTGTAGCATTTTGTTACAGCAGCCTGAGCAGACTAATACACTCTGCCCTCGAGTGGGTGTGAGGTCAGAGGTGTGGATCTGCCATTCCTTGTTCAGGCTCAGTGTCTGCAGGCTTCCAGGAATGTGGGCATCTCTCCATTCTGGCTGTCAATCCTGTGGTTGAAGATTATCCTCCTATCTCTCGATCTTTTTATCATCTATGTCTCTAGCTATATCTTATCTATAATAGTGTCCCTAAACACAGGTAATTACATCATCTGGGGTCCTATCAAAGAATTGGTGACATATTCCAATACTGACTGGGTTGGATTTATTGGAAGATGTCACTCTACTGACTTTTAATGGTTAATAAGGGATTTTTGAGGATAATATTAATTACATGTGATTTTCATCTTTAGTGATGACATAAGATCCCAATTCCCAGCTCTACTCTATGGTTATATAAATGGTACCTTTGTCTGGGTCAGCCCACATCATTGTGGCCCTTTCAATCCATTCTCCAAGGAGTATAGTAATCTTTTCTAAAAATAGGTCTGATTATGTCACCTTACCTTCCCACTTCTCCTCAATAAAACCCTAAAGGCCTCCAATTACTCTGAGAATAAAATCCCAAACTGCCTTTACAAGACCTGCAAGGCCCTTCAGAGTCTGGATCTTGCTGACCTCACCTGGCATGACTCGCCTCATCACGCCCCTGGCTCCAGCACTCTGGTCCATCATATGTCTCCTTGCTTCAGAGCATTGGTGCAAGTTGTTTTCACTGCCTGGAACACTGAGTCATCTCTTCATCAGCATCTCCATTCATTCCTCAGATCTTAATTCAAGTGCCACGTTGTCTGAACTTCTGCTGAAAAACTCACCAGGTTCCATCTCCCTGTTGTAGGAACTTTTTACCAGGTACCTCTTATCACTTACCTCAGAAGCAATTTAACATTTGTCCATGTGATGATTTGGTTCTGTCTCCCACTAGAGTAAATTTCATGTGGTCAGGGACTATGCCTATTTTTGTGCCTGGCACACAGTGGACACTTAGTAGGTACTTTATTGAACAAATAAACATTTTTTCCATTCTAAATTAGTTCTTACAAAGCAGAAACCATGTCCTATCCATCTCTGTATCCCTGTTCCCCCGGAAGCTTGCCACATAGAAGCTGTCATTGGCTTCTGTGGTCATTGAGATGTGGTCATCTAGGGAAAGATGAAAGAACCATAAGAGAAGAGGGCTGGAGGAAGATCCTTGGTGGATCCTTGGTTTACATGGAGGGACGAGGGGAGGAAAGCCCTAGAGGCTGACGAAGAACCAGGAGGAAGGTCCTAGAAACTAAGGAAAGAGTTTCAAGAACGACATGGAGCTCATCAACGCTAAGTGCTGCAAAAGATCAAGTGGGATGAGACGTGAGAAAGGGCTCTGGGGTGGGTAGTAGGATGGCATGTGGGTGAACCAAGGGAGGCAGAGCTGGACTGGTTACCAGAGATGAACAAGAGAGTGAATGGTGAGAAAATGTAGAAATGGCTATAGACCATGGATTCTCAGTCTTGGCACTATTGATATTTTGGACTGGGCAATTCTTAGTTGTAGAAGGCTGTCCTAGGTATGGTGGGGTGTTTATCCCTGGCCTCAGCTCATTGGATGCCATTAGCAACCCCCCCCCCCCACACCTCCAGTTGTGACACACCAAAATGTCTGCAGACACTGCTAAACGTTCCTTGGGGGCAACATTGCCCCTGGTTGAGAACCACTGCTAGACCCTAGCATTCGCCCAACTAGTTGCCCTTGAGATGCTCCCAGAAAAAAAGGTTGCATGGTCAAACACGGGTCGACAATACTGAGTGAAACACGTTCCTCTGCTGCAGGAATGCTCAGAGCCTTACGCCACCAAGATGCACTGTAGCTCTCTTTCACTGTGAAAGACCGGCGTGGAAGAAGCAGCGTTTCCCAGAACACTTTTACAGGACAGCGTTACACAGCCCACAGGGAGTGTTCTGGCAAGCATACTTTGGGAGACACTACTGCAGACTGTGTCTGTGGGAAGAAGTGACCTAACGTATCCACTGTCACGCAGGTAGTCAGCACTGGAGGACGGCTGGGGATAACCCCTGCCCACCCCTTCCAGTAGCCCATTCTTTCACACCTCACTCAGCATAGGCCAATCCTGAGATTGTTTCCCTTTGCTTCAAGTGCCCGGAGTGCCTCGGTTCCCCACAGACAACGTTACATTCAGGTGTCTCCCCGGCTGACCGGAAACATTGCCTCATCAAGCCGGGATGGCACTGAGGAGTGGGCTCCAGTGGAAACCTGTAGGCTCAAAGGACCCAAGCATCTGAGTAGGAAGGCTGCTTCCCTGCAGGGTGCTAATATGGACAGGGCACTGGACGGGGAGCTCTTGGCGTGTTCTGTGCAACAGAGCTGTTCAGTTATTCACTGAACCAACATTTATTGAAAGCCTTCTCTGTGTAGGTTTCTCTAATTCTCTGCCTTTCAATTCTCTCTTCTACCAAAGAATGGGATTCGTTTAAGAATCTCAGACTCCTTCCAACAGCACCTTCTGTTTTCTCTTCTTCACTCTGGAGGGGGCAGGAAGAGACCCATCAAGGTAGTGTTGTCTAGGAACGAGCACTTACAATGAAGGGAGGAGTTCTGAACGCAAGTTCTGAAAAAGAGGAGGATCTATCCTGGATTTTGTCCTCTTACCTTACGGGTTAGCTTTTTAATGGAGGCTTTCTTGTTTGCTCTTTAGGAATTTCATTATAAATAGTTACCGAGTTTCCTCCGTGTGGCAAGCACTTGTTGAGGACAGAGGGGCAAGTGGTGAGCATGAGGGTTGGGGGTGACGCAAGGGAAAGTCAGGACCTTTTGAATACATGGGCTGTTTCGCAGGCAGCAGCTCCCAGGGATGAGCCCTTGGAAAGCCAGGGTTAGCTGCCGTAACTTCCCTTCCACTGTGGACACAAGTTCCTCTGAAGGCCTCCGCCCTGTGTGGGGCACCCCAGGGTGACCAGCTCAGAGTACCTGCTTGGATCTAGGTGATGCAATCAGGGTGAATGTCACTCTGCTTTCTGTCCCTTTGAGTCAGCACCTCCAGTTTCCTGGCCTGCTGATCAGAGCTGCCTGCAGGGAGCCCTAAAACATGGCCTTCTCCCCCGTTTCCATCAGATGCAGAAGGGCCGGCCTGGCAATGCTCCCATCCATCTGTGACAAGCGATTGGTACCCTGTGCCTGGGGTGGGACTTCTGATCTCAGCGTGGGGCTTATTGATGATCCGATGACTGCTGTTTTCACTGAGAGCCAGTGGAACGTGGTCAAATCACTGTTTGAACATGGCAAAGGGATGAATCGTGCTATGTTTATTCCATGGTTTCGAAGGCGGCCGTCTAATGTTTAAGAGCACAGAGACGTTAAATGAAAAAATGGTCTAGTGGAGAATGGAAGAGATGGATACCGCCATGATTTGCTACTTAGTAGACAGACGTTATTTTTTTATGGTTCAGGTGCATAACTTTAAGACTCCAAAAGTGTAGGTAAGATTTGGAAAGTCTCAATTGTGCTCCAAATTTGGGAAGTAGTCCCTTAGGCTAATGACATTTTTGTAAGAAGATGGTCTCCTTTTCTTCACCAGATTGTCCCTTAAATTAGTTGAGGCCCAGAGGCCCTAAATAAAAAGCAAGAAATTACAATGCAGCAGATTGAACTGAGGTTCATGTGCTGTGTTTGACATATGTGACTGGCTGTGGAAAACATGATTTTAAATGACTAGTGGGTCCCTCATGCAGCAACCCCCGAATGCCGGGTTATTTGCATTGAAAGCCCAGTTTCCATCCAGTTAGTCCCATAAAAAGGAGACCTCCCCCTCCCTTCACCGTGACCATGGCTGTCTTTGCAGTCCACCCTAAGCTGGCAGGGCCACACTGGAGCCTGTGCTGATGTCATCACACCTGCTGGAACCTACTCCTAAATTTCTAAGCTGGACAAGGCCGATCTAGTCCCTTGGGGTCCCATCCCCCTCTTGGCCATCAACAAGATTGGTGTCCGGGGAGGGGTGAGAACTGGATCTCTGTACCAGCCCTAGGCTCGGGATCCTCCCTTTCTTCCTGGCCTGGGTCTCAGGGTGCTAGGAAGGTAACATTAAAGCCTGCCGTTGCATCCTGCATCGTTGGTGAGTCTGTGCTCTCTGGGCAAGGGCTGGCTCATTCATTGCAGTGATTCTTAACCCTGGTTGCAAGTGGGGAGTTTTGGAAAAATACTGATGCCCAGGCTTTGACCCCTAGAGATTTCAATATAATTGGTCTAGGATGGGGCCCAGGGATTGAGGTGTGTGTGTGTGTGTGTGTGTGTGTGTAAGTGTAAGTACACAAGCTTCTCAGCTTATTCTAATGTTCAGCCAGAGTTAAGAACTATTGGTCTGGAGGAAAAAAGTGATCCATTTTTACTGTTCTAATTAGGCAGATTTTCTTTACTCAGACTAAGGCAATGTGATGGGAAGACAGTGCAAAATTAGCTGTGCAGAGAGAGGGATTTAAAGACTTCAGGCAATCATGACAAAATGAGCCACGCCCTTTCCCACTTTACTCAAAATAAGAGAGATGAAAAAGCTCAGGCTTACAGGGGACAAGAACAGGGTCTTCCGGGGCTCGGGTAGGACTAGAAAGTAAGGAGCTTCAGAGCTAGAGGCTTGTAGATGTTGCACATATTTCCTCAAAATCAAATTCATTTATTCCTTCATTCACTCACTCATTCATGCACTACCTCCTTCTTAAGTACCTGTTTGGTGTCAAACACTTTAATAGGCTCCAGGGGTGCAAAGATGAATATTTTGAAGGTAGGGACTCTAAACGGGCTGGAAACACAGGAGATTAGGGTTACTTTTCTTAATCAGAGATACTTGGCTTTCCACCTGGGCTCCTGTTCCTTTGCAAATGTCAGAACCCAGCATCTGCCCTTGAATTTCCCCAGGACAACAACAACACACGCCCACCTTTCTGCTTCACCACTTGCAATGCCTTGTTACTGACATTTTCTCCAGGACTTTTTTTGTATGACGAGTGACATATGGGCACCTCTTTGTCAGACACACGTTATCTCAACTACATCCTCCACTCCATCCTGCCTGACTCATTTGGTGATTACAGAGAGCTCATATGAATAGGCAAGTGTGCTGGGGCAGGAGAAGCATTTTAGAATGTATCAAGATTGAGTACTGGAATATATAGACATATCTATACACACACACATATATACACACACACCCCAGAAAAGTGCAGGTGATGGATCTCGTGGTAGCTTCACTGCACACTTACTAGGATGGTTGGCCAGGGATTATTACACCTATATTAGCAAACAGGAATCGGAGACTCAGAGAAGTTGGCTGGAAAGCATTTCGATCTGGATTCCTCCCCCTGTGGATGGTAGATGTATATCTCTAGGATTGGCGCCTGGAAATACTTCCCTCTCCAGCCTCTTCTTTGCAGAGTCCCCAAAGCAGCCTTCTCTACCTTCGAAAGCAGAAAAAAGCCAGCATTCTTCTGGGCACATCTCAACCGGCTAACTATCCGTGACCACAGGGGGGCGCCAAAGAGTTTCCATTACTTCCGCGTGCCTTAACTTTCCTGCGTTTTCTGCTGGGTAGCGAATAGGGACACAATTAGAAAATAGTGTGAACTTAGAAAAAGGGATGTTGTTGGAAGGTAAAGCTTAAGCCCCAGGTAGAACACCGTGACTGGACAGCAGAAGTGATGCCCCTAGTTTTTACTTTGTTTGGAGAGGTGGGCAAACGCTGCTGGGTGGCGTAGGTGATAGAACCACAGTGAGGCTTCCTGGGAATGTTTCAATTTTTTCCTTAAGAAGCAAAGGAAGATGGAGAGTAACGTATGTGAAGCAGGCATTTGTTCAATCAGTCGTTCACCGAGTGTGCGGTAGGGCGTTAAGTCTGAAAGGGGGGCTGAGGGTTAGCGGGACCACGTGGATCATGGGAAGGAGGCTGCCGTGGGAGTCGCGGGGGACTTTCCAGCCAGGGAGGGAGTGGTGTGCCTTGTTCCACATCCGGCTGCTCTGCAGGAACAGACGCTGGAGCAGAGCGTGGACACATCAGAGTGGCTGTTGCCAATTTCAGAGACACTAGGGTGGGGAAGAAAGAGCATGTGGACTCGGGACCTCTTTTGGAGTCAGGACCAGGAGGACCCACTGGTGGAGAGTCACCATGGTGGGTGAGCGAGGGTCGGGAGTCGAGGATGACACTCGGGTCTGGGTCTGGACCCTGGGTGGGTGGGGGTGAGACCTATTGAGAAGAAGGGCCGTGGGAGGGCTGAGTTGGGCGGGATCAGTGCTGTTTTCCGGCCCTGGGGCGTGTGCAGTGATGCCACTGGGCATTTGTGGAGCTGCGCAGCTGGATTGGCTAGTGAGATGGGAGGGGCACTTGATGAACAGAGTAATTGGCGCCTTCACAAACGAGGGTGGGAGCTAAATGCCCAGATCCAGGTGGGGATTGTCACCAGTAAGGAGAAAGAAGGGGGTGTATGGCTGGACCCTGGGATTCCAGTGAGGGCTGCCACGCCCCCTGATCAGAGGGTTCTGGGTGGTGGTGGTGCAGGGAATGGGGGCTGGGGTGTCGGTAAAGGCAGGACAGACCTGGTCAGAGGGGCTCATTAGGGGTTACATCTCATCATGAGCTGATGATCAGGAGGCTGAGCGAGGGTTTCTTTTTGTTTTTTGCTTTTGCGGTACGCGGGCCTCTCACTGTTGTGGCCTCTCCCGTTGCGGAGCACAGGCTACGGACACGCAGGCTCAGCGGCCATGGCTCACGGGCCCAGCCGCTCCGCAGCATGAGGGATCTTCCCAGACCAGGGCATGAACCCGTGTCCCCTGCATCGGCAGGCGGACTCTCAACCACTGCGCCACCAGGGAAACCCATGAGCGAGGAGTTTTATTGAGAGGAGAGGCCTGGCTGGAGAGAGGAGGGGGCTGCCAGACAGAGGTCTAAGCAGGTGGGTGCAGATTGATAGGGGAGTCCCCCAGGGAAGGAAAGTTTAGACAGAGAAAACTAGGGAAACCTTCCGGGGATCCTTTCTATGGGCAGCGTTAGCAAGGTCCTTTCTCTTCTCAGACTGGCCCTTCTGGGGCAGAATAATCTAATGTGTAAGCATTTGATGAGGGGTAAGGAAGCTAAGCTTTGCATCTGCATCTGATTCATTTTGGACGGCCAACAAAACAGCTTCTGATGGATGAGGGATCCTCTTGCGTGGTGGTGAATTCTAGCTCAGGTAGATGCTGAAAGCACTGGACCTGCATGTGCTTCAAAAGAGCAGGGTGTGAGAACACCTGAGGCCTGAAAGGAGGAAGCCAGAAGTTCTTTCTGGGCCCTGAGATTTGCAGAGTGGCTTCAGAAAACCAAGGTACAGGATTGTTCTTTTCAGGCAGAAAAACCCTAGAAAGAAAATGGGATGGGAGATTATCTGGATATGGGCGTGTTAGGGCATCCTTAAACCAGACCCCACCAAAACCTATCCAGTCAGCAGGTAGGACACGTCCGTGGGCTGCCCAGACTCATCTTGTGTGTCTGGTGTCCTGTCCTTGGTGGATTCTCTGTTGCTCTCCATTCTGCAGAAGTCTGCTGGCCTTCGTTCCTTAATATACGTCGGTAAGAGAGAAAATCAAGGTCCCTGTGGGAGGCTGGGCCCTGAATGGCTCTCACTTAATTATCTTGACCATCCACATCGATGGTGCTGGCCCAAAGCTGGCCCTGCCGCAGCAAGGGTGATTCCAATCTGTCCATCTCAGCTCCTTTTCTGGGTTGTTTTTTGTTTTCAATAAATTAATTAATTAATTTTGGGGGGTTTTGTTGCTGCGCACTGGTTCTCTCTAGTTGCGGTGAGTCAGGGCTACTCTTCTTTGCAGTGCGCGGGCTTCTCATTGCGGTGGCTTCTCTTGTTGGGCTCTAGGAGTGCGGACTTCAGTAGTTGTGGCTCGCGGGCTCTAGAGCGCAGGCTCAGTACTTGTGCTGCACAGGCTTAGTTGCTTCATGGCATGTGAGATCTTCCCGGACCAGGGATCGAACCCGTGTCCCCTGCATTGGCAGGTGGATTCTTAACCACTGCGCTACCAGGGAAGTCCCTCCTGGGTTGTTATGGGGATACTTCTTGTGTTTTTCCTTTGCCTTATGTTAAATTTGTTGGGAAAACCACAGTCAGAAATTGCACTTTGTTTATCCTGAGAACACTTGGTAGGATGTGAGCAAGGAGCAAAGCCCTGGGAAGTGGGAAGTGGAGTCCAAGGTGCAATTTCGTGCAGGGAGCAGAGACTGGGGTAGGGGCTCCAGAGGAGAAAGGAGAGCCACTGGTAGCTTCTAAAGGGGTGAAAAACTGGTCCTCTGCAGGCACCTGGGGGGCTGTCCTCTCCCTCCTTTTATGGTCACCTCGATGCGGGCTGCATCGTGCCCACCTCAGTGGGACAGAGATGGAGAATGAAGAGGGAGCAGAGCATTTTGCACCTGAAGGATGCCCTGGGGACTCTAATAGCCATCCTGTAGCCCTGTCCAGATGTCTGCCGCTCCCAAAATAACAGAGTGCACACATCACCACAAAAGACCTTTTTCAGGAGAATGTCTTCTGCGTTAAAGCTGGTTAGGGCCCGTTGTGTACCCAGAGAGGAAGCGAGATAGGTAAATAGTTGGGGGAATGAGTGTGTAGGAGAGATGAGCTGTCAGGGTGAGTGAACATTAGGTAGCATGGATTGTGTTTTCTTTCACAAGCCTTCCCCCAGCTCAGTAACAAGATCGCTCCTGGCTCTGGGTTTCCTGGTAAGCTTCTCCCCAGTGCCATTCATATTCATTGAGTTCCTTCCAATCAGTGTCACCTGGGGAAGGAAAGGTGGGCAGAGAGCCCGGTAGCACATTTCCTCTAGGGGGTGGGGGAGGAGGTGGGACTCCTGCCTCAAAGACTCACCATCAGCTGTCCCAACATTAGGCACAAAGCCAAGGGGGGAAGGGAGAGAAGTGTGCATGTCAGGTGGCCCCCTTTATTTAAAGGACATGAGGAGTTGAGAATGTTTGAGTCCCATCACAACTCTCAGACGGATGGGGGCCATTTCAAACCATTTGTTAATCTTTGTCAGCTAACCTTTTGGAACCTTGCTAACTTTCCTGGCCTGGTTGTTTATTTTTACTGACGTCTAATTCACTACCATAAAGCTCACTCACTGTGCATGTACAATTCAGCGAGTTTTAGTAACTGTAACTGTTGTACAACCATCCCTGAAATCCCGTTTTAGCACCCTGGTTGTTTTAATTATCTTGTTTCTCTGAATGATTAGCTTGCAAGGTTGTTGAAGGAGGTTGTAAGGTTTGAGACGAGGGTGCACACAGCCAGTCTTGGGAGGAGAGTAAATGTAAGAAATGGAGGTGGTGGAGTAGCGTGGGCGGGAAGGTTCTTTTGGGAAGGAACAACGTGTGTGCACAGTGAGAAAGCCCTCTGTGGACCTTGTCACGTGAGTCATCGCATTTGCTTTTAACACAGTATCTCAGTGAGGTGGGCAGCCTTCTTATTCCCATTTTACAGATGGGGAAACGGAAGCTTCTAGAGGGCAAGTCACTTGTGTAAGGTTTCACTGCCAGGGAGTGGCTGAGCTGGGATTTGAACCCATACCTCTCTGCCTGCAGAGTTTGCGTGCTCAAACTCTTACAGTAGGGGGCACTTTGGTCTGGAGCATAGACTGTACCGTCAGATGACTTAAAATGCATCTGACACTGACTGCACACTCAAGACTTCTAATTTTGTGACGCTTAACCAAGTTGCGTCTATTAAAAAGGAAAATGAGCCTCTGCCCCTCGTTGATTCTAATTCTCACCCACCCCCGGGTTCACTGTCATTTTTGCTTTGGCTCTATTGGGAAAGATAAACACTAACCACTGGACTTTGTTTGCTCCTTTGTTTGCTCTTTGAGGATCCTGCTCTGACCCTCAGACAGGAGAAAGCACCAGATGTCTGGTGCCTTCGCCTGTGCTGAGGAATAAAGGAATCTGAAAATACACTGCCATTTCAAAAAGAGCCTGCCTGCAACAAAGGTAATAGTGTTTGATGATGCCACTGTATTTCCTTCTCCCTTTCAAAAAAATCAATCTTGAGATTGTAGGCCTGAAAACCAGGAGCCACTATCTTCTAAAGGTATGCCAGGGGTTAGAAACGGAATGCTGTACACCACTTACCACGTGAAATATGAGTTATCTGTGCAAGCCTGTATGAAAAGAAAAAGAAAGAAAAACGTAACAACACTTCTGTTGAGTTTTGAAATGTAAATGTTTGCTAGTGCTTTGCCAAGACAGCTTCACTTGGGCTGAGAGCTGTGTGTAAAGAAACATTAAAATGCATCATTTGCTCGGGGCTAAAAGTCATCAGCTTGTGATATTAATGCCCTTTAAAAAATAATTTGTCGGCATGAAATCAGAGCATGCCTTGTGCAAAGGATTGGCTCTTGTCGGTTTCCTCATGGATCTACTAAGCTATAATTGCATTTAGATCTTGCCCAGAATGAAAGAGTTATTCTTTTCCCCTCCACCTCTTTTTTTTTTTTTTTTTTTTTTTTGGGAGAGAGCTAAGGGGGTTAACTTTGATCTCATTTAGGGCTAGGACCCCTGCCCTATGGGCTGGGAACGTGCTGGTCAGCTACACGGTCAGTCGTGAGATTTTATTGCTGCTGCCTCTCCATCGTAGGCCCACGGGCTCCCAGCAGCGCTCATGGCGGCGAATGTGGGCGTGTCCGCACAGATCGGCTAACTTTATTAAGGCTGCTTTGGTTGCAAGTGACAAAAACCTTCCTCAAACTGGCTGAAGAAGCAGAACAGGACCCAGGGGTGTGGCTCCCAGAGCCCAGGGGCTGGAATGAGGTGGAGCTCTACCCCATCTGGAAGCAGGGGCTCGGAGCTGCCAAGACTCTTAACTCTCCCGGGCGTGTCCAGGCTGGGCAGTAGCCGATGACTGCTCCTGGAATGGGGGCTTACCTGGTGGTGGGATGGAGGGGGGCGGCAAAGGGGCAGTGAAGAGGTTGATTCCATGGAGCTCTGCCTCGTCTGAAGCAACCCCGCTTCTCCTGGGGTGCATGGTGGAAAATGCCTTTTGAAATAACGATTCTGTCATGAAGAAAGAAATGGAAAATGACTGGACTAGATAACTCCGTGGCCTCCTCACAGATGCTATGGTTTTGAGGAATCCACCTCCAGGAGATGACCGTGAAAAGTGTTACAGTGACAGGATACGCACAGCAGACACCTGGCCTACCCGAATGTTACCTCTCCACTGTGTGGTCATTTATGCAACTACCCTGAATGCCTGTGAGGTGGTGGGCTCCTGTGAGGTGCTAGGGAAACACAGATGCGTCACAGAATCGGCCGTCGAGGTGCTCCCTGTCTAGCTGTTATTCTGGAAAGCGGAGCGTTCCTAGGGGATGAGGCTTATCACCTAAAGCATCGAGGCTTTTCTGTTTTCTTTCTTTCTTAAATTTTTTTCAATAGGTTCCTTGAAATACATACACACATGCATTTATTTTATTCATTCATTCAGTGCATGTTTATTGAGTGCCTACTAGGGGTTCTTCCATCTGGGGACAGAG
Source organism: Aethalodelphis obliquidens (assembly GCF_003676395.1). Classification (NCBI taxonomy): domain Eukaryota; kingdom Metazoa; phylum Chordata; class Mammalia; order Artiodactyla; family Delphinidae; genus Aethalodelphis; species Aethalodelphis obliquidens. The sequence goes on from NW_020837955.1 coordinate 21,588,938, forward strand.
CAGTGAACAAAACAGGGTCCACACCTGCCCTCATCGAATGTGTGTTCTTGTTGGGGAGGTGGTAGCAATTGCCCTGCTTTCAGTCCAAATGATTTGCTGCTGCCTCTCCCACTCTTCCCACCAGTGCCAGAGGGCCATGGTCATTTCCCTCACAAGGTCAAGTGAGGATCCTTAGTCAGCCAATCAATCCCATAAGAAAATCTGAAAGGCTTAGACTAGTGATTCTCAAAGTGTGCCCTGGGAACTCCCATGGGTTTCTGAGCCCCTCTTAGGGGGTATGTGAGCTCACATGTGTTTTTATAATAACACTGAGGCATTTGTCTTTTTAAATCTCTGTCATGAATGGACAATGGAGTTCTCCACAGTCTACATGACATGCGATATCAAAACAGATTTGGGACTTCCCTGGTGGTGCAGTGGTTGAGAGTCCGCCTGCCAATGCAGGGGACACGGGTTCGTGCCCCGGTCCGGGAGGATCCCACATGCTGCGGAGCAACTAAGCCCGTGCGCCACAACTACTGAGCCTGCGCTCTAGAGCCCGTGAGCCACAACTACTGAGCCCATGTGCCACAACTACTGAAGCCTGTGCATCTGGAGCCTGTGCTCTGCAACAAGAGAAGCCACTGCAGTGAGAAGCCTGCGCACCGCAACAAAGAGTAGCCCCAGCTCGCTGCAACTAGAGAAAAGCCCCAACACAGCAACAAAGGCTCAACACAGCCAAAAATAAATAAATGAATAAATAAATTTATAGAAAAGAAAAAGATTGAAGGGAGAAGCAGATAGATGATTTCAGCTGTCTTCTATGAAGCCGGCCATTAACGAGACCTGCAAACACATGAAACAATGCCATTCATTTCACTGATTTTTTTCTGAAAAATATAGTTAGTTTTTATAAAACACCTAATTTATATTAACATGTTATGAATTTATGTTAAGGTGTAATGACTTCATTATTATTTTAAAATAAAGTAATATATTTTTTAAATGTCTCACTTTTAATTTCTGATACAGTAAATATCAGTAGATGTAACCAGCATAAACAAAAGCTCTTGAGGGTCCTTAATTTTTAAAGTGTGAAGGGGTCTTGAGAACAAAAAGTCTGACAACTGCTAGTTTATAGAGGCAATGGGTGTTGCACACACACAGTGTATCAATCATGTAGTAGCAATGGAAGTTACTCAGAGGGTATTAAGGGGGGAACTGTAGGAAGACTCCAGGATCAGCCTTGGAAAACCAGTGACTCCAGGAAAACTTGGAGGCCTGTTGTTTCCAGAGTCTTGGCCAGACTGGTGAGGACGGAGCCATCTGTGCTGGACACAGGAGGCCACGGGGTTTACCCTGCTGCTGGAAACTGGATGTCCCAGTGCCGTCCTGGAGTCCTTGTGGTTCCAGCTCCTGGGTGAGGTCTGGTATGGGTGCATCTCATGGTGGAGCTGGGGTCACCTATGCAAGATCCTGTAGCCCGGAGCTTGGTGGAGTGTGCATGACTGTTTGGGCTCCTGTAGAGGAGGTGACGCGCTCTCTCCAAGAACCCAGTATAGAAAGGGATGGGCAGTCAAAACATCTAACAAATTCCCTTCAACACAGTGTGTTTCCGAGATTCTTTTCCCTTCCAGAGTGTATTCCTGGGGCTCTGGGCGCACTCTTTAAACCTTGAGCACTCAGGGGAGCTGCAGATCAGGGCAGTCGTGTGTTACCAGTTCTGGTTCCATCTCCCGGGCACTTCTGTCTCTTACGCCTTGGAGGCTTAGGGACTTTTTTGTGGCTGGATGACAAGCCAGGTGAAGAGAATACGGAAAGAGGTGAGGAGAGTCTGTTACACTCCTGTGCCTGCCTTCTTTCCTAGGTGAGGGTGGGGAGGGAACTTAACAGTATAGTGCAGCAATTAGGAGCTGTTTCTAGAAAGAGCAGACTAGGGTCCCAATCTTGGGTCTGTGCTCTGCTTCCCTGGAGATGGCTATTTCTGAACAGGAGCTGGGTGGCCATGTTGGGGAGACCTGAGAAAGGCAGAAGGGAAACAGGCAGCGAGAGAAGAGCTTGCTGGGCCAGGGCTCATACACTTAACAGAGTGGGCATGTTCTATGCAGCTCTCTCCATGATGCTCTGTCTTGTCTGTTTCTCCCTGACTCAGTGCAACAGGCAGGCTAATCGAGGGGTAGGAAGAATTTGCATGTGGCTTGAGATGCAGTGAGGTGGACGACTCTCTCCCTTTACTGCTGTCTGCCAGAACTTTCTGGGGCCGGTGCTAAATGCTTCTGATGATCTGTGAGCTTGGGATGACCTGCTGGTTAGAGCTGGTGACCACTCTGTTTGGAAGGTAGGCAGGAATGTGCGTCCTCCTTTCCTGCTAGGAAAAGGCAATTAGAAGCCACACAAGAAGGTCCCACGGGCACTGGGACTCAGGGACAGGCAGCTCTTAACGGAAGTGGCAAGGCTGTGAGCTACTGGAGGGCGGGCACCTTACATGACTGTTTCTCTGGCACGCAGCAGAGTGCCTCACAGGATGAATGACGGATGGATGGATGAATGGCCACAGCGTACAGGGAGCCCAGTCAGGCTTCCGGCTCCTGCTTCCCCACTCAGCACCCTCTTCCTCACCCAGTGGACTCACGCTAATACCTGGCCCTCCAGTCTGCAGGAAATTGCCTACTCAACCAGGACTCCCACAAAGATGTCCTGCTGAACGTACTTCCTTTTCTTAAGGGGGTTTGAGTTTTTAAAGATGACAGTGAAGAGAGGGCAATGCTTTATCCAGATCAGTAATTCTCTAGTGCAATTTTCTCTACCTGTGTCCTCAAGATTTTAACCGGTGTTCTGTAAAACTTTTGATTAAATCTTTTGTCAAGTGAATTTGAAAAACCTTGGATATTTACATCCTTTTCTTGAAGATTTAAAATGCACATCAACACAATAAAAGCTCTGAAAAGTCTTTAAAAAGAAGACTTTTAAAAAAACTTAAAAAGAAGTTTACAAACAACCTGTTTAATTGAAAAAAATAGTCTTCTTGAAGTATGGTTTCCATACAATAAAATTCACTCATTTTAAGAGTGTAGTTCAGTGAGTTTTGACGAATGTATATACTTAGTAACCAACAGTACAATCAAGATATAGGACATTTCCATCAACCCCTGAAGGTCTCTTATGACCCTTTATAGTCAATCTGTTTCCCCAACTCCCAACCCTTGGCAACCAGTGGTCTGTTTTTCTATAACTGTAGTTTTGCCTTTCCTAGAAATGCATATAAATAGAATCGACAGTAAGTAGTCTTTTGTGTCTTTGGCTTCCTCCCCTTAGCATAATGCTTTTTGAGGTTCAATCAGGTTGTGTGCGTTGGCAGTTCGTTTGTTGCCAAGTAGTGGTCCGTGGTATGGATGTATCATTGTTTGTTAATCCGCCCACCAGCTGACGGACATTTGGGTTATTTCCAGTTTTAGGTGGTTAAGAATAAAATTGCTATGGGGATTTGTGTACAAGGGCTTCTGTGGACATAAATGTTTATTTCTCTTGGGTAAACACCTGGGGGCGGAATTGTTTCATTTTATTTGATCAAGGGTGCTTACATTGAACATCTGTTAATGAACCTTCTGAAAAACATAGTTTGGGAAAAACAGCTCAAATGTTGGGCCTGTCAACCCCATGTAGGCTGCTGCCCTCAGGTCCACGGGCAAAGCTGAGATTCCTCAGCCTCGGCCCTTGCTAGACAGACATTCAGAAAGGTGGATGGGGTGATCCTGGGTTTGTCAGGAAGAGCTCAGCTGGAGAGGGGCTCTTGAGCTGGAGTTGGTGAATTGACCTCAGAACTGGGGTGTCTTCTCTCATCTGATAGTAAACTCAGACCCTCACCACCTCTGTCATCTCTGGTCTCCACGCAGTGGGGAAGCAGCGCCTCTGGTCTGGAGCCAGGCTCTGCGTCCCTTCTCATTGGTTCTGAGTAAAGAGTGGAAGGAGCCCGTGTGTCACTGCTGTTGTGAACGCCATAGTTCGCATCAGCAGATGGTGGAGGAGAGAGTCTAATTGAGAACCGCTGTAGCATATCAAACAAAAACCAGCCAAAGGAACCCGCAAGGTAAATGATATCATTATAAAGCAAGTAAAGGAAGCAGCATCTGTGCCTGCGTGGCAGAAACCAGAGCTGGGAGGCTGGGGAGGTAGCGGCTTCCTGAGCTGAGCCCTGGGGGGAAGCATTTCTCACCCAGCAGCGGGGGAGCTGACAGCTCGGCACGTGCTCCCCCTGACCTCACCTGAAGAGAAGAACAGTTTGGCAGGGGCTGGGCCAGGGCTGGATTTTAAATGCTTAATGAGCACCCTGTTGTCAGACAGTCTTGACAGACTCTAGTGATCAAGTTTGCTGATCAGTTAGAGTTGGAAAAGGCACGTTCCTTATCCTGCCTGCTGCCTTCGGGTGCCGTGGGGCATATACCTGGCACTGCCTGGGATAAGCATATCGGGGTTGCCAGCTTCTCTGATGTGGGGACCTGAGGCTGTAGGAGGCACGTGCAGTCAGGACCAAGAATTTAAAGATTCCTTCCCTCCCATTTAGCGCCCCTCAGCTCTCAGGCCATGTTAACACGGAGAACGGGGAAGAGACGGCTGTTTCCTGCAGGCGCATTTCAGGGGCGTTCTGTGGTTTTGTGAAAAGAGCACAAGTTTCTGGAATCAGACAGACCCGGGTTCCCATCCTGGCTCTGTCACTGACCAGCTAAGGCTAGGCCCCTCTCCCGTAACTTAGTCTCCTTGTCTGTAAAATGGTGCCGGGATGGGAGGTATACCGGCTTCGGCGGTGTTCAGAGGAGTTTGTAAGACACCGCGTTTCCTGTAGCGGGCCCGGGGCATAGCAGGTGTATAATAAACAGGAGCTCATAACCCCGAAGTCCTGGACCCACCCCCGTACATTCCCCCAGCAACAGTGTGTACCTGGCCAGGAGGAGGAGGGCTGAGAGGAGAGTGTTTGGGGAAAAAGACACTGTGGTGACACCTCCTTTACTGGAACACCACACTCAGAATCCTGGAATCCTGGAATCCTAAAACTCCAGGCCCAGAAGTTTCCTCAAAGGTCTTTTATTCTACTATCCACTCCACGCTGTAAGTGGTTTTTCAAAGTCTGTGCTGAATGGTCATCTGACCTTCCCTGGACCATCTTCAAGATAGTGCAGTGGGAGCTTCCCTGGTGGCGCAGTGGTTGAGAGTCCGCCTGCCGATGCAGGGGACACGGGTTCGTGCCCCAGTCCCAGAGGATCCCACATGCCGCGGAGTGGCTAGGCCTGTGAGCCATGGCCGCTGAGCCTGCGTGTCTGGAGCCTGTGCTCTGCAACGGGAGAGGCCACAGCAGTGAGAGGCCTGCCTACCGCAAAAAAAAAAAAAAAAAAAAAAATAGTGCAGTGGGTGAGAGCAGGGTCTCCGTCACTTCCTATCCTCAACCTTGGGCTAGCTCCTTGCCCCCTCCCTGTCTTGGTTTCCTCATCTGTAAAACGGGAAAGATGACAGTACTGACCCAGTGAGACTGTCGTGAGGACAAGGTGGTCTACATAAAGGGCCTAAAGGGGTCCTTGGCAAGAGAAGCCCCTCAATAAACACAACCTTTGAAGACTTCCTTTACTGTTTACGACCTTTTCGGGGATGAGGACTTGCTATGGCCAGTGATACCCACACCCTCCCTGGCACCTCAGGGCAGCTTTTGGTCCAGGAAAGGAAGCTCTCCCTGTCTCCTGAAATTTCCATTTATTCTCCTCCTTCTCAGACTTGCAGAAAAATTTTTTTTCAGCTAGCTATCATCTCTTTTCTGGGTCTTTTCCTTGGTCACAATTGACACTTTTTTTAGAAGTGTCAAACCAAATGAAATTGCTGTTTTGTACCTCAAGAGCCCCTGAATGTTGGGGATTTCACACAGTTACACCCAACATTAAGTTACACAAACAGCACCATCTTTGGACGCCTGGAGCCACAACTGCCACAGTCACTTTGGGCACCTGATTCTGGGGCCCTGTCCCAGATCTGAGGTGGCACCCAGGAATCTGTATTCCTAACAAGGTCTCCACTGACACAGTGGAAAAGATACTGGCCTGGGAAACAGGACACCGAGGTTTGAGGAGCTGTCCTGTGTCTGGCTGGCCACACAACCTTGGACAAGTCACTTCATGTCTCTTGGTCTCAGCTCTCTTACCTCCATATAGGAGTTTCCAGAAGGTGATCTCTAAGGTCACTTCCAACCCTGAACTTCTCTGGTTTATGAAGTATTTATTGGGTGCCCACTAGGATCTGAAGGTCACAAAAAATATAGTCCAAAGCTGCAGGGAATTTACTGTAGTTGGGGAGATCTAATCCAGGGCCATGGGGCAGAGCAATATCATATGGAAGATGATGCAATATGGTGATGGAGTGAAGGGTTAGCCGTAAATGTAAATTACTGCTATAGCAGCTCAGAGGACGATAGGGCAGGTTTCCTAAGGGAACGGGGGATTTTGGCAAGGGATTTGAATTCAGAGAAGGAAGATCACCTTACCTTCATTTCTCTTTGGTATTCCCAGCACACTGGCTCCTAAAATTTCAGCAGCCTTAAGGTACTTCCTTTGTTCATTTACTCATTCATTCATCCATCTATCCATTTATCATGTCCACAGATATATATTGGGTGCTTACATTTAGTGAACAAGATAAAATCAGTCCTGGCCCTTATGGTGCCTAACCATATAATGGAAGAATCAGAGAAGAAATGAACATACAACTCAAAATAGGAGATGTGGCGTGAATGAAGATAATTAAAATAGGATGAAACAGTAGTGATTGGTTTCTTGGGTTGGGGATGGGGATCAGAAAAGGTCTCTCTGAGGACATGACATTTAAGCTGAGACCTGAAAGTCGAGAAGGAGCCAGCCAGGATCTTTCAGTGGACAGAGTGCTCTAGGTAGAGGGAACTGCCAATGCAAAGAATCCGACGTGGAGATTAACCAGAACCAAAGAAAGGCAGGCGGTGCGGGAAGGGTGAGGTGAGAGATGGGTGGGAGATACAGATGTCTCTGGTGAAGTAGTCAGGGTCAGAATGTAAAGGGTTTTGTAAACCAGGATAAAGATTTTATGCTTGACTCTAAGTGCAACAGGGAACCATTTGAATGGCTTTAAGCAGAGGAGCGTAATTTGACTTATGTTTTTGAGAGATCTCTCCAGCTACAAAGGAAGAATGATTGTACGGAGGCAAGAGTGAAAACAGGATGCCGGGTGAGGTTATAGCAGCAGTCCAGATGAGCGATGGTGATTGTGTAGGCCAGAGCAATAGCTGGGGAGCAGGGCACCTGTGTTTAAATACTCAGGGCAGGGAGGGTAGGGTAGAGAGATGCCAGGAGGTAGGGGAAGGTCTCAATATTTAAAGCAGTGCTTCTCAAACGTCTTCTTCCTGCCCTCATGGGGAATGTTGTGTACTTACGTCAAGAAAAGGATGTCCGTGCAGCAGTGGTTCTCATCTGGGGTCCCCCTGGAAGGGGAATGTTGCTAGTGGAATGTGGGGGACATGCCCTCCTCCACCAACAGGCACAGGATTTTGTGTCCTCATTATTCTATGCGTCCTGACTGTGAAGGAGGGTGGCTGCTCCAGTGATGGGCGCCATTTATAAAGACAGCCTAGTGTGACCGACTGAGAGCTTGTTCTTGCTGTTTGGACCCCCTAAGGGCATTTTGATTCCATGTTTATAAATAAGATCATTTTGATTGGAATTTAAAAAAAACATTAATTTTTGTCAAAATATGACTTTATGGAGCAAAATCCATTAAGTAAATTTAGCGTCTTGATCATCTTCTGCTATCTGATGGCGTCTAAGAAATTGTTTGGCTTTCATTTCCATTTTATTGATATTATGAGAAATTCTATTCCATATATATTGTACAATAAATAAATACTTGATTTAGCGTTCAGTATTTTTTTTTTTTGGACCATTTCAAATTTTGGCTCTCACCATAACCATTTTGTTCTTTTCAGGTCCAGTTTTCTCAGGTTCAATTTTTGCAAAGCTAAATTTTGTCAAGGAGATAAGATTCTTTAGTTGTATTTTAGTTACAATGAAACTTACCATGTGCAGTTTTAGCTCCTGTCAGGTTTAGTTTCTGCTCTGTTTTCTCCCAGTAATAGTCATTATAAACTGAGAAAAGTTGATAGTTGTATTTATATTCTAGCTAGTCTACGAGGACCTTGTAGGTTACTGTCTCGGGTATATCAGCATTGTTCTTGTATGTTGGCAGCCCAGGTGGGCCATGAATATCTGGGCTCTGGAGACATGCTGTCTGGTTTCGAGTCCTGGTTTCACCACCTTCAAGTTGGGTGGCCCTGGGCCTCAGTTTCTTCACCTAAAAATGAGAGTGATGGATACTTCCCAGAAGTTCTGCTGTCAGTGTCTAAGTCCCTGAGGTGAGCCACAGCCACCCCCCATCTCTACAGGAGACCCTCCAGCACTAGCAGGTTGTTCTAGCTCTGGCCATTGGAAGCTCTTTCATGTTGGCTCCTGGGTCCAAGATCAGGAACTGACTGTGCTAACAGGTCCTGTGGTGTCATTACTTCTAGGCCATCTCCGCCGACAAAGTGAGCCGTATGGCTAACAGGGTCTTGGTGCTCTGGCCGGGTATCAGGCCTGAGCCTCTGAGGTGGGAGAGCCAAGTTTAGGACATTGGACCACCAGAGACCTCCTGGCCCCATATAATATCAATCAGTGAGAGCTCTCCCAGAGATCTTCATCTCAACACTAAGGCTCAGCTCCACTAAATGACCAGCAAGCTCCAGTGCTGGACAGCCCATGCCAAACAACTAGTAAGACAGGAGCACAACCCCAACCATTAGAGAGGTGGCCTAAAATCATACTAAGTTTACAGACACCCCAAAACACATCACCGGATATGGTCCTGCACACAAGAAAGACAAGATCCAGCCTCATCCACCAGGACACAGGCACCAGTCCCCTCCACCAGGAAGCCTACACAACCCACTGAACCAACCTTGCCCACTGAGGGCAGATGCCAAAAACCATGGGAACTACGAACCTGCAGCCTGCGAAAAGGAGACCCCAAACAGTAAGTTAAGCAAAATGAGAAGACAGAAATACACAGCAGATGAAGGAGCAAGGTAAAGACCCACCAGACCAAACTAATGAAGAGGAAATAGGCAGTCTACCTGAAAAAGAATTCAGAGCAATGATAGTAAAGATAATCCCAAATCTTGGAAATAGAATGGAGAAAATAGAAGAAACGATTAACAAGGACCTAGAAGAACTAAAGAGCAAACGAACAATGATGAACAACAAAGTAAATGAAATTAAAAGTTCTCTAGAAGGAATCAATAGCAGAATAACTGAGGCAGAAGAATGGATAAGTGACCTAGAAGATAAAAGAGTGGAAATAACTACCACAGAGTGGAATAAAGATAAAAGAATGAAAAGAATTGAGGACAGTCTCAGAGACCTCTGGGACAACATTAAATGCACCAACATTTGAATTATAGGGGTCCCAGAAGAAGAAGAGAAAAAGAAAGGGACTGAGAAAATATTTGAAGAGATTATAGTTGAAAACTTCCCTAATATGGGAAAGGAAATAGTAATCAAGTCCAGGAAGCACAGAGAGTCCCATACAGGATGTATCCAAGGAGAAACATGCCAAGACACATATTAATCAAAGTATCAAAACTTAAATGCAAAGAAAACATATTGACAGCAGCAACGGAGGGACTTCCCTGGTTGCGCAGTGGTTAAGAATCAGCCTGCCAATGCAGGGAACACGGGTTCGAGCCCTGGTCCAGGAAGATCCCACATGCTGCAGAGCAACTAAGCCCATGCCACAAAACTACTGAGCCTGCACTCTAGAGCCTGTGAACCACAACTACTGAGCCCGTGCGCCCCAACTACTGAAGCCTGCAGGCCTAGACCCCGTGCTGCACAACAAGAGAAGCCACTGCAATGAGAAGCTCGTGCACAACAGGGAAGAGTAGCCCCCGCTCTCCGCAACTAGAGAAAGCCCACCAGCAACAAAGACCCAATGCAGCCAAAAAGTAAATAAATAAATAAATTTATTTAAAAAAATGCAGCAAGGGAAAAACAACAAATAACATACAAGGGAATCCCCATAAGGTTAACAGCTGATCTTTCAGCAGAAACTCTGCAAGCCAGAAGGGAGTGACAGGACATATTTAAAGTGATGAAAGGGAAAAACCTACAACCAAGATTACGCTACTCAGCAAGGATCTCATTCAGATTTGACAGAGACATTAAAACCTTTACAGACAAGCAAAAGCTAAGAGAATTCAGCACCACCAAACAATACACTACTAAAAAACCAAGAGATCACTGAAGAAATCACTGAGGACATCACTGAAGAAATCAAAGAGGAAATCAAAAAATACCTAGAAACAAAGGACAATGAAAACACGATGGCCCAAAACCTATGGGTTGCAGCAAAAGCAGTTCTAAGAGGGTAGTTTATAGCAATAAAATCCTACCTCAAGAAACAAGAAACATCTCAAATAAACAAGCTAACCTTACACCTAAAGCAATTAGAGAAAGAAGAAAAACAGAACCCAAAGTTAGCAGAAGGAAAGAAATTATAAAGATCAGAGCAGATATAAATGAAAAAGAAATGAAGGAAACAATAGCAAAGATCAGTAAAACTAAAAGCTGTTTCTTTGAGAAGATGAACAAAATTGATAAACCATTAGCCAGACTCATCAAGAAAAAAAGGGAGAAGACTCAAATCAACAGAATTAGAAATGAAAAAAGAGGAAGTAACAATTGACACTGCAGAAATACAAAGGATCATGAGAGATTACTACAAGCAGCTATATGCCAATAAAATGGACAACCTGGAAGAAATGGACGAATTCTTAGAAAAGCACAACCTTCCAAAACTGAACCAGGAAGAAATAGAAAATATAAACAGACCAATCACAAGCACTGAAATTGAAACTGTGATTAAAAATCTTCCAACAAACAAAAGCCCAGCACCAGATGGCTTCACAGGCAAATTCTATCAAACATTTAGAGAAAAGCTAACACCTACCCTTCTCAAACTCTTCCAAGATATAGCAGAGGGAGGAACACTCCCAAACTCATTCTATGAGGCCACCATCACCCTGATACCAAAACCAGACAAAGATGTCACACACAAAAAGAAAACTACAGACCAATATCACTGATGAGCATAGATGCAAAAATCCTCAACAAAATACTAGCAAACAGAATCCAGTAGCACATTAAACAGATCATACACCATGTTCAAGTGGGGTTTATCCCAGGAATGCAAGGATTCTTCAATATATGCAAATCAATCAATGTGATACACCATAGTAACAAAATGAAGGAGAAAAACCATATGATCATCTCAATAGATGCAGAAAAAGCTTTTGACAAAATTCAACACCCATTTATGACAAAAACCCTCCAGAAAGTAGGCATAGAGGGAACCTACCTCAACATAATAAAGGCCAAATATGACAAACCCACAGCCAACATCATCCTCAATGGTGAAAAACTGAAACCATTTCCACTAAGATCAGGAACAAGACAAGGTTGCCCACCCTCACCACTCTTATTCAACATAGTTTTGGAAGTTTTAGCCACAGCAGTCAGAGAAGAAAAAGAAATAAAAGGAATCCAAATTGGAAAGGAAGAAGTAAAACTGTCACTGTTTGCAGATTACATGATACTATACATAGAGAATCCTAAAGATGCTACCAGAAAGCTCCTAGGATTAATCGATGAATTTGGTAAAGTAGCAGGTTACAAAATTAATGCACAGAAATCTCTTGCATTCCTATACAATAATGATGAAAAATCTGAAAAAGAAATTAAGGAAACACTCCCGTTTACCACCGCAACGAAAAGAATAAAATATCTAGGAATAAACCTACCTAGGGAGACAAAAGACCTGTATGCAGAAAAGTATAAGACACTGATGAAAGAAATTAAAGATGATACAAACAGATGGAGAAATATACCATGTTCTTGGATTGGAAGAATCAACATTGTGAAAATGACTATACTACCCAAAGCAATCTACAGATTCAATACAATCCCTATCAAACTACCAATGGCATTTTTCACAGAACTAGAACCAAAAATTTCACAATTTGTATGGAAACACAAAAGACCCCGAATAGCCAAAGCAATCTTGAGAAAGAAAAACGGAGCTGGAGGAATCAGGCTTCATGACTTCAGACTATACTACAAAGTTACAGTAATCAAGACAGTACGCTACTGGCACAGAAACAGAAATATAGTTCAATGGAACAGAAAGAAAGCCCAGAGATAAACCCACGCAGCTATGGTCACCTTATCTTTGATAAAGGAGGCAAGAATATACAATGGAGAAAAGACAGCCTCTTCGATAAGTGGTGTTGGGAAAACTGGACAGCTACATGTAAAAGAATCAAATTAGAGCATTCCCTAACACCATACACAAAAATAAACTCAAAATGGATTAGAGACCTAAATGTGAGACTGGGCAGTATAAAACTCTTAGAGGAAAATATAGGAAGAACACTCTTTGACATAAATCACAGCAAGATCTTTTTTGATCCACCTCCTAAAGTAATGGAAATAAAAACAAAGATAAAGAAATGGGACCTAGTGAAACTTAAAAGCTTTTGCCAACAAACACATTAAAGAATGCTCAACATCACTAACCATCAGAGAAATGCAAATCAAAACTACAGTGAGGTATCACCTCACACCAGTCAGAATGGCCATCATCAAAAAATCTACAAGCAATAAATGCTGGAGAGGGTGTGGAGAATAGGGAACCCTCCTGCACTGTTGGTGGGAATATAAATTGATACAGCCACTATGGAGAACCGTATGGAGGTTCCGTAAAAAACTAAAAATACAACTACCAGATGACCCAGCAATCCCACTACTGGGCATATACCCTGAAAAAAACATAATTAAAAACGAGTCAAGTACCACAGTGTTCATTGCAGCACTATTCACAGTAGCCAGGACATGGAAGCAACATAAGTGTCCATCGACAGATGAATGGATAAAGATGATGTGGCACATATATACAATAGAATATTACTCAGCCATAAAAAGAAACGAAATTGAGTTATCTGTAGTGAGGTTGGTGGACCTAGAGTCTGTCATACAGAGTGAAGTAAGTCAGAAAGAGAAAAACAAATACCCTATGCTAACACATATATATGGAATCTAAAAAAAAAAAAAAGGTTCTGAAGAACCCAGGGGCAGGACAGGAATAAAGGCACAGACGTAGAGAATTGACTTGAGGACACGGGGAGGGGGAAGGGGAAGCTGGGACGAAGTGAGAGAGTGGCATGGACATATATACACTAGCAAATGTAAAATATCTAGTCCGAAGCAGTCACATAGCACAGGGAGATCAGCTCGGTGCTTTGTGACCACCTAGAGAGGTAGGATAGGGAGGGTGGGAGGGAGACACAAGAGGTAGGGGATATAGGGATATATGTATAAATATAGCTGATTCACTTTGTTATACAGCAGCAACTAATACAGCAATTTTAAGCAATTATAGTCCAATAAAGATGTTAAAATAAAATACAAGAAAAAAAATGAGAATGATGGTGTGAGTGCCCACCATCTGGGTGTTAGCTGCCGTGCGTTTTGAAGCAGTGAATGTGCTGCAAGTACTTGTCACACTGCATCAGTAAATGAGCCTCATTCATTATTCTCATGAAGGCAGGAACTGGCCACCCACCAGGAAAGCCAGAGTGGGCGGGGTTTACATAGGCTGCCCCATGTCCCTTTTGCATTGTTTTCCTCCATTTTAGTGTTGGTTTCCATCTCCCTCAGAAGGCTCTCAGGCTCTCATTCCCACTGACTAAGGTTTCTCTAAACGTGCTCCACAGCCTGCAACAGAGTCAACTGGGAAAGTTGTTAAAATGCAGATCTCTGCTGAGCTAGAAACTTTTGTTTCTGGCCCATGAATCTGCATTTAAACACAGTCCCAGGTGTTTCTGATGCACACTGAGGTATGCAAGAGACTTGCACCTCAGGTGTGCACACTGAGGTATGCAAGACCCCTGTCCCCAGATGTCCTCCAAGGCTGGAGAGTAATCTCCTCTACCTGCCAGGCCAGGTGTCCCACATGCAACATAACCCTGGGTGGCCCTCTGCCTAAGATTTTTAGCAATAGCTTCCAATTAGGAAGCACCCAAGGAAGGCCAGGAGAACCTGACCACCTTTCCAGGGCTCCTATAGTCAGTGTCACCATCTGTGTCAGGCCGACAGTCTTGATCCTACCCATAATTTTAATTGCCGCTGAATAGAAGCAGTTCTATCATTTTTAGCTAAGGTAAATTCCAGCAAAATTACCAGTGAGTGTTCTGGTTTCACATCAACAGAAGTTTACTGACAATGGAAAACAAGTCAATGCACCCACATCCAGTATGAATACATCTGAGGTTCACCCTGTCTGTTTGCATCCAGTCAAAATTCACAGTGCCTACAACACAGGAGTTTCTGGTCCCATGACCTACCAAGGACAATGTGGATTCTTTAGAAGGTAAAGTTTGCAGGCAGGGAGAGAAAATGCTTGACAAGCTGCTGTGTTCTCCTTTGCCTCCATGGAAGGCTGACACTGCTAATCTATTGCTGCCCAGTTCCCATGAACCCAAGGGACAGCCAGAGCTGATACTCTACATGTAATCAGGTGGTCTAAACATCTTCTGCATCAGTTGGTAAATAGCTGCTGCTGGGATAACTCCCTTGGACCTCCCCACACTGACCCAGCAACTGAGGAGTTACCATCCAAACCAGCAGGGGCCCTGGAAGAGCTGATTGGTGGGTTGTTAAATATTTTGAATATCACCCTGGGGAGCAGTTTAAGACTCTTTCTCAGTAGAGTGCCCCAGGCGGTCATTACCAATTGATCCAAGTTGGTAGTTTAGATAAAATTTATCTACCATCCAGGGATTAAGGTCTTATCTCCCCCGAGGGTATTTGGTTTTAAACAGGGTGCTCTGGAAGTTAAAGAACAAGGCTTCCAGGACTGGACCTCTAATGCTGTAGCTGGACTTGGATGGAATTGGGGGCTGAAGGCGTCAAGTCTCCTTCTCTGATCTAGACTGGCTCTGACCCTTGACATTAGAAGGGCGATAGAAATGTGCCTCAAACCCTCAGCCCTGTCAAGGCTTCCAGCAGAGCAGAGACAGCTTGTCCAGGCCTGCATTCAGCCTTGGCATCTTCCAGTGTAGAAGCTTGGGGTGTTGATGGTTTCTCTGCAACACATTTTTTGTTGTGGAGATTAAGGTACCTCTGCTGCCTATGGATGGCAAATGTAGCTTAGCATCTAAACAGTGTGACTTGTGCTCTTAAAAATCCTAAGTAAAAAATAATTCTGCTATATTATTTTCCGTTTTCCGTAAGTAGCAAAGTGACGCTGATTTTTTTTTTTTTTTTTTTTTTGCGGTACGCGGGCCCCTCACTGTTGTGGCCTCTCCCGTTGCGTAGCACAGTCTCCGGACGCGCAGGCCCAGCGGCCATGGCTCACGGGCCCAGCCGCTCCACGGCATGTGGGATCTTCCTGGACCGGGGCACGAACCCGTGTCCCCTGCATCGGCAGGCAGACGCTCAACCACTGCGCCACCAGGGAAGCCCAAAGCTATTGCACTCTCTTTACTTTTTTTTTTTTTTTTGACCCAGATTTTAAAATGAATATGGTCATGTTATCCCCAGTGACAACCTGGGCAAAAGTGGAGCTGCCGTGAAGAAGAGTACTTTTAGGGAAATGAGCAGAGGGAGGAAGCAAGATGGTGCCTTTGGCATAAACAACCATATATGAATTGGATGGTCCAGAGGGAGAATGTGGCTGCCCCCCCACAAGGGCTGCTGGGACTTTTGAAGTGGGATGGGTGGGAATAGTTTCTATCTCCAGGATCTCTTTGTTTGCAATGAAAGACTTAGAGTTCCCACAACTCTCATTTCGTCAGTGAGATGATTGAGGTCCAGAGGGGTTCACTGACTTTTTCAAGATCACACCACTAGCCTAAGACAGATGCAGAAACTATGGAGTTCTGACTGCGCATTCCATTCACTCAGACAACATGGCAAGGTAATGTATCCGTTTCTTGATAACCCAGAGGTATCATTAGGAACACTAATTACCACGTAACATTGCAAAATAGGGCTGGCTGGGGTGTGTGAGTCTGGTTGCTTCATACTAAGTGGCCTCATTTAGTGCTATTTTGGGGTCTTCCCTTGGTACTTCTTAGGTCTGTCTTCATTATCATCAATCTCTGATGGTGCCTGCTTCAAGCAAATCATCTAAAATCTATTCCCCCACCCCTCACATTGTGGACTGCAAAAGTAGAAGAGCAATTTAATTTTACCATAATAACGCTCCCAGCGTGGCTGGTGGAGATCTCCCCAGCACAGTCACATCTACTCCCTCTTTCTCCTCTGCGTTCTCCAAGCCCTCTGCACCTCTCTCGGGCAATGCATTATTCTAGGAGGAAGGCTCCTAGCATCATGGAAAGAGCAGGGTCCAATCCTGCAACTAACAGTGCAACTGTAGACAAGTTTCTTAGCTTCTCCGAGCCCTGGATACCCCTTGGTCTTTCAGGAAGAATGCCTGCACAGAGTTGTCTTTTAACGAAGTCTAGTTTCCTCCTTTCATTAGAGGCATGTTCCACCTTTGCCTTTTATTATGGTTGGTTATGGGCATGTCTGTCCTCTTTGGTAGGATTCAGGCTCTTAGAGGTTGGTGACTTTGCTTCCTGATTCTGGGTGCCCTTGTGCTAAGCATAGACTTGCTGCAGGCTCTCCATTAATGCTGGTAGAGCGGAGGATATTGCAGGTCAGTAAGTTCTGGCTTGGAGCAGCTGTGAAATGGCTGTGTTCTCTCCTGCAGGCTCAGGGACATAGGCCCTGGGGAGGCCCTTTCCTCTTCTCTGTGTCCCAGGAGGCATAGCTCCTGGAGCTGTGATCTCCACATATGTGGGGAATCTCTGCAAGTTATTGATGCTGAAAACTTGGCCTCTGTGCACTGGTGCTAAATCGAATCTTAGAGACAGAGTTTCGAGTGAAGTAGAAAAGAATAGCTTTATTGCTTTGCCAGGCAAAGGGGGACACAGTGGGCTTGAGCCCTCAGAACTCTGTGTCCAACCCCAGAGGATTTGGTGAGGAGTTTTACAACAGTGGTTCAAGGGTGGGGTTGCTGACAGGGATCAGGGTGTGTGCAGGGCCTGCACTCCTTTAATCTGGCCTCAGGTGGTCTCCTGAAGAGCTTCTGTGATTCTTGAGGTTATCAAACTGTGACCTTCTAACTGGAATGAGGAATGCTTCATCAAGTAGGTAACACCTTCCATTTGTTGGGGTTTTAGTTCTGCAGAAGAGCTCAAAGATATTGCTGTGTGAATCCCTTGAGGCGGAACCAGGATTCTGTCCGGAGGCTTCACTATTGTCTCCTGACTGCCCCTCCCTTGTTCCTGCATTCCCTTCCTTCCCTGATTAGCAACTGTTTGAACCTGCCCTTTGGAACACAGGGAAGGTCATGGAGACTGAAGCCTATTTCCTACAATCAAGAAATGGGGGACACAGAAAGGCTTCCATGCCCAGGAACCCCACAGGGTCCTGCTCGGTTTCGTGATGACCTCTCTTTGGAAAGTGGCCTCATTGCAGACAGCCCTTCTCCCAAGAGAGAATCAGATTCAGGGGACCAGCTTCAAAGTCCATGCAAAAACCTCCTTCTTCCCTGGGGGTATAGCCAATGCAGCAAGGAGTCCCCAAGGCGGCACGTCCTCCCCTTGGAAGCCATGACTTTGAGTGGCTCCGAGTGTTTCTTAGCCTTTGGGAAGTCTCTTCATTCCTTTGCAGCAGGTTTAGTTGCCTAATCAAGAGCCCTGCCCATTCTATACACGGCTGGCTGTGTGCATGCAGAGGGGGCTGGTGGAGAGAGAAAGACGAGGGGAGAGAAGCCTCAAAAAGAGAGATGAGAGAGTGAGACCTGGGGTTCCAGAAAGAAGGAGAGATGGACAGGAGCCCAGCTCTGCTCCCCCAACCTGGGTTCCTCAAGATGCTGTTCTTGACAACAAATCTCCTTTTTCCCCCCGAGTCATTTCCAGTGGGCTTTCACGCCCCTTCACAAACAGATCCCAACTAATTGTTTCTTTGAATGATCCATGGGGGTCACATGGTAAGTTTCTTGAGCGCAGGAACCACATTTCCATTCTTATCTCCTGCCAATGCACACTACGGGGCAGGTCAAGGAAGAGGTGCTGGAGGGATAGCAGGTGATGTTTAATGACTGAGGAGCCCGGGTGGCACCAGGGGATAGTGTTTGCACTCAGAAATATCAACAATTGCTGGGACATTTCAGGCATAAAGGCACAGCCTCTGGTCCCCTATGGTGTATGTGTATATTCATGAGTCTGGCCCTCTAAACATACCATAAGCCTTATTTATGGCATGCTTTGCAGTGGTTTGCAAACACAGGAAAATCCATCTGAATCCAGTATTCTCAGATTGCCCTGTTCATTTAGTAATTAGGATATCTTACCCTCGTAGATTACTTGAGCCTTACACTTTCTGGGTTTTCAGCCCTCTCTGAACCTCTTCCAGACCACTGCCAGTGAGATGTTTGGGGAAGGTCATAAATGCCTTTGCTGTATCTTTCTACCTAAGTATTTGCAGCAGGTTTTATGGAGCTTGTAAATACGAACTGATTTTCTTTTATATGTGAGTCAGCCTTATTTGGGTCTAAAGTGGACTTTATGAACCTGCATGGATTAGAATAAACACTGAACCCAGCAATCAGTTCTATATTTAGTTCTCAAGTAGCTAGGCTTTTTGTACATGCGTGTATATGTATGTGTGTGTGTATGGGCACTGCATATTGAGAAGAAAATTGTGTGAAGCTGATTGATCTGAGGATGGGCCTGGGAGGATTCCTGGCCAGGTGGAGGTAGGGCCAACAGCTAAGGGATCTCTTTCTCTCGTGGAAGTCATTGTTTCTTTACCTATAAAATGAGTAGGATGGGTCCCTATAAAAACCCAGGATGGTTGTGCAGATCAAAGAAAGCAGGGGACACACAAGGACCTAGCACAGTGCTAGTGTCCAGTTAGGATTCGGTAAATACTTACTACTTATGGAATCTCAGCGTGGAATGGACTTGAAGGTTCTGGAGGGCAAAGGCATGTGTCTTCTGCCGTGTCCCTGACAGTTCCTAGGAAGCCCTGGGCCAAATAAATAATAATATAATACAGGTTTTTACATTGATTGAAAGTGTCTGCCTGGGTCTTTATTTTATCAAAGTCCTGCCAGAGAAAAGTTCCCACCAGAAATGTTGTCTTGGGGCTTCCCTGGTGGCGCAGTGGTTGAGAGTCCGCCTGCCGATGCAGGGGACACGGGTTCGTGCCCCAGTCTGGGAAGATCCCACATGCCGTGGAGCGGCGGGGCCCGTGAGCCATGGCCGCTGAGCCTGCGTGTCCGGAGCCTGTGCTCCGCAACGGGAGAGGCCACAACAGTGAGAGACCCGCGTACCGCAAAAAAAAAAAAAAAAAAATGTTGTCCTGGGTCATGATCAGTAATAGAGTAGCAAGGTGGGGGGACAGTAAGGGTGGTGGAGGACAGGGCCTCTCAAGCTGGACTGCTTGGGTTTGTGTCTCAGCTCAGGTACGTTAAGAGCTGTGTGACCTTGGGCATGTCATTTAGCCTCTCTGTGCCTCATTCGCTTCACCTGCAGGATGGGCATAATAATACTAATGTCTAGCAATAATATATGCACATATATTTTTATAGATGTAAAATGCTTAGTGTGCCTAGCACACAGTGTTTGCTATTATTATCATTATCTTTATTGTTTTTAATAGTGGTTAAAAGAGTGGATTTTGGTGGCAGAAAGACTTGGATTTGAGTCTTAGCACTGCCACTTACCCCCTCGGTGACCTTGGATAATTATTCAACTTTTCTAAGCCTCTATTTCCTCATCTGTTATTGGGGACATCTCTTCTCCTGGGGTTATTAGGAGCATCAAATGAGATCAGATGTGGGAAGCATTTAGCTTTGTGCCTGTCAGAGAGAAAGCACTTAATCAATATTAGCTATTTTATTTTCTTGAGAACTACTCGAATTTAATACCATTCATCCAACAAATATTGGTGAAGCCTGTGCGGCCTGTGGGCTTGGTATGGAATGAGGTTTCTTCCTTCTCTAGTGAAAAAGCATGAACATCTTTTCTGTTTTGGATGAATATTTGCTTCTTCTACTGTAGTCAGAACATTGTATATTGCACGAAAAAGTCTGGAGAAGAGACTGCGGTGGGGCAACCTGAATTCCAAAGGGGATCTGGCTCTGAGAATTAGCGCTCTCGTGGGGAGACCTCCAGCTACAAAACAGCTGCACATGTGGGACCTGGGACTGAAGCTGGTGGGGACCTCCAGGGTGACCACCCATCCTAGCCTTTGCCCGCCTTCCTGATGTTATTGGTAACTGTGCCCCCTTTCACTTGGAAACTTCTGGGATAGATATTAAATTATATGATTCCGCCATACCTGACCTACTTAAGAAAAACATCCCCATGTAGCTCAAAAGGGTGTGCCTGGAAGTACCGTGAGGCCACATCTGGCCTTTGGGAAGGCAGCCCGTCATCTTTTTGGATCGAGGAGGTTAGGCGGCTTCTCTGGTGTGGTCAGGGAGGCCACAGGAGGGGAGACCATGGAGAGCACATCTCCTTCCCTCTCCTGGAAACGTATGGGTGTTTATTTTTTCCCTCTTTTTCCAGGTCAGCACACATTACGGGAACTTTGTCATCTTCCTAGATTCTGAAAGTGAGTGGTCACTTGCCAGAGGGAGCGCGGGGCAGAGAGGACAAATTAAAATGACCACCAAGCAACAAAAACTCATGTAAAATGAACAAGCCACCAGCTCCAAAGAAGAAACTTCTGACCTTAATTTGAATCATGTTCTCTTGGTTGGTTGTTTCTGTGGTTGTCATTGGGGTAGCGGAAAGTGGTTGGCGGAGGAATGCTCCCCTGCCCCTGTGTTGGTACCTCTGTGTTCCAGCTCAGTGATTAGGACAGCCTGGACAGAGGGGAATGGGGCCACGGGAGGAGGCACTGGCCGAATATTTTGGAGCAATGCTCACCAAGACTCTTATTAAAAGATATTATGTATAAATAGCAAGCTAGAGGTCCCCTGAGATTTCTGCAATGTTGATGTGTTACTTTTAGTTGCAGGACAAAAATATATTTTTTGAAGACTAGTAAGACTAAGAATAAAACTTATATAATGATTACAGTATGTCAGGTTTTCTTCAAAGTGCTTCACATGTATTTACTTCTTTCATCCTCACAGAAACCACTGAGTTGGCGATATCATTATCCTCAGTTTCCAGATGTAGACACTGAGGCACAGAAAGGTTAAGTAACTTGCCCAAGGCCATATGTCTGGCCAGTGGCAAAAATTCTACCTGGGCAGTCAGGCTCCAGAGCTAAGCTCTTAAGCGAACTCCATTTCACCTCCTGGGCTGAAAGTCAGGCTCAGATCAGGAGACTGAGGCACAGAAAGGTTAAGTAACTTGCTGAAGTCACACAGCTAGGAAGTGAGAGAACAGGATGCAAGCTCAGCTGTGCCGAGCTGCAGAGTTGTTAACACTTAGCAGTTATTAATGCTTTTTCTTTATCCTCATTGGGTTCCTCAAAGGATTGTTGTGATGATCAAGTGGGACACAGTACGTGGGTGTGTTTAGTCCATTGTAAAGCACCAAACAAGCTGTCATTCAGACACTAGATCTGAGGACTAGGGGAAACAGGGAGAAACTTACCTTGCGTTCAGGGGCGTCTTAGAGGCTGGAAGAGAGACCCTCATATTTGCAGCAAGGGGATCAAGCAGAAGAGACATGAGGTGTGAAGGCAAATCAGGTGGGGTCTTAAAACCAGATGGAGTGGGAGAGGGGAGCGTTCCTCTTCTAGTGCTAGATGATTAAGCCAGGAGACCCAGCCCGCTGTCATCTGTGCCCATGGCTCAGAGAGCCCAGGGATAATAAAGCAACATCACCATCAGGGACAACGACAGCAACTTGCTTTTAGCCAAAGATGTTCTGTCTCCTTCCTCCCACCAAACTTTCCTTTCTTCAGGCTGCTTCCAAGCATCTTCCCAGGTTACTGGCTCTTCGCTGACACCTCTGCAGAGGGGTCCTAATTGCATCACCATATGGAAATCTTTATCTTGAGCTACATGGCTCCTCGTAGGTGTAATCTGCCTACAGAAATGCACTTACTGTTGGGCTGGAAAGTGGCACAGAGACTGAAGGCTCCTTCCCTTCCCCCTATCCCCCTCCCCAGTTTTCCCAAATCCTGGCACCTGCTAAAGGCCCAGTTGTTTCCCCGGGGGCGGGGGTGTGCGGGGCACATATGCTTGTCTCTCTCTTCAAGCTGACTTATCGTACAAGCCTTTCATCTGCTCAGAATCTGATTTTACGTATGAATCCATAGAACGCAAACACCCAGCCCTCAGAAGAACTGTAACTTTGTTATATTTTATTTTGCCCAATCACCACAGTTTTCTCATTCTTCTCTGCTCAGTGACGTCCTGCTGAAAGAGACTAAATCACAACCTTTGGAAAGACAGCAACGTTAATCACGTGAAAGTGGTTTATTTTTAATCCACCATGCTGCTTCTGTTCCCTAGTTATTTGTGAATATGTATCAAGCCCAAACTTTGAAATTTTGATAATTGGCTTCTTGCAGTTTCATTATTTCTCCTTTTCTTCTGTGTGTGAAAGTTTCCCAAGTATGTATCCGGTAAATGAATCCTAGACTCAAAGATAAGCACAGTAAAATACAGTGCAATACAATAAAGCCCCAGTTATTCATTTATTTAATGAATGTTATTTGAATGTCTTCACTGTGTCAGGTACTGGATGATGTGCTGGTGAAACAGTAATGAGCAAGGTCAGAGTCTCTGGCCTCACAAACTTGCTGTCTATGGAGCAGAAGTCAGTGGAGGAGCAAATAAAGACATTTTACACATCGTGATAAACTCTTGGAGTGAAACAAGTGGAGATATTATGCAAGAAAATCGTGGAAGGAAAAACTAAGGAAGGGAGTGTTCCCTGATTATCCAACCTGAAGACTGCCTTTTGCAGATGAGAAAAGTCAAGGGTAAGTCATTTCTGCCAACTCTATACAGATGGTTCCTGGTAGACCTATAGCTAAAGTAGATGCTGCTTCTTGGATGATATGCTATTAGAGATAGTGGTGAAATACACCATCCTCTTGTGGTGAGTTTTCTGGGAGGATTTGTCTTAGAGATATGTGAGTATATACAGTTAATACATTTCTGGAGAAATGTTAGAAAACATTTTGGTTTTTTTTTGTTTTTTTGTAGTCAAACATCAAAGTTTATTGCTAATCACAAAAAACAGACGTCTCAAGTTAATAATTTTAGTGCTTTTCTATGTATGGGAAGATGCAAGAATCTGGGCTCCTTGACATTATTCCTTTGATATGCGTCTTAACTATTTTGGGCCAGTATCCTGTCTTTCTCTATCCTGAATTCCCCTCAAGGTGCCTGGTTGGGCAGCTGCAGTGGCTGATGGCTTGATGGAGAGCAACATTCATTGTTTACGAAATGGCAGGCAACAATTCTGTGTCCACAACCATGAAGTTTTACCTCTAGAAATAATCCTAGAGATACTGCATCAGCTAATGGTCGCTTGGTATTGCTCTGTGAAACGTTTTTGGTTTTGTTTCATTTTTTAATGAAGGAAAAGAAGAAAGTAGAGATATTATCTTAAGGAATCTTTTTTTTTTTAAATGTATTTATTTATTTATTTGTGGCTGTGTTGGGTCTTCGTTTCTGTGCATGGGCTTTCTCTAGTTGTGGCAAGCGGGGGTCACTCTTCATCGCGGTGCGCAGGCCTCTCACTATCGCGGCCTCTGTTGTTGCGGAGCACAGGCTCCAGATGCGCAGGCTCAGTAATTGTGGCTCACAGGCCCAGTTGCTCCGCGGCATGTGGGATCTTCCCAGACCAGGGTTTGAACCCGTGTCCCCTGCATTGGCAGGCAGATTCTGAACCACTGCGCCACCAGGGAAGCCCTATCTTAAGGAATCTTAAAGCATGGACTAACTAAGCTTAGTTTGATTGGTTTATTCATAAAAGCTCAGTATCAGTCTCAATTTGCTAATTATTATTATTTTTTTAGTTATTTCTGAGATACACATTTTAAAGTGATAACTAGAATTATGACTTATAACATTATATCCGGTATTCTCTTTTTTTTTTGGATTTCTAAGTCTGGGATGCTGTGGAGGAATGGATTCTTTTCACTCCTCCCAGGCATGAACTCAGATTTCTTGTAGTGCAGTTCACTCCATGCGTTGAGCAGAGGAGGCCCCTCAGCTCTGAATCCGATATCCTGGAGACTCATGCCAAGAGGGAACTGGGGGGAAAAGCAGGGTCCAACAGAGAAGGGGGAGAGAGATGGAGAAAACAGCAACAAAGGTGGTACCAAGAGAAGCAGCAGAAAACCAGGATGACCGTCTATTGGCAAAGCAGGGAGACGTTCCCCACCACTTTTCTCAGCTTATGCACTACCAAGGGACTGTAATCTCAGCTCACTAGTAAAGACCACCCCCTGCAATGCTTGCATCCCCTGTTCCTGCTTATGATGCCCTGTCCATGTGGGAATCCCTGAGGATGGAGCCAACTTTTGTTACCTTTCTTGTTTGGTTTTGCCTTACAGGTAGAGTTTTCTGGCAGCTTATTACAAAGCTTTGAGCTGTCATCCTGAACTTGTCTCTGGTACCGCTCACCCCTCCATCCTACCCTGTATCATTAGAGTACTGGTCATAAAGGGCAATAAGGTCTTCTCTTGCTCAAAACCCATCCGTAGTACCCTACTGGGTGTTATATGAAGGTCAAGCTAGATGTAACAAGTGTTCCAATTTTTTATTATTCTGTAACAAACTATCACCAAACACAGTAACTTAAAATAACAATTTGTTAAAATTGCGGAGGAAGGGACACTCCCAAACTCATTCTGTGAGGCCACCATCACCCTGATACCAAAACCAGACAAGGATACTACAAAAAAAGAAAATTACAGACCAATATCACTGATGAATATAGATACAAAAATCCTCAACAAAATACTAGCAAACAGAATCCAACAACACATCAAAAGGATCATACAGCATGATCAAGTCGGATTTATCCCAGGGATGCAAGGATTCTTCAATATATGCAAATCAATCAATGTGATACACCATAGTAACAAACTGAAAAACCACATGATCATCTCAATAGATGCAGAAAAAGCTTTCAACAAAATTCAACACCCATTTATGATAAAAACTCTCCAGAAAGTGGGCATAGGGGGAACCTACCTCAACATAATAAAGGCCATATATGACAAACCCACAGCAAACATCATTCTCAGTGGTGAAAAACTGAAAGCATTTCCTCTAAGATCAGGAAAGACAGGGATGTCCACTCTCACCACTATTATTCAACATAGTTTTGGAAGTCCTAGCCACGGGAATCAAAGAAAAAGAAATAAAAGGAATACAAATTGGAAAAGAAGAAGTAACACTGTGACTGTTTGCAGATGACATGATACTATACACAGAGAATCCTAAAGATGCCACCAGAAATCTACTAGAGCTAATCAATGAATTTGGTAAAGTTGCAGGATACAAAATTAATGCACAGAAATCTCTTGCATTCCTGTACACGAATGATGAAAAATCTGAAGAGAAATTAAGGAAACACTCCCATTTACCACTGCAATGAAAAGAATAAAATACCTAGGAATAAACCTACCTAGGGAGACAAAAGACCTGTATGCAGAAAACTATAAGACAGTGATGAAAGTAATTGAAGATGATACCAACAGATGGAGAGATATACCATGTTCTTGGATTGGAAGAATCAACATTGTGAAAATGACTATACTACTCAAAGCAATCTACAGATTCAATGCAATTCCTATCAAATTACCAATGGCATTTTTTTACAGAACTAGAACAAAAATCTTAAAATTTATATGGAGACACAGAAGACCCCAAATAGCCAAAACAATCTTGAGGGAAAAAAACGGAGCTGGAGGAATCTGGCTCCCTGACTTCAGACTATATTACAAAGCTACAGTAATCAAGACAATATGGTACTGGCACAAAAACAGAAACATAGATTAATGGAACTAGATAGAAAGCCCAGAGATAAACACACGCACCTATGGTCAACCAATCTATAACAAAGGAGGCAAGGATATACAATGGAGAAAAGACAGTCTCTTCAATAAGTGGTGCTGGGAAAACTGGACCGCTACATGTAGAAGAATGAAATTAGAACACTCCCTAACACCATACACAAAAATAAACTCAAAATGGATTAGAGACCTAAATGTAAGACCAGAGATTATAAAACTCTTTGAGGAAAGCATAGGAAGAACACTCTTTGACATAAATCACAGCAAGATCTTTTTTGATCCACCTCCTAGAGTAATGGAAATAAAAATAAACAAATGGGACCTATTGAAACTTAAAAGCTTTTGCACAGCAAAGGAAACCATAAACAAGACGAAAATACAACCCTCAGAATGGGAGAAAATATTTGCAAATGAATCAAGGGACAAAGGATTAATCTCCAAAATATATAAACAGCTCATGCAGCTCAATATTCAAGAAACAAACAACCCAATCCAGAAACGGGCAGAAGACCTGAATAGACATTTCTCCAAAGAAGACACACAGATGGCCAAGAGGCACATGAAAAGCTGCTCAACATCAGTAATTATTAGAGAAATGCAAATC
Organism: Aethalodelphis obliquidens; assembly: GCF_003676395.1. Lineage (NCBI taxonomy): Eukaryota > Metazoa > Chordata > Mammalia > Artiodactyla > Delphinidae > Aethalodelphis > Aethalodelphis obliquidens. The sequence goes on from NW_020837955.1 coordinate 21,615,689, forward strand.
AAAACTACAATGAGGTATCACCTCACACCAGTTAGAATGGGCATCATCAGAAAATCTACAGACAACAAATGCTGGAGAGGGTGTGGAGGAAAGGGAACCCTCTTGCACTGTTGGTGGGAATGTAAATTGATAAGCTGCTATGGAGAACAGTATGGAGGTCCCTTAGAAAACTAAAAATAGAATTACCATATGACCCAGCAATCCCACTACTGGGCATATACCCTGAGAAAACCATAATTCAAAAAGACACATGCACCCCAATGTTCATTGCAGCACTATTTACAATAGCCAGGTCATGGAAGCCACCTAAATGCCCATCGACAGATGAATGGATAAAGAAGTTGTGATACATATATACAATGGAATATTACTCAGCCATAAAAAGGAACGAAATTGGGTCATTTGATGAGACGTGGATGAATCTAGAGACTGTCTTACAGAGTGAAGTAAGTCAGAAAGAGAAATATTGTATATTAACGCATATATGTGGAACCTAGAAAAATGGTACAGGTGAACTGGTTTGCAGGGCAGAAATTGAGACACAGATGTAGAGAACAAATGTATGGACACCAAGGGGAGAAAGCGCCAGGGGGGTGGGGGTGGTGGTGTGATGAATTGGGCGATTGGGATTGACATATATACATTGATGTGTATAAAACTGATGACTAATAAGAACCTGCTTGGGCTTCCCTGATGGCTTAGTGGTTGAGATTCCGCCCGCCAATGCAGGGGACGCGGGTTCGTGCCCCGGTCCGGGAAGATCCCACATGCCGCGGAGCGGCTGGGCCCGTGAGCCTTGGCCGCTGAGCCTGCGCGTCCGGAGCCTGTGCTCCACAACGGGAGAGGCCACAACAGTGAGAGGCCCGCGTACCAAAAAAAAAAAAAAAAATTCACAGGGCTGGTGTCTGTGCTGGGATGAGTGGATCAGCTGGGGATGGGTCCGACATCTCTCTGTACATTGCCTCTCACATAGCTAGCTTGGGCTTCCTCACAGCATGGTGATCATGGTGTAGGCATGCTTCTTGCAAGGCCACTGACTTCCCCAGAAGACAGGAAGTGGAAGCTGCCAGTCTGTTAAGTCCTGGGCCTGGAAACTGTCATAGTGTCGCTTCCTCTATGTTCTGTTGATCAAAGCAGTCACAGAGATTATCCACCTTCAAAGGGAGGGGACATAGACTCCCATGTATCATTGGGGTGAGTGTCAACGTGTTTGTGGTCACCTGTAATCCATCACAAATGTACTGTCCCTTCCATATGAGAACACTTAATATATAAAAGAAAGCAAATGTGTTTCTATTTTTTCCTTTTCAGGCCATAATTACCTGTTTCTTTCATCTTCAGATCATGCATATCCTTCCTAACACTGATATACAGTCCAAATTGTCAGAATGTCCCTAAGACGTGGCACCATTATCCCAGATATGGCTATCCCGGTACAGAGCATGGTGAACTGATCAGTGTCTCTTTTCTAGAAAATATAATTCTATGAATGCAGCCTAAAACTGCATTTGTGTTGTTTTTATCAGCCATGTCACACTTTTGATCTGTATTGAGATAAAATGAAATTTTTATTATTAAAAGTAATTGCAGCAAATGTGCAAAATAGAAACCACACAAAGAAGAAAATAAGTTTACCTGTATTACCACCACTGAGAGTTAACTACGGCTACCTTTTGAATCTTTTTTCTATTAATAACCGTGTTCACCTGTGTGTCTTATAAATTGGTTTTTATCCACTTAAGAAAATGTTACATGCATTTTCCCCATGTCAGGAAATAGCCTTCTACATTATCATCCATAGTGATGACATCATATTGTACTGTGTGGTCAAGTGAAACACCTCATCTGTTTTGAATGAGATGCAGTTAAGCCAGGTCTTCTCCTTTCTGTACTTGTGTAATTTTTTTTTTCCTAACCTAAATGTAGGACTTTACATTTTTATTAAAAATCATCTTGTTGCTTTTAAGGTAAATTATTATAGTCTGTAATGATCTTTAAAGTCCTGATTCCATCAACCAGTCTCTCCCAGGTTTATATGATTTCAAAATCAATAAGTATCAAAATCACTGATAAATCATTCTAAGTAGGATAGAGCCTTATAGCATTCCCTTGGAAACCACCCTCCAGGTTTCATTACTCCATTGATCAAACACTCTTTAGCTCTGATCAATTAATCATCTTAGCTGTACTACCCTGTGGCTTGTTTCTCCATTTGAAAATAAGAATTTTCAAAAACAAGAAAAAAGACTGCCAATCACTCTACCATTTGGATACATTATGTCTGTCACATTCCCTTTTTTTTTTTTTTTGCGGTACGCGGGCCTCTCACTGTCGTGGCCTCTCCCGTTGCGGAGCACAGGCTCCGGACGCGCAGGCTCAGCAGCCATGGCTCACGGGCACAGCCGCTCCACAGCATGTGGGATCTTCCTGGACCAGGGCACGAACCCGTGTTCCCTGCATCAGCGGGCAGACTCTCAACCACTGTGCCACCAGGGAAGCCCTGTCACATTCCCTTTTATGCTCACCTTATAATTTTATTAATGAAAGGAGATTGGAGTGGTTTGGTTTACCTTGTTCTTTTTGAACTCATGCTGTTGTTTTGGAGGAAAAGAAATTAGTCAAATACTATCCAATTCAAATTCCTTATCATTCCTGAATGTATAGGTTGGACTTAAAGGTCTTAATCTTGACATATCCCTCAATTTGGAGATAAAAATTTTTTTTTTCAGACTACGTTTTTTGTTATTGTTGTTTCTCTTTGACATCTGCAATTGCTGGGACTAAAAAAAAAAAAAGGGACTAATTAGTTCCTTTAAAGAACATTTAATTTAAAAAATGAAAACATTTTTCTAATGTGTTCAAAAAACAACTGCTTAATTTCCCAAGGATTAAATACAACTCACTGGACTGTAAATAATAAAATACATTAAAAACAATCCAGACTAGTTTTGAATTCCCCACAGTCCTTTAAAGAGTATCCCCGGTGGCGTGGCATTCTCATCTTTAAGTCCTGTAAGTACACTTCAGTGTGGCTCAGTTGGGACAAGCAATTTGGACTCATTCAAGGCAGTGAAGGGCTTTCTTCTGTCTCCTCATTTATGTCAGATTTCCAAGCCCTGAGAAAGCATTTGTTCTACACTCTTCATATGATGATTACTTTTCCTGAAATGATGGAGGCAAAATAGAAGTAGAGTAGTTGTGCTTTCTGTCTCCTGTTCCCATTATATCATTGGCTTCAAGTAATGAAACCACCTCTTTCCTCTCTCAACTACCTGAGAGCTTGCTCATCTTGAGATCCTCCACAGTGCCCAACATAACGTCTTGCTTGTTATAGGTATATTAGTCAGAACTCTTGGTTACAAGGGATAGAAACCCAAATGCAAACTTTCTTAAATCACACACACACACACACACACACACACATATACGGGATGTTTTCAGTGAGATCTGAATATTCTGTGTTCACAGCAATGCTCTATGTTTATGCTCTTGGAATACAGAAATGTTGTTATGGAGGTGCTAAACACAGAGAGGAAGGTCTAGGACATGTTGGGAGTTATGAGCAAAAGAAATATTTAACAAAATGCATAAAGCATAAATTGTAGCCATGTCTAGACACCATGTCGTATCTGAATAATTTTTGTGCCGATAAATGACATCAGAATTTTAAAAACAAAAACAAATTAAATATATATATTTCCACAGCAGATGAACTTCAGATAGCTGTATAAAGAGATGCAAATTATGCCATCAGGACCTAGATTCTCTCTGTCCATTTCTCTTCAGTGCATTTCTCTCTGATTTTACTCAGAGGGAGTCTCCCTCCAAGTGGGAACTCCAGGCTTGCATCTTCACAGCTCTAAGCTGTAAGGAAAAGAAAATTCTTCTTTCTTGATTGCTCAAGTAAAAGTCCCAGGGTGAGCTCTGTTTGACCTTATTGGCTTGGATTAGGTCATGTGCCCATTCGTGAGCCAATCAATCACCTTGCCATGAGCATTGATGCTGATTGGCCTGACCAGTGCTGATTGGTGACTCCCCAGAGTACTTGGGGTATAATCAGCTCTACGTAAGGGCAGTGGGAGAGTGAGGTGCTGGCGCTTCCTCCAGAGGAAGGCATGAGTATCATTATCAGAAGAGTTAGGGAAGGTTGATGGGTAGGTAAAAATAACACATAATCATGACAAGTTTTTCAATTAGATACTTTTTGAAGTAGCTAATTAGTCTCATTTTTTTTTCTGCCAGTGATTATGACAAAGAGAAATAACAACAAAAAACTTAGTCTGAAAAAAAGATTAGTTTTAATCTCCAAGTGGAGGAATATCTCAGGATTAAGACCTTTAGGTCAACCTATACATTCATGAATGATAAAGGATTTGAATTGCATTTTAGTGTTTGACCAATTTCTTTTTTTTTAGTATTTGACCATTTTTTTTCCCCCAGAATATATGGGTTCATTTTTCATTTTATGACTTTCCTGGAAGCAAATGCAACACTTGCTATCACCTGCCATTTAAACAAAAGATTTCTCACTTTTAACTAAAAGAAAACTTGTTATAACAGGACTACTATATACATTAGAAAAGATAGGCTCCCTAGCTTGTGGTGGCCTTGGTAGAGAGTTGGGGTCTCAAGGACAATATATTAATGCATTGCTGCCCAGTTCTCTGTGGTTTGATACTACCCTCTACGGTGCAACCGAGAATAGGAGTATCAAGGCTGGTGCTCTAGTGATGAGGTGATCTGAGACGGCCAGTGTCCAGTTACAGAAACAGAGTACATACTAGGTAGTCCAACAGAAGGAATTTAATATGAAGAATTGATTACAAAGGTGTTGGGAGAGCTGAAGAGTCAAACAGGACCATGAGGCAACCCAGAGATTAACAGGGGTAATCAGGAAAGCAGGAAACCTCTACAAACTCTAAGGCATAGGGAATAAATGGAGGACATAATGTGACCAGAGCCAGAGAACTGGAGTTAGAACAACTCAGTAGGATCTGAATCTACAATAGACTGCCTGACATGACCTGGGACCACAGAGGAGATGCCAGTCAAAGCAGAGGGGAGGAAGGGGGAAGAAATACCCTGACCTCTCCCTCTCATCTGCCCACCAGTCTCCCAACATTGTCTCTCATTGGCTAAACCAGAAGGCAGCTAGCAAGGAGGTCTGGGAAATGTAGTTTTCAGGGCAAAGGAGAGAAATACATCTGAGACCAAAGGGACAAATGAGTGACACATGACCTGGAGCAAGATAGATATGAAGATTGAGGCTGTTTTCATGTGGAAAAGTAACAGCTTTATTCTTGATTCACTTCTCTGCCATAGTAAGAGGATTTGAAGCCTTTCTGCTTAGAGGAAAGGGAAACTCATACTTTCTGATTCTGGACAGGGGACAACCACGGACAAAGAGGACTGAAGAGTAGGAGGAAGTAGGGGTTTTGCAAAGGAAATTGCTAATAGAAAATGAGGTGATTCGCTGGTGTAGACAAAATCTTGGAGAAGCAGTGGGGAAGGTGGAGATTCTCCTTCACACTGGAAATGTAGGGGGAGAAAGAGAAGAGAGTGCTGTCAGTGGCCCCCGGAACAGATGGGTCCTGCTTGCTATTTCCTAGGATTGCTGCCTGCCGTGTGGTGTATCTGGACTGTTGAAACCACAGACTGCCTTACAGAAGGCTCCTGAGCCCCAGGCATGGCATGAGACCAAAAGAAGACCATTAACAGGGTCATATTTGGAGGGACCAGGAGTTGTTCTCAGTAAACTCGAGGGCAGATCACAGTAGCTGACCCTTCCATCATTCTGTGGAAGATTTCATTGGTTGGCCCCTCACCTACCTAGGGCTACCCTATGGGAGAGCTGCTCAGTGGTATCACTAGACCCTGCATTCTTTTCCATCCACCATGTGTGGGCATAGTCACCTTGTCCGTAAGCCCAAGAAAATGAGGCTGCAGCTCTGAGTACTTAGTGTGGGTACCAAGTTAGGATAGTGTGAGTTTAGACACTGAGTTCAGATAATGAGGGAGTACTGAATTGTCTAAATCTTTTTGGCTTCTGGGCATCGGATAGCAAGTGTTTAGCCAGTGATAGAATCCTGTATTTCAGTATTTTAACAGCTGGCACAACCAAACTAGTGTGTCCTAACTGAATCTCAGCCCTGCCCATAGTCATTGCTCCTTCAGGAAGCCTTGGGCCATCATGGCCCCCGTAGACACACTTCCAGACCCCGGGCTGCTCTGTAACACAGTTGTGGCAGAGTTCCTTATTGAGATTTCAGTTTGTGCTTTATATTGTAGTTATAACCCCCAACCATAGCTTCCAAGAAACTACCCAAGAACATAAAACATAGACAAGAATCTGAGTTCGTTTGCCTCAGGAGCTTTTGTGCTGCGAGACTGCAGCAGACTTTTCCTTTGTTTTCAAAAGCTCAGGCTTTCTGAGACCAGTTGTGCCTCACACAATTGGCCCAGGGCTGAAGCCAGTGAAGAGATGTGTCTGTTATGATCTGAGCAGTATCAATACAGAATTTTAAGTCTGTTGTTAAAATTTTTAAATGGAGAGGTTCTATCTACAAACCCAGATTTCAAGCTTTTCCCAGAAAATTGTGTGCCCAGTCAATATTGGTGCTGCATTTTAACGGCCAGCAATGACCCTGTCCCCTTCAGAAGGCAAGGGTGGTCAGCCACAGTCCCTACCACTCCCTCTTGTCTTCCTCACCCAGACTTCACAGTCAGTTTCCATTTATCATCTTCCACCTGGCAGGTACCACCCATTTGCATCATCTGCTGGACCTCTTAGGTATTTAAGTTTGTGACTCAGACTGGATCAGGGCTTTCTGAGGGGAGAGGCAGAGGCAGGCAGCTGGAGGGGAAGTAGAGTTGAGATTCTTCAAGCTTATGTGACAACTGGCTTTTGTGGGTCCTGTGAGGGGAGGAGACTAACTCCCCACTTTGGGACTGCCATGAGGTGGCTTGCAGATGCTTGGGAGTTTGAATACTGTGCCCTTGCTCACTATGTTGGGAGACTGCTGGGCTCTGCCTTGAATCTGCCCCCTCAAATGACCCAGACTAGCTTAAACCAGGATCACCTAGTTGTAACTGTGAGGATTGAAGACAAGGATTTTCCTTTGAAAGTTTAGGACGTACAAGAACCCTGGGACTTCTGAACAGCACTAAAAGGAAGCCCCATAGGATTACAGAACTGAATATCCTCTGGCGATGTGGGAGAGCGTTCAGAGCAGAGTACTGATTCAGAGACGAGACATCAACCATTCTGTATGAGCTTTGCGGATGTCTGGCTGTACCCTCATGTGTTCCTGTGTTGAGAGCTGTGATGAATCCCATTCTCCTATCTGCAGGGCTGGATTTGTGTGGTTTGCTTCCATGCTCTCATCAAGGAGAGCTTTCTCTTTGTTTTGTCATTGTGTGAAGTTGCATGCCTGAAATGATCTGGTGATGATTTTTCAAAGAGCCCCAAGCACAGAGCTCCGTATTTTTTTTCTTTACAGCAGCTGTTCTAATAGTCTGTCTCCTGTTTCACGGAGTATAAAGGAGATGACGAAGCCACCACATGTTTCTGAGTATCGGCTGACATTCCCGTGGGACACTGTAGTAACGCCCTTAGCGCCCTCCCATATTCTGCTTTCTCCGTACATCGTGTACACTAGCTTCAGAGTCCTCTTCCCAGCTCCTGGGGCTAATCTGGCTACGCTCACTCTTTCTCAGTCTATTTCTGCGTCCCTGCACCTTCATTTAATGTCTGGTTTCTTTAATGTGGATTTCTAGACTCCTCCTGTGTTGCCAACTTCATCCCTCGATCGTCATGTTCTCCTCCCAACTTCCTGCTGCTCTCCAGGCCTCTTGCTTACCCTGGTCCTTTAGCCTGAGGTGCCTTTTTTTCAACTTTGCTTGTTGAACTCCTGTCAAACTCCTATCTTCAAAGCTCCCCTTAAACGCTGACCCTTTTTTTTTTTTTTTTTTGCGGTACGCGGGCCTCTCACTGCTGCGGCCTCCCCCGTTGCGGAGCACAGGCCCCGGACGCGCAGGCTCAGTGGCCATGGCTCATGGGCCCAGCCGCTCTGCGGCATGTGGGATCTTCCCAGACCAGGGCACGAACCCATGTCCCGTGCATCGGCAGGCGGACTCTCAACCACTGCGCCACTAGGGAAGCCCAATGCTGCCCCTTTTAAAAGGCATTTCTGGTATTTCCAGAGGCATCACAACATGCTGGATCTCTGTCCTAGCACTGCACCTACTCTACAGTATGCATGACCTCTTCCCCACCTCTCTAATCCAGAGCTCCTTAAGGGTGGAAGACCTATACCCTCCAAGAGAACTTGGACGGAAGGAAACTGAGGTAAATCTTCTGAGAGTTGGGCTTCCCTGGTGGCGCAGTGGTTGAGAATCTGCCTGCTAATGCAGGGGACATGGGTTCGAGCCCTGGTCTGGGAGGATCCCACATGCCGCGGAGCAACTAGGCCCGTGAGCCACAACTACTGAGCCTGCGCGTCTGGAGCCTGTGCTCCGCAACAAGAGAGGCCACGATAGTGAGAGGCCCGCGCACCGCAATGAAGAGTGACCCTCGCTTGCCACAACTGGAGAAAGCCCTCGCACAGAAACGAAGACCCAACACAGCAAAAATAAATAAATAAAATTAATTTTGAAAAAAAAAAATCTTCTGAGAGTTAAAATTACAAAATCAACTTAACAGGCCAGAAACGTCGTATATAAAGACAACTTAAGTAGTCAGAATGATTCCTGGTACAGAATGTGATTTGATGGAAACTATCTTGAAAACAGCATTCAACAAACTGTGAGCTGGGGGTGGGGGAGATATGTGTGTGGGGGAGAATTCATTGTCTTATTAGATCTTCCTCTGGTGGTTTGCATCATGATTTGCAGAGTCAGTGTTCTGAGAAGTCCTGTAGTAATGAACCCTTTTTAAATTTGCTGAATCTAGTATTTTTTGAACTTATATGACGATTTTATTTTTCATAGAACATTATGAAATGTAAGTTTTCCATAGAACACTCTTAATATTTTCTGGACTAAAGAAATACGATACCAATCACAAGGGGAATTGTCTGTACTGAATATGGAAAAAAGAAAATCAGATGGACAAATGCCATCAGTGTCCATCCAAGGGCCTCTTGAAGGAGATGATATCTTGGCTCAAGGTCTGGGCTGTTGGGTTGTGGCAGCTGGTGGGTCCAGGGAGATGCACACAATGTGCTTCCCCTGACCTGATACCATCAAAATCATTTGAGTCAGACAACTACTTTCCCTTATTCTCACTTCATGCTGGCTAGGCAACCTGATTATACTCTATTTTCCAAAGTAAATTTCTTACATGAAGGAAATAATCTGGTCTGAGGACAGAATGTGTAACCCCCTTGCAGTTCTGTGATGATAGTAAATTGGCATTCTGGGCGGCGCATCAGTCCTCTGTGACCTCGGTTAGTGAGAGTCCATCCTCGAGACACTGATTCATTTTCAGTAGAATAAAAGAAAACCACATTTCAGAACCTGCGAGGCTGTGGATGACATCCTAGCAATGTCAAGACCTAGCATTTATGAGGCACCTTTTCAATTACCTGTTGTAATAAATCACCACTTAGTGGCTTGAATCAAGGACAATCATTTTATTGTTTCCCACTGTTTCTGTGGATCAGGAATTTGGGAAGATTTAGCGGAACAGTTCTGCCTTGGGCTGTATTTGGACAATGACGGGAGCAATTGGGGGTTGGCTGGCATCTCTCTCTTTTCATGTCAACTCTGGACCTCTCCACGTGTTCTCTCCTTGTGAGCTGCTCAGGGCTTCCTCACAATATGGCATTCCCAGCGCTCCAAAAGCAGGGTTCTCAGTGAACCAGGTGGAAGCTCTATCAACTTATTGAAAAAATTTATTTTATTTTGTTTACTGGAGAATAGTTGATCTGATCTAGCCTCGGAAGTCATGTCACTTCCAACTGCCTGCTGTTTGTTACAAGAGAGTCACAGACTCACCCAGATTCAAAGGGAGAGGAAGCAGACTCGCCCTTTGATGAGAAAATGCCAAAGTTCTAAAGAGCATGTGTGCAATGGGAAATAATATTGTGGCTTTCTTTGGAAAAGTATAACCTGCCACAAGGACTTACTATATTCAGTAGCATTGCCCTCTCCCCCTCCCCCTCCCCCTCCCCTCCCCCTCCCCCCTCCCCCTCTCCCTCTCCCCACACACACATACATTTATTCCTCACAACAACTCCATGAGACAGTTCTTTTAATTCCCCATTTTACAGATGATGAAACTGAGTCTTACAGATGTTAAATAATTTGTCCAGGGACTTGTAGTTGGTTAGCTATAGGGTCGGGTTCCAATGTGCATTCTTTTTTTGTTGTTGTTGTTGGGGGTAGGAGTTTATTAATTTATTTATTTTTGCTGTGTTGGGTCTTCATTTCTGTGCATGGGCTTTCTCTAGTTGTGGCAAGCGGGGGCCACTCTTCATCGCGGCGCGCGGGCCTCTCACTATCGCGGCCTCTCTTGTTGCGGAGCACAGGCTCCAGGTGCGCAGGCTCAGTAGTTGTGGCTCACGGGCCTAGTTGCTCCGCGGCATGTGGGATCCTCCCAGACCAGGGCTCGAACCCGTGTCCCCAGCATCGGCAGGCAGATTCTCAACCACTGCGCCACCAGGCTGGCCCCCAATGTGCATTCTTAAATAGTATCCTCCACCACTCCCTGAGGCACCAAGGTAAACACCACCTGGAGAAGCTTCTGGCAGTCCGGCGGCCAGCCTTCCTAGTGATTCCCACTTTGCTGTGTGTACTAAGTGTGGTGAGAGAATATTTCAGAGTGTTGAGCAGGAAGACATCCCCCTTAAGCCACCACATTCCTTTATTGTGCCCTGAGGGTCTCCTCCCCACGGAAACCTTGTCTACTTCCTACCACCTCTGGTCACCCCTTTATGAAACCAGAAAACAAAGGCCACAGATACTTGTCTGTTAAGTTTCCAAGCTGCTTGTTGACTAGATTAAAATGTCCTAGCGTTAGTGACAACGTTGGTGCTTTGCTTTGATGGCTTCGGATCCCCTTTTACCATTTATGTACCCCCTTTAGTGTCCTTGAGCTCTTCATAGTGCCTATGGGTCCTTTTTTTTTTAAAAAAAAATATTTATTTATTTATTTTTGGCTGTGTCGGGTCTTAGATGTGCCACGCGGGGCATTCGGGATCTTTCATGGCAGCTCTCGAGTTGTGGCGCGTGGGCTTAGTTGCCCCGAGGCATGGGGGATTCTAGTTCCCTGACCAGGGATCAAACCCGCATTCCCCCCGCATTGGAAAGCAGATTCTTAACCACTGGACCACCAGGGAAGTCTCTGTGGCTCCTTTTCAAAGACCTGCCCTTGGGCACCTGGAGCTCACTCTGCCCAATCATAGGAGAAGAAAGGAGGGCCTGGGAACTTACGTCCCCCCAGGGCGTCCTCAGCCAATGACTGCAGGTTGGGACGATGAAGGCCCAGCCCCCCGTCCTCTGGTTGGGATAACTCCCAGGGCTGACTTAGACTCAAGAGCATCCCTCCAGGATCAGGGGGAATGTACCCTCTGTCGGATTTTTCATGAACTTGATCCCTTTCTTGGCTTCTTCCCCTTTCTTCTGTTTTTCCCAGTTCTCTGGGAGCATCACCTGTAAAAACCACTCAGAGTCTGCTTCTGGGGAACCTGAGCTAAGACATCTAGGGTGGGAAAGGAGAAGGCGGGGAGCTGGAGAAGCTTCTGCAATAGAAGCCCTGTCTCTTGCCATGTCAGAGGGCTACAGGGAAGCTGGGTCAGCCTGGCCTTTCTTATTGTCCTTCAGAAAGTACCCCCCGCCCCCAGCCCAGATGACAGCGGTTGGCTAGTCTGTCAGCCACAGCACTCGTTCTGGACTGGAGTCTCTCCTCAGCTCTCCACTTAACCTGCCTTCTCCCACCCCGTTCAATGGGACAAGCCGCCTGGGATGGAGCGTGAAGGATGGTGGTCTAAGGAAAGTTCTCCCTAACACCCTCTCCCTCATACTTGACCAAGGTGATACTTGATTAGAATTCATCCCAAACCTGCCACCCATCCAGTGCAGGGTTGGAACCACATTGAAGTACGAGTTAGAATTATTGAACTCTACTCCTAGCTCAGCCCCCAACCAGCTCTGTGACCCGCTTTCTCATCTGCAATATAGTCTCTGAGATCCCCCCAGCTCTAAATGTCTGTTCTTTCAATATGACACATGCGATGCCTCCCAAGAGCTTATAATCTTGTTAGGGAGACACGACACAATTAGAGGGCTCTATATGACAGACTGTGGTGCAAAGCTGAAATCAGCCCAATTAAGGAGGAAAATGCCTGGTGCAGAAAACGAGTACAGCGGCTGATGAGAATGGGAGGATTTCTGTGGGACAGAGCGTTCAGGAGAGGGCTGAAGGAACAGTGTGAGAAGGGCCTTGGAGGTGGACTATTACTCGGATGGGGAGTGGGTGGGCGTGGGGGTGGGAGAGCCACCATAGTCTTACGCATGTAATGGTTACCTGGGTGTGAAATGAGGACAGAGGCAAGGGAGGGCAGAGAATGCAATCCTGGTTATCATGTAATTGCTATGCCAACTCTAAGTGATTACAACACACGCACTGCTCCAGTTATAATATGCTAGTTATTTATGGGACTATATTTCTATTCTCCGAGGCTTAACAAACATCACTGGAAATCTGACATTCAGAATTGGCTTTTCCAACCCCCTAAATTTTAATTCAAGTAATTATGTTACTAACAGAAGCTGTAATTTATCTTCTTGTGTTTACAAAGAGGAGAAAGGCAACTTTGGCCAAGCACATTTTCCCTGTATACTATATCTGGTTCGTGCTTTTTGGTGGTGGGGAAGAGGGTGTGTCCTTGGCCTGGGTGGTCTAGAGATTGTGTTGCTCATTGCCGTCTCCTGTCTGCAATGCAGAGGGCCCTGGTCAGGCTGTTTGGAGTAACTGTGCCCCTGAGAACCTCAAAATGGGTTGAGCTGTGTCATTCAGAGGCAGCATCTGAGGTAAAGGACAAATCTATCTTCTAACAAAACCCTTTTGGCACAGGACTGTGTGTGTGTGTGTGTGTGTGTGTGAGGCATTGTTGGGAGTAAGAAACTCAGTGATTTAGATGAGAACTTTCCATGCAATTAACTTCCTCCAGACTAAAGCAGGTGCTGATGGGAACCACTGGGCAAGTCTGCTTAGTAAATACCCATCCCCAGATGTAGAACAATTCAGTGGAAATAATTATACCAGGTCAATTAAGCAGAACTCAGACTTCCTCCTGTTAGCCTGTTAGAATTTTTGATTTCTATAAGTCAGGTTTGCTCAGGATTTAAACTGCTTTCCCTCTGGGAAAGGGGCCCTCTGGGCAAACATCACTGATTTGTGTGGTGGTTGTGACTGCTAAAGAAGGTGGCCCTCACTTCTCGGGAAAGAGCCCCTGGGCTGGGCCTCATACAGGCCTGGGCTGGAATGCTGGCCCCAGCACCTAGGAGCTCTATAACCGTAGGCAAGTTGCTTAACTCTCTAAACCTCAGTTTTCTCATTTGAAAAGTGGGGATGGCAAGAGGGCCTATATCCCTGTTCTTTCATGAGGATAAATTGAGAAAATGCTGGTAAAGCTCTGAAAAAAAGGGACTGGATATAATAAATGCCCGATAAGCAGCAGCTACTGTTAATACGATGGCAATTATTATCAACCTAAACAATGGGTATTATTGTAACTGTGCCACCTATAATGATCTAGTGGAAAAGCTCTGTAAAGGGCAGCGTGTGAATGTAAGAGCTAATTATGCTCAACTCCAAACATGCAGAATTTAAAGAAACCCATATGTGAGTCTATCAAATGGAACAATTAGCGGTGATGTAAGGGCTGGACAAAAGAAGGAACACCAGAATTCAGTGAATTCTAAAAACCCTTGGCTGCACTGACCGTCCGTCCATTTGTAGATTACCAATGGCTTGTCACAAAGGCTGAGAGGGAGGCTGAGAAACTAAGCTTTGGGGACCACTGTCAGGTTGAAAATAAATCAGAAACAAAATGCCATCACCTTTAAAATGATAAGGCACATCAGTGAGAAATGCAATCCAACTGATACAAATTCAGGGTTTTTTCTTTTTTGTTTTTTTGCACAGTAATAGTATTTATTGAGAGCTTACAGTTTGACAGAGGCATTTGTTAGTGCTTATGTGGATCCCTTATTTAATCCTTACCGTAACCTGTAAGGTTGGTTCTATGATTGTCTCAGTTTTACAGATACATAACCCTTCAGGGACGCACTTGGTACAGAAAATGAAAGGGCATCTACTTCTCGGAGGCCCCTTTATAGCCTGGGAAAGTGCAGACCCACCGAAAAGTTCACACGTAGGATGAAGGGCTTACTTAAACCCTGGAGAATTTGGATTTGGCTGTATACATACACTCACTGAAGATATACTCCTCTGTGCTAGGAACTGAGTTTGATGTTGAACGTATAATGCTGAATAAAACTAGGTATGATCAGCTTCTGGGAAGATGGAGTAGCTGTACTTTTCTTCCTGCTATGTACAACAAAAAACCCTCACAGTGTATGTAAAACAAACGTAATAAGACTCTGAAACGTGGAAAGAAGGCAGATCAGGGACCTCTGGACCCAAGGAATGACACAGAGGTGAGATCCCTGGTTCTTCTTCTTGCCTTATGTGTCTCAGACGTGGAGATGAAGAAACCAGCAACCTGGAAATGCCAATAGGCAAAGACAATAAAAAATCCTCCTCTTTCTAGCCAAGGGCCCAGGAAAGGGGAAGCTTGGCAAGACAGAGAACTTATAGACAATGACAAAAAGTCACTGTCTAAAATGACTACTCTAGCCAAACACCACCGAAAAAACTGGCTTCACTTCCACCCAGACTGCAAAGGCTGACTGAGGAGCGTAGACTTGCACCCTCTTGTGGTTGTAACGAGGTACTCCAAGACCCTGCTGCAGTTGTGTTAGAGAAGGCCCAGTAGGAAGCTAAAACTTTCATCTGCTCCAGGTGGTAATGGGGCTCCCCCCATCCCTACCTGTATTGTCAGTAGAAGCCACTTCTACCCCTACCCAGCAGGAATAAGGCACCCTTGCCCCTCCCTGCTGGAGTGGTGTCAGAGGAGGACTAGTGGAGACTCAGGACTTTCACCTCTGCCCAGGAGTAATGAAGCCACTTCCCACCTCCACCCTTTTGTGTCAGTGGAGGCCACAGTGAAGCAATAATGAGTTACAGTCCTACCCCTCCTAGCCAGAGAGGTATCAGTGGAGGTTTGGTGGAGACAGGGAACTCAAAACTTTGCCCAGCCCCACGTCCCCCAGATGTCAATGGAGGCCAGGTAGGGAATGTAGACTCATACCCTCACCTGGCAGTGACAAAATAGCACCCCTTCCCCTTCTGCCAGAGGTGTATTAGAAGAAGCCAGTTAAAACAGGTTCAAATAAGATTCAGAGTCTCATAACATAATGTTCATGATATCCAGATTTCAATGAAAGAAACCACTTGTCACACTAAGAACCAGGAAATCTCAAAGTGAATGTAAGAAGATAATCAGTAGATGCCAGCACTGAGATGACAGAGAGGTTGAGATTATCTGACAGAGACTGTAAAGCAGTCACTGGAAAAGTACTTCAACAAGCCATTATAAACATGTTCAAAAATACAGAAAGTTTCAGCAAGGAAACAGAAGACGTAATGAAGAAACAAATGGGAATTTTAGAACTGAAAAACGTAATAACTGAAAAAAAAACAGAACACCTCAAAGGATAAATTCAACAGCAGAATAGAATGGACTGAGGAAAGAATCATTGAACTTAAAGCTAGAACAATAGAAATTACCCAATCTGAGAGCAGGGAGAAAACAGACTGAAAGAAAAATGAACAAAGTCTCCGGGGCTTGTGAGACTCTAACAAAAGATCTAATATTCATGTCCTGTGACTCACAGAAGGAGAGGAGAAAAAAAGACAGGGGTAGAAAAGTACTCACAGAGATGACGGCTGAAAACTTCTCAAATTTGGCAAAAGAAATACCTCGGTGCTTTGTGACCACCTAGACGGGTGGGATAGGGAGGGTGGGAGGGAGGGAGATGCAAGAGGGAAGAGATATGGGAACCTATGTATATTATAACTGATCCACTTTGTTATAAAGCAGAAACTAACACACCATTGTAAAGCAATTATACTCCAATAAAGATGTTAAAAAAAAAAAGAGAAATCCACAGCAAGACACATCACGATCAAATGTCTGAAAATTGAAGACAAAGAAAAATCTTGAAAGCAGCAAGAGAGAAACGACACATTACCTATAGGGGAAAAACAATTTAAATGACAATGGATTTCTCATCAGAAACCATGGAAGTCAGAAAGAAGTGACATGGCATTTTTTTCAAGTGCTGAAAGTGAAGAAATGTCAACCTAGAAACCCATAACCAGTGAAACTATCCTTCAAGAATGAAGGGGAAATGAAGTCATTCTCAGATGAAGAAAAACTAACAGGATTTGTTACCAGGAAGCCTACTCTAAATGAATAACTATAGGAAGTACTCTAATAAGAAAGAAAATGATAAAAGAAGGAACTCTGGAACACCAGGAATGAAGAAAGAACATGGTAGGAAAAAACACTGCTGAAAAAATAGGCTTTCCTTCTCCTCTTGAGTTTTCTAAATTTTCTTTAATGGTTGAAGCAAAAATTATAACACTGCCTGATATGGTTCTAAATGTAAGTATAGAAAATATTTAAGACAATTTTAAGTGGGGAGGGTAAAGAGACTTTAAAGAGAAATAAGATTTCTATACCTTACTCAAACTGGTAAAATGAAAAGCTATCCAGCTGTGATAAGTTATGTACATTTAATGCCATACCTAGAGCAACCACTAAAAAAGCCATACAGAGATACATTAAAGAATACTATAAATAAAATCAAACTGGAATTTAAAAAATGTTCAAGTAACCCACAGGCAGCAGGAAAAACCAAACAGGTAAATGAAAAACAGAGAGATCAAGCAGAAACAAAAAATAAAATGGCAGGCTTAAATTCTAACATATCACTAATTTCATTAATGTAAATGGTCTAAATATATAAAATAAAAGACAGAGTTTAGCAGAATGGATTAGCAGTCATGAGCCTACTATATGCTATCTACAAGAAACTCACTTCAAATCTAACCATTAAAGGATAGAAAAAGATATATCATGAAAATATTAATCAAAAGAACGCAAGACTAGCTGTATTAATGGCAAATAAAGTAGAATTCAGAACAAAGAAAATTACCAGAGACAGGCATTATATAATGACAAAAGGGTCAACCTATCAAGAAGATATTGCAGTCTTAAATGTGTAAGTGTCAAACAACAGAGCTGCAAAATATGTGAAGCAAAACCTGATAGAACTAAAGAGAGAAATCACAATTAGAGTTAGAGACTTCACGACCCCTCTCTTGACAATTGATAGATCAGCTAGATAGAAAATCAGTAAGGACATGTAATAACTCAACAACACCATCAGCCAACAGGATCTAGTAGTTATAGAACACGGTACAATGTACTTTGTTTTCAAAGAACCACAGAATATAGATAAGACAGACAATATCCTGGACTATAAAACAGACCACAACATTTAAAAAAACTTGAAACCATACAGAATAACAGAGTGTGTTCTCAGAGCACAATGGAATCACACTAGAAATCAATAACAGAAAAATAATAGGAAATCTCCAGATACTTGAAAACGAAGAACAAATAATCCATGGGTCAAAGAGGAAGTTTCAAGAAAAATTTAAAAATATTGAACTGAATGAAAATAAAACATCACAATTTGTGGGATGCAGTTAAACCTAGTGCTGAGAGGGCAATTTATAGCACTAAATCTATATATTAGAGAAGAGGAAAAGATTCAAGTCAATAATTTAAGCTCCCACCTCAAGAACCTAGAAAAAAGAAGAGCAGGTAAACCCAAAGCAAGCAGAAGGAAGAAAATAATAAAGAAAATAGCAGAAATCAATGAAACTGAAAACAGAAAAAAAAAATAGAGAAAATCGGTGAAACAAAGACTGGTTCCTTTGAAAAGAGCAATAAAATTGACAAACTTCTAGCAAGACTGACAAAGTGAAAAGAAGTTAGCAATATTAGGAATGGGGGATATCACTACTGATTCTGCAGACATCAAAGGATAATAAAGGGATACTACTAACAATTCTACCCATACAAATTTGACGATCTAGACAAAATAGACTGATGTTTTGAAAAACACTAACTACCACAACTTACCCAATATGAAATAGATAATTTTAATAGCTCTATAACTATTACAGAAATTAAATTCATAATTTCAAAAACTCCCCCAAAAGAAATTTCCAAGCACAGACGATTTCACTGGAGAATTCTATCAAGTTTAAAGAAGAATTAAGACCAATTCTACATATTGTCTTCCAGAAAATAGAAGAAGAGGGAACATTTCCCAGTTCATTTTATTCAGTGAGTATTATCCTGATACCAAAACTAGGGAGTACTGAAAAAAAAGAAAAAAGAAAACCACAGACCAATATCATTCATGATTATAGACACAAAAATCTTTAACAAAATATTAGCAAATACAATTCAGCAATATACAAAATGAATTATATACTATGACCAAGTGGGGTTTATTGCAGGCTTGTAAGACTGGTTTATTATGAGGATATCAATCGATATCAGTAGGTTAAAGAGGAAAAACCAACTGATTGTATCAATGCAGAAAAAGCATTTAACAAAATTTAACACCTATTTGTGATTAAATACTCAGAATAACAGGAATAGAGGAGACCTTTCTCTATTTGATAAAGAACACTACAAAAAACCAACAGGTAAAATTGTTCTTAATGGTGAAATTCTGAATGCTTTCCCCCTAAGATCAGAAACAAGGCAAGGATGTATACTCTTACCATTTTTATTTAGCACAGTTCTGGAAGTTCATTCCTGTGCAATAAGGCAAGAAAAGAAAATAAAAGACATTATGGACTGGAAAGGAAGAAATAAAACTGTCCGTATTTGCATACAACATGATTATTTACATAGAAAATCCCAAGGTATCTACAAAAATAATCCTGGAATAAGTGAGTTCAGCAAGGACACAGGATTCAAGTAAAGATACAAAAATTAATTGTATTTCTATATGCTAGCAATGAACTTATGGGCACTAAAATGTGAAAATACTGTTGAGGGAGTTCCTTGGAGTCCAGTGGTTAGGACTTGGTGTCTTCACTGCCATGGCCTGGGCTCAGTCCCTGGGCCAGGAACTAAGATCCTACAAGCTGCATGGCACAGCCGTGTATATATATATATATATATATACACATATATATGTATATACATATATATGTATATATATATATACACACACACACACACACATATATATATTATACTGTTTATAATAACTCAGAAAAGAAATATTTAGGTATAAGTCTAACAAAACGTACCGGAATTATATGCTAAGAACTACAAAATGCTGATAAAAGAAATCAAAGGAGATATAAATAACTGAAGAGACAAACTGTGTTCATGGATTGGAAGACTCAACATATTAAAGAAGTCAGTTCTCCCCAAACTGAGAACATTTGTATGTTCAATACAAATTTCTATCAAAATCCCAGCAAGATTTTTTTTATAAATATAGGTAAGATTATTCTAAAATTTATATCAAAAGACAAAAGTTTATATCAAAATAGTTAAAACAATTTTGAAAAGAGGAATAAAGTGGAAGAAATCAGTCTGCCTGATTTCAAGACAATATATAGCTATAATAAGGAAGTCTGTGTGGTACTGGCAGAGGGATAGGCACATTTGATTGATCAATTGAATAGAACTGAGAACTCAGACATAGACCCACACAAATAAGCCCAACTTATTTTTGATGGAGGTACAAAAGTAATTCAGTGGAGGAAAGGTAGCTTTTCAACAAATGATGCTGGAGCAATTGGATATCTATAGCCATAAAAATGAACCTCAACTTGTATCATACCTTATACAAAGATTAAAAATGGATCACGGCACTTATATGAGGAATCTAAAATATGACACAAATGAACTTATCTACAAAACACACACACAGACATAGAGAACAGACTTGTGATTGTCAAGGGGGAGAGGAAGTGGGATAGGGATGGATCAGGAGTTTGGGATTAGCAGATGCAAACTATTATATATAGAATGGATAAACAACAAGGTCCTACTGTATAGCACAGGGAACTATATTCAGTATCCTGGGATAAACCATAATGGAAAAGAATATGTAAAAGAATGTATATATACGTATAACTGAATCACTTTGCTGTACAGCAGAAACCAACACAACATTGTAAATCAACTATACTTGAATAAATACATTTAAAAAATGGATCATGGGTTTAAATGTAAAATGTACGCTATAAAACTTTTAGAAAAAATCATAGGAGAAAATCTTCGGGATCCAAGGCTAGGCAAAAAGTGCTAATGACATCAAAAGTATGATCCATAAAAGAAAACTTGATAAATTCGACTTCTTCACAATTGAAAAATTCTGCTCTGTGAAAGATCTTAAGAGGATGAGAAAACAAGCCATAGATTGGAAGAACATATTTTCAAACTACATATCCAACAAAGACTAGTATCTAGAATACACAAAGAACTCTCAAAACTCAACAGAAAAACAAACCAATCTAATTAGAAAATGGGCCAAAGACATGAAGAGACATTTCACCTGAGTGGATATATAGATGACAAATAGGGCATGAAAAGATGTTCAACAACATTACCATTAGGGAAATGCAAATTAAGGCCACAATGTGATTACCTTGCACCCCCACCAGAATGGCTAAAATAAAAACTAGTGAGAACACTAATTGCTGGAGAAGATTCAGAGAAACTGGATCACTCAGACATTGCTGGTGGGAATGTAAAGCAGTACATGTTGGAAAACAACATTTCCAATGTTGGAAAACAATTTGGCAGTTTGTTAAAAAGACTAAACATGCAACTACCGTAGGACTGAGAAATTGTACTTTGAAGCATTTATCCCAGAGAAAAGAAGACTTACATTCACAGAAAAACCTGTCCGTGAATGTTGACGGCAGCTTGGTCATTATAGCTAAAACCTGGAGAAAACTCAGATGTCCCTCAATAGGTTAAACAAATTATGATACATCCATTCTATAGAATATAACTCAGCAATATAAAATAATAAACTGTTGATACAAATAACAACCTGGATGAATCTCCACAGAATTAGGCTGAGAAGAGCCAATCCCAGTTGGATTCCATTCATGTAACATTCTTGAAATGACAAAGCTATAGTAATCAAGAACAGATTAGTGGTTGCCAGGGGTTAAGGAGAGGTTGGGAGACAGGATGGAAGCGGGGGTGGCTATCAAACAGCAACATGAGGATCCTTGTGGTGACAGAAATATTCTGCAGCTTGACTGTTTCAGTGTCAATATGCTGGTGATGTTGCATTGTGCTTCTGTAAGATGTTACCGCTGGGAGGAACTGGGATCCCTTTGTGCTACTTCTTACAACTGCAAGGGAATCTACAATTACCTCAAAATTAAAAGTATAACTAAAAAATAGGTCTGATCCCTTTGCTGATGGGGTTTACAGTATTCTGGAGGAGAGAGGCATTAATTGAATCTCTATACAAACACAATATAAATTCAACTGTAATAATGCTTTAAAGAAGAGGCGTATAGTCCTGGGAGAACATATGATAGGTAGGGTGGGTGACTACATAATTTATTGCTCAAACTGGGACACTTCCGAGAGTGAACAGCGGTGCTATTAGTAATTAGGCTGGGAGAGTGTCTTGAACTGGGGCCCATGGTCACGCTAATGACAGGGGAGGGGCTCGAGGTCAGGGGAGGCTCCCTGAAGCAGGTGAAGCTAGACCTAGGATCTGGAGGGAGATGGAGAGTGAGTTAGGCAAGCAGGGAAGGGAGGAACAGCACAGGCAAAGATCCTGCGATGGGAGGGAGCCCGCGCCCCGTGGAAGCAGAAGCAGCGCGGCTTCTCCGCTTCTTGCATTGGCGCCTGAACGCCCTGCGTGGATAACAGCAGGAGGCTCCGGTTCCTGCGACCTCAGACGCAGTCTCTCTCAGGCCCGTGCTGGGTTGTAAAACACATGTTTGTTTCGAGGCTATATTTAGCTCCAGCTTTGCTCTCTCTGCCACCCTTGAACAATTTCCTAAGATCCGCCAGCTGCACTGCTCCTGATTCTGACTAGGGGGATGAGTGAAAGGGTCATGACCCCTGAGTATGGGGGCGGGAGGGCCACAGGCGCATCCCATCCATACAGTACCTTCTCTGGCAGCAGCTTAAAGTGGCCTCGGGCCATCCTTGAGGGGTTCCCTCCTTCTCCCGGGTGGGGTGCTTCCTCTGAGCAGCAGCCTCATCTCTCTCTGGCTCTTCTCACCCTGGGAGCCCTTCCCCCTGGTTTCTCCACCCAGACTTCTTAACTTGCTTCTCTTGTATCCAAACTTGCTCTTAGAAAATCTCCCAACCCAACGCTATTCTTAGCTTTGGAGGGTGCATTTAAGCTCTCTGAGCATCTGTGTGGATCTGACCACCTCCCAGGACTCTGAAAAGATTAAATGAGGAGGGGTTGCATACCATCGTTCAGAGTCCCAGCACTGAGGTCAGCCACTGAGGCCTTTTCCATGAGATTATTTGCTCTCTAATTCTGCAGTCTCACCATGGGGGATAAAAGCTTTGACTCCTCATGAGGGAAATCCAGGCATCATCATCGGGCAGATGGAATATATGTTTTGCGGGGATGGAGGGAGGAATTAGAGAGAAGAGGTAGAGAGGGTCTAATAGTAACTTATTAAGTGCTTATTATGTGTCAGGCACTATTCAGACATCATCTCATTGGATCCTCAAAAAACACATTGAGAAAGGAGCTACTGATATCTCATTTCACAGATGGGCAAGCCAAAGCTCAGAGGGGTTGCACACTTTCCCCAAAGTCACACACCTAGTACGGCAGAGCCAGGATCTGAACTCTGCTCTGCTTGGATCCAGAATCATTGTTTGCCCACTGGCCTCTGCAGCCTCCCTGGAAATCATGTCCCATCTCCAGTACCTGAAAGCTTAGCTGTCTGGTCTTTTTCTGTCTTCTCCCCAATGTTCCCACTGCCACCACCCAGGCACCTTTTCTCTCTCTCCTTCTCTAACCCTTCCCTCATCTTCTCTTTGCTTTTCCATTTTCCCCCCCCAGTCCTATTTTCTTCTCTGCTATCTGGGCCTTAACCCACCAATGGTACCCCTGGGGGACAGGTCTGCTCTGCTAGGATGTATCTCATTGTCACTGCTGCCTGGAGTTTCCCATGGTTGTCTATTCCCCTTGTTAAACTTGGTAAGCATCTGGTGGTGTCTTTTTAAATGCAAATATTGTACTCCTGGGAAGGGTGCATTAAGACATCAACATTGAAGGATGAATTAGATGCTCCCTCTGTATAAGCTTTGCTGGGGAAGCACAGAGCTAGGAGTCATGGGAAAAGAAAAGGGAGGCTGGATGCAACAAAGACACTCTAAGCATGTCCTGGGTTCCAGAAATCAGAACTGGGGGTTGGCTTGGGTCCAGTCTAAAGAGATGAGATCTGTAACTATATCGATGTCAACTACAACAGCAGGCCATGCCTTTCCTTTTGTGTCACCCTGTTAAGTTTGGTGCTTCCTGGCACATTCTCTCCTTTAATCCTCAAACTCAGTGAAGTGGGTTTTCTTTTCTCTGTCATAATCTTGAGACTTGTTAAAATTTCTCAGCTAACCCTGGGAAAACCAAGACTACATTTTAAGTCCTCTCATGTCCTCATCTCCACCTCTCCTAGAAAATCCCCTGCTTTTCTACCATAAGATATTCTAATTAAATTGCTCAAATCTCCTTTCTGTCTTCCGTTCTCTCATTCCATTACTCTTTTATTCATTTGACAAGCATTTAGGAAGGATCTGTTAGGTTCATCAGGCACTAGGTTAAGTTTCACATATATTATTCATTTACCTCTGAAAACCATCCTATGGGGATGATGTTAGAATACCTTTTAAAATAGAAAAACTGAATAATGCCTAATTGACCAATGCCCCAGCAATGGCACTCTGAAATCCATCACCATGTTAGTGCCCAGGCCATGCTTTCCACAGGCTTCTCCCAGCCACGACCAAGTGTGGCAGGGATACCATGGCAGGCCTGCTTCTGGGAGCTAGAGAACTACTTAGGGAGTGACTTTGGCTCAAGGACTCCCCCCTGTCTTGCCAGACTCTCTCAGAATGCACAGTTATCAAAGATTCGTTCACTCACCTTTCCTTCCTCCTTTCCCTCTTTCCTCCACAAGAGTCAGACATACATCCTGGGCTGATGGCTTTCCCAGCCACCACTCCTGGCTCCCTCTCATTCCCCCTTACAGGGCATTTACCTTCATCCATTTCTTGTAGGTCTAATCCTGCTGTGGCGTCTGCTTCTTGTAAGACCTGGATTAACACACTTGCCTTAACAAAATACATTTCTGGTCTTTGTGGGTGAGGTCAGAACTTGGGCAAGAGGCTGATGTGGAAGCAAGTGTCCTCGTCCTTGTCCTCTTCTCTGAGGACTGTCTTTGAGATCCAGCAGGATGCAGCCTGTTCTGAGCCTGGGGACTTGGGCGCTGACCCAGGAGCATCTGGCAACGCTGCCCACTCCTCCTTTGTAAAGCACTCATTTCCCTTGCTTCCGTGATGCCACACTCTACGGATTCGCCTCCAACCTCTCAAGCTGCCCTTTTTCAGGCTCATCTGTTTGTTCTCCTGGCTCATCCTCTCACCAAAGTCAAGGGTCTCAGTTGGAAGCTTTCATTTTCCATGCTGTCTTGAAGAGACCCCCTTTTCTTTAAGAAATGCAGCATTGCTTTTAGAGCAATAGGGAGAAGAATAAAACAAAATCCTGTTTTCCTCCAAACATTATTTTCCAGTTGCATTCACCTCATTAGATTTTTTGGCCCTGCTTTTCTTTTGGAGACACGAGCGTGAGGAAAAGGTTGACAAAGTTGCTGATGACTTTCAGTAGCTTAATGAGTACGTGCTTTCGTGGAGGCTGTTCATTTTCCACTGTTGACTTTACTTCTTCAAGCCTGAACTTGCTGCTTGTATGCAGGCCTGGAGTTCAATGACCACAGTTTTCTCTTCCTCGCTAGGGGGCGCCATTTAAAGACAAGGACGCCCCCAACCAAATCACCAGTCTCTTCTCAAACTGCTAGGCATGTTGTGGGAGCCACATGCCCAGTGAGTACCGGCTGCCAGCGTTAGTCCTCATGGTGTGTGCTTGGGTGGGAAGACAGGTGATGCAGCAGAAAGAACACTGGCTTTAGAGCCAGATAGGCCTGAATACAAATATTGTCTAGGACATGTTATGTGATGCAGGGCAGGAAGACAGTAGAGACCACTGTGCAAGAGCTTAGCTGTAATGTCAGACAGATCTGGATTCAAACCCCCGGTTCTGTCGCTCACAAGCTGTGTAACCCAACCTCTCTGAATCAACGTTTCCTCATCTGTAAAATGGGCACAAAGTGCTGGCCTCCACAAGACTGGTAAGGAGAGTGAGAACATTTATAGCCAAACTCATATAGCAATTTATTGGTACCACACTTCGTTCAACTGCTTTATGTACATTAACTCATCGAACCTTCTCTATCACCCTATCAGTAAGGCTTTACACCATCCCTATTTACAGATGAGGAATAGAAGTGCAGAGACGTTAAGTAATTTGTCCGAGATCACACAGTTGGTGGTTGGTATGGTTGGAATGTGAATACAGAAATTTAGTTCCCAAGTCGAACTCTTAATCATTCTGCTGGAATGCCGATGGGTCCTTACCACACATCTGGTCCAGAGTTACCGCTCAGTATATGTTGACACTCATCATTATCATCACCACGATCGCCTCCTCATCACTGCTTCACCTGTATACATTTCTGCTTCTCAGTGTATTGATTGGAACCAAGAAAAGCTACTTTGTCAGAATTAAATGAAGCAGTGGGCATAGAAGACTTAGAGCCTGACGTAAAGAAAGCCCTTGCTAAACGTCAGTTTTCAGGTGGTTCTTTCTTGCCTTCTCTCCTCTGCTTTTCTTCTTTCTCCTCCACTTTTCCTCATCATAAATTCTTTGGTGCCTTTTTGGGCAAGATTCTTAATGTTACTGCCTACACCTGAGACTGCTGGGCAGATGGTCACCTGTGGTAGGGAACAGCATCAATCAAATATTAGAGCTTTTGCTTCTCTAGAAAGTGCACGTATGTTAAAAAGAACAGATGATTAGCAGTTGCAGCAGAAGTAGTATTATTTACATTCACCTGTTTCATCTTTGATTGCGCATTTATTGAGGGTCAGTGCTGTGCCAGAGACTGGGCCAGGTGCTGATACAGCATTCAGCAAATGGACACTTCTTGCTTTCATGAACACACAGTAGTAGGAAGTCCTGATTTCAGTGGTCTTCTAACTGCTTTTGTCTGCATTTCAGGTTTTGTTTTATAATCATTTGCCTCTGTAGAAATTGAGAGAGTTACAATGTGGACTGTTGTTTTGATGTTAATCAATTCATTAATTTCCTATTTAGTTCTAAAAAGGATATGAAGTGGTTTATCAACAATGCACAGACATAGTATGACTAAAGAGTATCAAACAAGAAAAACAAACAGTATTTAGTAAAAGGGGAGCAGAGGGTAAAGATCTTCTTCTGAAGACTGTTACAGCAAGTGAATGTGGTACTCAGCTTGACTGTCAAGACAACGTGAGAAGACACAGCCAGTTTTAAGAAAGTCTTTAAGATAGGATGTCAGCTTCACAGGAGAAATCCAAGTTTTTCCTGGCTCTAAGTTTTAGGAGGAATTTGTCTTTAGAGCCTCATACGACTGCTGAACATGTTATAAAATATGAGAAACAGGCGTAATTGGAATGCTTCCCTGTACGTGCCGGCTATGGGTACTGATGGCAAGATATCTATTAGATTATTACGGATTGGAAGAGTGTGTGTGCACGTGCACACGTGTGTTCGTGATATCAGGGAGAAAAAGTAAAGTTTCCCCAAGCATTATTTCACTGTGATGGTTAAAAAAAATAAAAACTGAAAGAAGCCATATTAAGGTGACATTTTTCTCCAG
The DNA here is from genome assembly GCF_003676395.1 of Aethalodelphis obliquidens. Classification (NCBI taxonomy): domain Eukaryota; kingdom Metazoa; phylum Chordata; class Mammalia; order Artiodactyla; family Delphinidae; genus Aethalodelphis; species Aethalodelphis obliquidens. The sequence continues at coordinate 21,642,840 of NW_020837955.1, forward strand.
TTGTTTGTAACAGGCATAGAAACCCAGAGGGAAAATGCATTCTCAGTAAGGCCTTCTTTGTTCTCCCACTGGGACTGGGTGAAGGCTAATCTTAGCTCTCAACCTGCCTTTCCCAGTTGAAGTAGGCATTATGCCAGCAAAGGAAATGGGAGCCCATGCTAACCCTAGCCCTGTCTTTTAAATTCTAAATCAATATTGGACAGCTCCCATCTTAGAGCAGGAAGACAAAGAATTTGGTGATGATGATAATGAGGATGATGACGACCGTGGTGGTGATAATAATAGATACAGTGTCAGGTACTATGGGATAGTGGGGGCAGGACTCTTGGAAGAGCTGGCATTTAAATCAGACCAGAATGGAAATTGTGTCGGAGGACAGATTACAGGCTTAAGAAATACAGTAAGCAAGTTCATGGAGGTGAGAGTGCATGGAATCTTGGACACCATTCTGAAAAGTTTGGAGTTCATGGACGATAGTTGGTAATGAAGAGTTTTGAGGAGGGCAATCCATGACATAATCTTCCTTGTGTTTAAAGGGCTCTTTCTGCCAACAGTGTGGAGCTGTACTGTCTAAAGCAATAGCCATTAGCCACCTTATTGAGCACTTGAAATGTAGCTAGTCCGAACTGAGATGCGCTGTAAGTGTAAAATACACACTGGATTTTGAAGACTTAGTACAAAAATATGTAAAAATACTTCAATTTTTATGTCGATTACAAGTTGAAATGAAAATATTTTGGATATATTCAGTTCCGTAAAGTATATTATGAACATTGATTTCATTAGTTTCTTTTTACTTTTTAAAATAAGGCTACTAGACTATTTTAAATTACCTACGTGGCTCACATTATATTTCTACTGGACAGCGCAGGTGGACAATGGGGAGGTCGGCTTGGTGAAGCAAAGAACTGAAGATAGGCATCTATAGCAAAGCCCTAGACCAGAGATGATGAGGGTCAGTTGTAAGGCAGTGACGCTGGGAATAGACAGGAGAGGACAGGTAAAAACGCTTTTTAAATAGGACTTGACACTGATTTTCCTGGATGTGGGGATTAAAAGAGGGAGGACTAAAGGTTGCATGTTAAATGTCTAGTCTGCCTAACTGAGGTGTTGGAGGATGGTTTTTAGAACTGGATGCGGATGGCTTTCAACAGGGATATGCAATGGGGAATTCGGATGTGAAGCTCACAAGAGAGGACACAGTGGGGTTGTAGATTGAGGAGTCACCAGCAAGAGGTGATAGTTGAAGCAGCACAGAAACGGGTGAGAACATGGGGTTTACTCATGGAGAGAAGGTAGGATGAGAGCCAGGCACAGAGGATTGCACAGAGGTTGGGGCTCCGAATTTAGGATGTGGAAGAAAGAAGAGAGGCTGGTGAACTTGACTAAGGATGGTCAGGGAGAACCCAGGAGACCCTGATGACATGTAGACCAAGGGAGATCTTTCCAAATGGAACACGTTTACAAATGCAGGAGGCAGAAGCTGTTGGGCCCACTGTCTCAGGGAGCCACTGGTGGTGTTTGTTGGGACAGGCCTTTGATGAGTCACCTGAAGACAGATGTCAGATTGCAGAAAATCGAGACTGAAGATAGCAGGAGGATGTGCTAATGGATGGAAAAAGCTAAGAGGGGGAACTGGTGCAGGAAACTACGTGAAAATGTTGCACCTAGAGTCTTTCATCCATTTTTTCCCCAGACAAATATTTTATAGCCACATATCCATAAGTCCATCTCTAGGATCTGACCTTTCCGTGAGCTCTGTCTGGGTAGGGCTTCCTGCAAGTGGGAGAGAGAGAAGGGAGACCCCAGCCTTGCTCTTGCAGACAACTGCCCTCTGGGGGTCTGCAGGGAGCTTGGACACCATACCTCCACTGTGGGCTTGGGGCTTAGGAGGCCGTACCTTCCCCGGCTGTATGAGCCTCCCGTCCGGGAGCCCTGCCTAAGGGTCCAGACCCAGACCTTATACTCTGGCATCTACCAGCTCTGCTCAGAGCCCAAGCCGAGTGGAGGCTTCGCATCCCTCCCCAAGCCCCGAGCTTCGGCTTGGGCTGCAGCGCCGGGCCTTCCCCGGCAGGGGCGCTGGGAACCCGCGGATGGCCAGCTCCCTTCTAGCGTCTGATCCCGCGCCCACCTCAGCCTTCAGCGCTGGAACTTTTCTCCGGGCGAGTGGAAAAGCAAGTTCACGAGGGTGGGGCTCCTGGGAACCGCAGGTGGTCTACCTCCTTGGCAGGCTCAGATTCCCAGGCACCTTCTCTGCTTCCCGCATCCCTCTTGGCCCTCCCCTGGCGCTCGTTTGCCTCTTCTTTGCTCTCCCCTTTCTTTTTGCACCAATATCTCGCCTTCTCTCCACCACTCCATTATCTCCCGGCTGGTCTCCCGCTCCCTTTTCTCTTTCTCTAGCTCCCCCTTTGCCCCTCACCCCGCCCCGCCTTAAACCTTCGCTCCACCTTTCTTTTCTTCCCTCTCCTTGCATTTCCCTCCCTCTCCCTCTGCTTTAACCATCTCCCACAAGGGAACTCTTCTGTCTAATCCAGAAGAGGAGGCCTTCACTCTCTCCAAGCTCCCTTCCTCCAACCTACTCCTTTCTTAGCAGTGCCTACTCCAGCTCCACGCGCCTAGGCCTTTTCAACCCCTAGGAATCCCGGGAGCTCCGCGGTGGCAGCGGCGGCAGCTGCACTACTTGCTTGTCCTCCTTGCCGGGGGGGGGGGGGGGGGGGGCCTGTAAACTGCATCTCGAGGCTGTCTTTGGGTTTAGCTTCCTCTCTCCAGCTCACCCAAAGTTTTCCTTTTCCTATGGGCACGAACGGTCCCAGCCCAGGCTGAGTTCCACGCACTCTGGCTCCGCTTCTGCAGCAGGGCACAGTGCGAACTGTTCATCAGGCCTGCGTGGCGCTGGGCCGGGGACCTTCAAGTGGCAGCCTGACACTTTGAACGAACTGAGCCCTTTCAGAGATTAATCTAAGGAGATGAGGGAGCAACCTCAAAATCGCAGGCGAAAGATGGGGGCTAGATCCTCCCGGTGGGAGAGACCCCTCTCGGCTACTCTCTTTCCTCAGCTCCGGGGCCGGCGCCTCCTAGTTCTATCCTCTAGCCCCTCGGGAGGCTCCGGGAACAATCCGGTTACGTCCGCTAGCGCTGGGGGACTATGGGTGCGCGGGGCGCCAGGAGGAGCGGGCTGTGCAGAACCGCCTGCCTGGCCTCGCTCTCAATCTTGCTTTTCAGACGACTCGCAGGTTCCTGGAAATGCAAACACAGCCCGTGCCTGATCCATGCTCGCCCACAGCCCGAGCGCACCCCTCCCTGCCTCACATCCCGTCGTTCACACTAACACGCACACATACGCGTGTGCAAACGCGCACGCACAGAGCTGCGCGCCCCCGCACACCCAGGCACCCTTGGCTTAGCCAGGTACCCCCACCCTGGGCGCCCGCTGGCCCGCCAGCCTCGGGCGCACCCCTCGCCCCCCCTCACGCACGCGCACGCATGCACTCCCCGAGCCCCCGCACCGGGCGGAGGCACGCGGTGGGTGGCGGGGTGCGGAAGGGACAGGCCAGGGACCTGGGAGTGGAGTCCCCCAGTCCATCCCGCGCTCGCCTTCCGCCAACTGCGTTCCTGCGCGAAGGCTCCGGGCTCCCCTTTGGCTCCCCAACCCGAAGAGTTGGCGCTGAAAACATTTAACCCTCCTCCTCCTCCCTCGAGGCCCCCCAACCGTCCCTGCGCGCCATCTCCCACCCCCACAAAAGGCCCGGACGGTAACCCCCTAAACGCGGCCAGAAGCGGCTCCTAACTCTTCGCTGGGAGCAGGCTGGAGGCTGGGTTTTAGAGAGACCCTGGATTGGGGTCCGTCGCCAGCCACTCCTCCTGGATTGGGCTTCATTTTCATATTTTAAAAGAGGATTTTCGTATTCCCTTTGAATACTTCTAAAAAAATTTCTGGAGGAGCTCGGTGGGAAAGATTTTGCGGGAATCTTGTTTTAAGAAAAAAAAAAAAAAGCACCGAAGGGGCATTTCTTAATTTTTCTCGGGTTTTGGAATCGCCCCGTGGAGGAGACAGCAAGCCATCAAGAGCCGGGAAGGAAGAGTGGAGAGGACCCGCAAGGCGCACCAGGCCGAGCCACCTCCTTCCCGGCCGCCCCCTCCGCTCTCCCCCGACACACACTCGCTTGCTTGCTTACCGGCGCCTGCACACCCCCCACGCCGACCCGCACCTCGGGCGGGCGCCACACACTCGGCAGCCCGAGCCGCGGCAGCCGCAGCGGGATGGAGGCGGCGCGCACGGAGCGCCCCGCAGGCTGGCCCCGGGCGCCCTTCGCCCGGACCGGGCTCCTGCTCCTGTCGACGTGGGTCCTGGCCGGCGCTGAGATCACTTGGGACGCAACGGGCGGTCCTGGGCGCCTCGCGGCTCTGGCTTCGCGGTCCCCGGCGCTGCCTCCTCTCTCGCTGCGGGCAGTGGCAAGCCAGTGGCCGGAGGAGCTGGCGAGTGTACGGAGAGGCGCCGCACTGGGGCGCCGGCCGGGACCAGAGCCACTGCCCCAGCCAGGCGGAGGCAGCGGCAGAAAGAAGCAGGGAGAAGCCGGAGGGCTGTTGCCGGCAGGCGCGCAGTGGGGACGGGGCATCTCGGCTCCTGGCAAGCCTGGCGGTACAAGGAGGAGTCGCCGGGCGCAGTCCCCCAGTGCCCTGGAACGCGGAGACACCCAGGCTACTGTCTTAGCCGATGGTTCCAAAGGAAGCCGGTCTCTGGCCAAGGGTCTCCGGGAGGAGGTGAAGGCACCACGGGCCGGGGGGTCGGCGGCCGAAGAGCTCCGGCTACCCAGCACCTCGTTCGCGCTGACCGGGGACTCGGCCCACAACCAAGCCATGGTGCACTGGTCGGGACACAACAGCAGCGTGAGTACCCACCCGGCGGCGGATCTCTCTGCCGAAAGCGAGGGAAAATGGGGCGGGGGGCGGGAACGATGGGCAGATAGTTGCTCTTGGTCTAGGTGGAGGCAGGGGCAGGGGGGCTTCTCGACTTTTAGGCAGACTGGTTCATCCCTCTCTCCCCACACCCCCAACAGGTTAGTGGAGTTTGTTGTAAGACAGCCTGTGCTTTTGTTTACCGGAGAGCCTAGGATTGGGGCCGCCCGGAGGGGAGAGGAAGAAGAGGTCCTTTACGGGATCAGTGCCCACTTTCTCTGGTACTTGGCTTGGAGAGTCAGTTTTCCTGTCGTGGGTGTGTGTGAATTCTTGGGTGAGGACACATTGATTTGGGGAAAGAACCGCTGGATAGACTGACGGGTTTCTGTGACTGCGCGGGCTTCCCCCCTTTCCCCTCCAATCACGCGAAGGAAAGCCAGGAGGCTGAGGCCACTCGGACTCTGGTACTCCTGCCCGCCGGGCTAGGATGCTGCCTCGGGCTCCAGGCGCACTTTCTTCCAGCCTTAGGGGAGGCTGGGCCTTCAGGCAACACTGATTCCCCCTTCAAAACCCAGGCAGCATACAGCTGATTCACTTTGTTAGTTATACAGGAGAAACTAACACAACACTGTAAAGCAGTTATATTCCAATAAAGATGTTAAGAATAAAAAAGAATAAAAAACCCAGGCAGCTGCCCCGAAAAGCCATAGGAGGGGCAGAAAAAAAAGTTTAAAGTGTGAAGTGAAATTCAACACCCATCCTGCACCCCTCGTTCTCACGCATGCACAAGCACACGTAAGTCGCTGAGCAAAATACTTGACCCGGCCGCTGAGTCCTGCAACGACAAACTCGCCGAGTTGGGTCCAGGTGCTTTCTGTGCACCTCTCCACGCCTCTCTCTCCGCTGCCAGGTTAACCTGGAAGCTGCTGTTCGAGAGGTGGCGCCCTGGAGTCCACGCCGGCGGCTCCGGCGCCCGCGGCCAGGCACCGGGCGCAGAGTACCGTCTGCGCAGCCCGCAGCTCGGGCCGGAGGAGCTCCCCACCCTAGCCCCCAGCTGGCAGCCAGCGCGTGCAGTCCAGCCCAGGATCCGCGGGGGATGGCCCTCGGGGAAGAGAGGGGACGGCCTCCGACGATTTACTCTACTCCCCTGCCTTCCTCGGCCCCCACTTCAGCCAGTCCTGCAAAAATCCTTTCCTCATCTCTGGCTCTGAGGATCAGATCAGAGCCCGGCACTGGGCAGAGTCTGGAGGATGACAGATGTCTATACTGGCAGCTTTGGGGAACTCATTTGATGGGAAAGCGCAGCCCCCGCTCCCTTTATATTTCTCTTCATGACTGACATTAAAGATTTCCCTGGGAAATTTTGGCCTTATTTTAACAGGGCCTGGGGGGTGTCACGGGGGTGAGTGGTGAATAACAGGAAAGCCAGAAGTCCGCAGAGAGCAGCACATCAGCAATACCGAGCACAGATTTCCTGGTTCTTACTGACACACAGCACCACGCAGGCAGCCCAGCCTGGGTTGGAAGCATTTGGGCAGCGCAGCTTACCAGCAGCGTGGTGGCTGACTCTGCCTGCCTCCAGGGAAGGCCCCCCGTAGCTTCGCAGTGGACAGCTCTGGACTTGGGCGGTGGGCAACCTGTGCATTTGGAGGGATGGGTGATTGAGGACTTACAAGTCCCGGAAGGACTGTGTGTGTGGGCGGGGGGGGGGGGGGGGGGAGGGGGGGAGGGGGGGAGAGAGGGAGAGAGAGAGAGAGAGAGAGAATTCTCTGACCGCAGGGATTGTGATTCTCAACTTCCTTTTAGTTTGATAGTGAGGAATTGTGTGTATGTGTGTTATTTTGTTCGTGTTCTTACTCCACGAGGAGGATGGACAGGATGTGTGGAAGTAAATGTACCCCTAGGAGAAGGAGGAGGTGATATCTTCACATATCTGTGATTTTAACACTGCCACATTTGGACAATATAAATTCACTCTGTCTAAAGAGTTTTTTTATGTTTCTGCTTTTATTTTAAGGTTCATTTTCGTGTGTTGACAAATTCCCCGAAGATGGGAAGTTAAAGAGTGCTTTCTGCAAGTACTAATTAAATGTGCATGGCTTTCTCTGCCCATCTTCAAGGCAGTTATACAGCAGAGGAAGTGAGTGGGCAAGTTTAGCCCGATACCCCCCAGGGAAATGGCTCTTCAGTTAAGAGGGGGTGCAGAGGGCCTGAGGAGTGGATCAGTTGGCCTTGGGGTCCTTAGTGACAGTGATACGATTTGGGCAGTTCATTAATAGCTCCTCAGGGATTCATTGGTTGTGCTTACGGCCAGTCTTACTGTCCAAGCAAAGGACAAGGCAGCACAGGTGAGTGCAGGGACCCCGTGGTGTCTACTCTCTCTGGTCCAGAGAGTTACTGCCTCTTTAGCTTTTGGGCTGGACCTGCCTCTTTTGATGATGCTTCACAGGCAATTCCAGCGAGAAGGGCTTCTTTGAGTGTACGTCTGTGCTGCTCTGAGGAAGACAAGGAAACAGGTTAACATGGGCCTGCCTTTAAGAGACTTTAAGGAAACAACCCTGGGGGAGGAGCTAGGAAACCAGTTTCTGCAACATTACCCAGTTGGTTTCTTTCTCCCCTCCTCCTTTCCTGAGGACAGCAAAAGAAGGCGCTGTTAAAATAAAGCCAGGGGGCTTCCCTGGTGGCGCAGTGGTTGAGAGTCCGCCTGCCGATGCAGGGGACACGGGTTCGTGCCCCGGTCCGGGAGGATCCCACATGCCGCCGAGCGGCTGGGCCCGTGAGCCATGGCCGCTGAGCCTGCGCGTCCAGAGCCTGTGCTCTGCAATGGGAGAGGCCACAACAGTGAGAGGTCCGCGTACTGCAAAAGATTAATAAGTAAATAAAAATAAAGCCAGGGTGAGGAGTGATGCAGATGATGTTCCTTCTGGAAGTTCCCTTTATCGTTGGTTTCAAAGTGGTTGGAGATGTCCCCAAGGCAGAGAACATGGGTCCTTGCACCAAGCTCTTTTGACATGAAAAGAGAATTCCATCTTCCCTTCTGACATAAAGGGTGTTAAACATGTCCTTCTCTGGGAAGGCCACCAGTTTAATTGTTAACACATTGTGAGGCTTCCCGCTCTCCCTCCAAGTGCCTCTGGTGGACCTCATTCCTGGCGTGAGGTCCTTTTTGGGGAGAGTTTCCAGTTACCCCGTATAATGGAAAATTGAACTCCACTCTGGCCGTTTGCGTTCAGCCATAAGGAAGTGGACATGCAAGGGAGGCACCTCCACCCCACACTATGTGCCCTGCATGTGCCCAGGGGCTGAGAGTCTCATTCTAGGCTTGAGTCACATATTCACTTTGGTCCCAGGAGTGGGGTGGGATAGCTTGGAGGGCAATGGGGGAGGCGCCCAGCAGGCTTGAGCCAGGAGGGGATGGAGTCTGTGTCCCCCTCTGACCTTTCTTGCCCTGCCACGTGTTTCGGGGGAGAGGTGAGTGGGCTTGAGTTTGGATCCTGTACTCTGCCTTATCCATTGGGCCACCGGGGCTGATTGGAGCCTATATTCTGGAAGAGCGATTTGCCTTTCTCTCTGGTTGTCTCCAGCTGAGATCCTGGTGATTGATGGGCTAGAGAGTGTTTCACAAACACCCAAAGGGAGTCCAGACCCTGTGGTTGACAGGGACACAGAAAAACACATCATTCTGCTCTTCTCCTTCAAAAGAAGAAAGGCGCCTCCTTGCTTGGTCAGTGAGTTGGCAAATGGCTCTGGAGAGTGGAAAGCTGTGAAGACAACAGCCCACTTTCTGGGCCCCCTCGGCATTGTAAGCCTTGATGGGGATCCCCTGTTCTGGTGCTGAGGTGAGAGTGCTGCACCCTCCCGTAGATTGATCCCTGATGCCTTTCCTGCAGCTCATTCCCAGAGACAGCGATTTGCAGGCTGCTACCCCTGCAGTGTGTCTGGTGGGAAGGACTTGCCAGATAATATTCAATTCATGTGCCCAACTCTGCACCTTGGTGAAGAGAAACAGGGAGATGCTGATAACCCGGCATCCTTACCCTGCTAGCAGGGGGAACGCACAGACTCTCCCAGGCACGATTTCATACCCGTAACTAATTCAGCTGGACGGTGTTCTAAAATATTTACTCTTAATGTGCAAAATAGTGACAGATTTGATCAGATTAATTGTGTTTCACTCACTGGAGCATCTAATTGTGGCTCCCAAACAGATTTTTCAAATAGCTTTTGGCTGGGTTGTCTAACCTCGTCCCCGCTCTCAGTCCCCGTGTCACAATGTCTTAATGCATTTTGCCTTCTCAGAGGCTTAATAAAGAAGCCTGCCACAAGCTCCATATCAAAAAAACAAACAACCCGATCCAGAAATGGGGAGAAGACCTAAATAGACATTTCTCCAAAGAAGATATACAGACTGCCAACAAACACATGAAAGGATGCTCAACATCACTAATCATTAGAGAAATGCAAATCAAAACTACAATGAGGAATCACCTCACACCAGTCAGAATGGCCATCATCAAAAAATCTACAAACAATAAATGCTGGAGAGGGTGTGGAGAAAAGGGAACCCTCTTGCACTGCTGGTGGGAATGCGAATTGATACAGCCACTATGGAAAACAGTATGGAGGTTCCTTAAAAAACTAAAAATAGAACTACCATACGACCCAGTAATCCCACTACTGGATATATACCCAGAGAAAACCATAATTCAAAAAGAGTCATGTACCACAATGTTCATTGCAGCTCTATCTACAGTAGCCAGGACATGGAAGCAACCTAAGTGTCCATCAACAGATGAATGGATAAAGAAGATGTGGCACATGTATACAATGGAATATTAGCCATAAAAAGAAACGAAATTGAGTTATTTGTAGTGAGGTGGATGGACCTAGAGTCTGTCATACAGAGTGAAGTCAGAAAGAGAAAAACAAATACCGTATGCTACCACATATATATGGAATCTAAAAAAAAAAAAGGTTCTGAAGAACCTAGGGGCAGGACAGGAATAACAACACAGACGTAGAGAATGGACTTGAGCACACAGGGAGGGGGAAGGGACGAAGCTGGGATGAAGTGAGAGAGTGGCATGGACATATATACACTACCAAATGTAAAATAGACAGCTAGTGGGAAGCAGCCGCATAGTGCAGGGAGATCAGCTCGGTGCTTTGTGACCACCTAGAGGGGTGGGATAGGGAGTGTGGGAGGGAGACGCAAGAGGGGGGAGATATGGGGATATATGTATATGTATAACTGATTCACTTTGTTATAAAGCAGAAACTAACACACCCTTGTAAAGCAGTTATACTCCAATAAAGATGTTAAAAAAAAAAAAAAAAGCCTGCCACAGAAGCTGTTCTTCAGGGGTTTGCCAAAAAGAATCTGTTTTTAATTAATATCACAAGGGGAGCCACCTCAGTGGAGATGTAGCTGGGAAATGCAGGGGACATAACAGCAGTAACTGCCCCTGGTCACCGTAGGCCGGGGGTGGTGAGTGGAGGGGCCGCACGCCGGCTGTTTGTCTGCTCTGCCTTTTCTCTGATGGCCTGGTTACAGGGAGTGATTTGCTTCTCAGATCCTGCAGTGATTTCCAAGGTAAGCAGAAGTTGCAAACTCCTTAATTGGGAGGCCCAATTTAATGATGGCAGAAATGCAGCGGTTGGAACTCGCTTTGTAGTTGGCAGAGAAGGAACGCGGGAAGTGGCTTCTCAGATTGTGTTGTATTTAAGGGAAGGGAGTTGTGTGGCAGGAAGGCTGAGGAGGGAGCGGGGGCAGAAGGGAGAACTGCTCTTTCCTCGGCTGTGTAAATCCTCCTGTAACTGGGGACACTTTGGAACCGGGTGATCGTCCTCTAGGGAGCAGAGAGGTGTGACGAAGCTGGATGGCTGAAACAGGAGGGTGTGTCTGGAGGGTTTATCCAAGGCCAGGTACACCAAGGCCTGGGGGCTGGACTCGCCTGTTGATTTCCTGCTTCCTTTGGCCTCTTGGCTGGCTTGAGACTCTTCCGTATGAGGAGGAAATGTCAAAGGATGAATTTTCAGCAAGTTTGGGGGAAAAGAGGTCTTGTGAAGTTGGAGGTGGAAAGTGTAGCATGCCAGTGCCTGGTGGGCCACTTTGGGTAAGCAGCAGTGGCACTATGGGATGGATGGCCTTCAGCTAACCACGGTCATCCCCCTCTTGTGGTGGGTTACTGAGAGAAGGGTCTGGATGCTGCTCTGACTTTGTTGGCAGAGAGTGGAGATGAGAGAGCTCTGCTTTACACGCAGTAGAGAAACTCAACTGTGTTTGACCAAGTTGGTGAATGAGTGAGTCCCAAGTCTCATGGAGCAGAGGCTATGGAGGGATTGAAAACCCTTGTCCCTTGGGATAGCGAAGATTCCTTTCTCAGGTTGTTCATAACTTGACAGGTCCTATAATCAGGAGCATTTCACCCAGGACGTCTTCGTTCTCACTTGAGTACCTTTAGCCTCTTGAATTAAACTCCAGAATCCTTTAGCCTGCCATTCAAGGCTCTTCACTGCGTATGTCCTGGGTCTGCTTCTCCAACTCTGCATCTGACTGTTCCCTGATGGGCCCCTTCACTCTAGCCAAGGCAGCCCCTTCGTTGTCCCAGACCCCTTCTTGACTCAAGCCTTTGCTCTTAAGGTCTCCTCCGCTCAGGATACCCCTCGTCCTCTACTGAGATGCACCCATTACTCATGGCTCAGTTTAAGATTCAAACATGCTTCTCTATAGAACCTTTCTTAGAAGCATTTATTTTTCTTTCTTCTAACTGTTTATAGAATTTACAGCCTGTACCACACATTTGATTATGTTTAGTTTGCACTTGGTTATTTTATGAGTGTTTTGAAGGTGAGGGATGAGGGATAAAATGCTTACACCAGCATCTCACCCCCACACCTGCTGTGAGTTCTGCTTTTCTCATGGGTGCCTTGTGACCTGTGGCCCGGTGCTTGGCACGTAGCTCAGTACATACTTGCTGAGCTGACCCTGGGAACTGGACAGTGCCCTAGCTGCCCGGGGAGGATGGCTGACACTGTCTCTTCATAGCACTGAGTTTAAACACCTGGCTTATTATTTTATATACAACTTTTAACATAAGATGTAGCGGCATCTCTACCCCACTTAGTAAGAGGATGGAAATAGGGACGAGTCAACAATCCTGGCTTCTTCCTCATGTGCCTCAGAGATCACATGGACTCACATAAGATATTCAGCCATTTGCCAAGTGTTCACTATGTGTGTGGCAGTGTTTTGGGGACTATGGGGTTGGTAGGGCTGTGATGGAGGGCGAGACAAAGAAGGATAAGACAGCATTTGCCTCAAGGTCCTTCTAATATGCTTTGGGTATAAGGCTGCTCTTCTGTAAGTTAAATAACACATGACAACAAGACAGATATCACGGGGTGATGTGTGGTTAATTGTTAAGTGGTCGTTTCAGGCTATGAGCTCAGAGGAGAGGGGATCACTGTGGGAGATGCTATAAGCATCTTAGACCGACAGAACGTCAAGGCTGGAAGTGCACTTGGGAATTGTTTTCATCACATCATTCAGCATAGAGATGAAGGGCATGAGGCTCAGACAGAAGCATCGTACCCTGTAGTGTGGACTCTCTCCTGGTCTTTCTCTCTGTAGCCATCCCCTATGCACTCCTGGTTTTCTCCTTTCTCCTTGCTTTTACAGACCATTTTCCTTCTAAGAGGACTCATTTTCATTCCAGTGAGGTAGGGTGCTGCCCATTTTATAGGTAGGATAGAGTGAGGCCTAGTATGAGTATTCACAAGGCTAGCCAGAGAGGCTTAGGAATAGGTTCCTCCCTCCTGTTTCCTGACTGTGTCCTATGGCCATCCTGACTACCCACACAGTGGCTGCAGACAGTAAGTACCAGCTGCTTATATGTACAATCTGTGTCTTACTAACTGTTGTTAATGGGGGCCTTTTGTGAGTCACCTTGTTGAGTCAGTGAGTGAACCAAGCCTGGTTGCATCATCAGGAACATTTTCGCTCATTTGTTTTGATCAGTGCAGTTTGGTTTTAATTATTTAAGGAGGGCTTCCCTGGTGGCGCAGTGGTTGAGAGTCCGCCTGCTGATGCAGGGGACACGGGTTCGTGTCCCGGTTCAGGAAGATCCCACATGCCGCGGAGCGGCTGGGCCTGTGAGCCATGGCCGCTGAGCCTGCGCGTCCGGAGCCTGTGCTCCGCAACGGCAGAGGCCACAACAGTGAGAGGCCCGCGTACCGGTAAAAAAAAAAAAAATTATTTATGGAAATGCTGTTCTTTATAGTATGCTAATAAACATACTATAGTAAATTTCCAAAAAGTAATGGAGTCTGAGAACTTCAGGATTGCACAGATAGTTTTCTGCTATGAACTCCTTGCTGCGGAGCAGAGGAAACCATTCCTACTGGGTTGGGGTGAGAGGACCCGGAGCTAGCCTTTTAGGACTGTTGGTGAGCAAATCTGTGCCCATTGCTACGCAGGGGCCTGGTACTTGGCCTGTGCTGGAAGAGAACCTAGTTTAGGGGAAACGTTGAACATAGTTATATAGGGTCATCAAGGATCTTGTTAGGTTGTAGGTTATTTGCCCTGGGTATGATTGTATGACTTGTGTGAGTTCATACTTGTGGAGGGTTTTCATCATGAATGCCATCCTCTTCAGGATATATTAGGAACAGAGGTAGACTGGGAACAAGAAACAAAGCCATACAGTAAACAGGAGCAAGGATTCTGGGGCTGGATGCCTGGGTTTGAATCCTGCCTCTGTCTCTCTCTCTCTCCTTCCCTCTCTCTCTCTCTCTCTCTCTTTTTTAAGTTTAATTTAGTCTTAAAAAAATTGAAATACAGTTGCTGTACAGTATTATATAGGTTACAGCTATACAATATTGTGATTCACAGTTTTTAAAGGTTATCCTCCATTAATAGTTATTATAAAATATTGGCTACCTTCCCTGTGTTGAACAGTATATCCTTGTAGCTTATTTTATACCTAATAGTTTGTACCTCTTACTCCGCTCTCCCTATATTGCCCCTCCCCACTTCCCTCTCCCCACTGGGAGCCACTAGTTTGTTCTCTGTATCTGTGAGTCTGCTTCTTTTTTGTTATATTTACTAATTTGTTATATATTTTTAGATTCCACATGTAAGTGATGTCATACACCATTTGTCTTTCTCTGACTTACTTCACCTAGCATAATACCCTCTAAGTCCATCCATGTTGCCTGCAAATGGCAAAATTTCATTCTTCTTTATGGCTGAGTAATATTTCATTGTGTATGTATATATGTATATATACCACATCTTCTTTATCCACTCATCTGTTGATGGACACTTAGGTTGCTTCCATGTCTTAGCAATTATAAATAATGCTGCTGTGAACATTGGGGTGCATGTATCTTTTCGAATTAGTGTTTTGGGTTTTTTTGGATATATACCCAGGAGTGAGATTTCTGGGTCATATGATAGTTCTATTTTTAGTTTTTTGAGGAAGCTCCATATTGTTTTCCACGGTGGCTGCACCAATTTACATTCCCAGCAACAGTGTAGTATTTGTTGTCTTTTTGATGACAGCCACTCTGACAGGTGTGAGGTGATACCTCATTGTGTTTTTGATTTGCATTTCCCTGATGATTAGTGATGTTGAGCATCTTCTCATGTGCCCATTGGCCATCTGCCTGTCTTCTTTGGAGAAATGTCTATTCAGTTATCCCGCCCATTTTTTTTTTTTCTGCCCATTTTTAAATTGGGTTGTCTGCCTCTGTCTCTTAATAGCTGTGTGACATTGGGCAAGTTGTCACCCTCTCTTGTCTAGTTTTTCATCTACAAAAGGGAGTGATAATAATAGTACCTCTCACACTGGGCTATTTTAATGTTTAAATAAGATATTGTACATAGCAAAGTGTTTAAAAGAAATGCCTGACCTGTAGTTAGTCCTCCAGATATTTTAGTTAGTTTAGTTGTTATTCTTATATTAGAAGGGGTTTTCTCTTCATTTGCAGATGGAAACACAGAAGCAGAGGAAGGAGGTACTTGCCCCAAGTTTCCCAATGAGCTGATCGCAAAGCCCTTGGCTACAACCCAGTTCTCAGTGAGATGCTCATTTCAGCCACCTCCCATAGTGCATGTCCTGACTCAGACGAGTCTTTGTGTGTCTGCCTTCTGTGTCATGCTAAGGGAAACAGTGAAAGAGGGAAGTGTGAGTGGCTGGGGACCTGGCTGCTTGAAACTCATACTCAGAATTTGTAATAGAAATGGTTAGAAGCAGGTGCTTAGAGTCAGGTTAACGATTATACTAACAGACAGCTAATAAGTGGAACGTTTTTTCAGGGCTTTTATTGAGTGGAGTTTTGAGAAAGGCATCCAGAAAGATGAAGAGTAGCTTCTCTTGGCTTGGGCACCCATGATTACACCTCACAGCTAATCATGGAAGACTTCTTGAAGGAAGTGAGTGAAATGTGTGGCTTTCATAGAAAATAGGAGAACACAGGGCTGCTGGGACTGGTGGACAAGAAAAGCCTGGAGTGCCAAAGACTCATTTCATCCAAGTCATGGGATGGACCTTGGTGTTCAAGGTTTGTTTCTCCTTTCCATCTCCTACCTCTGCTTTGTGCCTGGCATGAAATGGGCATATCCGTGGCTGGAGCTCTCTGCATAATATCTGCAGCCTCTTTCCCAGAATTATCATATTGGCCAAACCCATGAATATTTTGTAATAATCCACGACCATCGAGGTACAGGTTTGTACCTGCCTGTACCCTTTTTGCCTGCACCCTGTGCACTTCGAGTGGAACCTGAGATCCCTACACAGACACTAGAGGGAGTGTTGCCCTGGGAAAGAAGTGAAAATAAATAGGATGAAATAATGAAACAAATACTGCATGAGGAATTGTTCCAAGGGAGTGGAGAAGAGCGGTAGTAGCCTGCAGGTTCATTGTGTGAGGGCTGGTCCGGTGACCCATAGATGAACAATTGATTAGCAACCGTGCAGTTGAGTCCTGGGGGACTGATCACTCAGCCCCTTCCCGCAGAAAAAAGGAAATGGATGTTTTGTACAAATACAGCCGTTCTGCTGTCCATTCAACCCATAAATGACTCAACTAAGACTCCAGACGTAAATGCAGCCAGAAGTGATGCTCAGGCTTGGGTCTTCCATCTCTTCTGCACTTTCTGCCTTTGGGCTCCCTCCGTTTCTTGGGCATCGTGGTCAGTTAATATGAGCTTATTGAGTTGAATGACATAAGTACTTTCTTAAATACTTAAAACTGCCTGGGTAAAGAATGCGTGTCTTGGGAATGGGGAAGAATCTGGCTGCTTCTTGCTGCCTCCAGGCCTAGGGTCTGCATCCCTGGGACATCACAATGGCCTCTCACCCGTTCCCAGGTCCCGTGTACCTGACTCGGTCATCTCTAAGCCTTTTTGGCATCTATGTGAGGTAAGCAGTTTCTCTTCCAGATGGGTAGAATCAGGTTAAAGGGTACACTGCTGCGTAAGAAATGAACTTTTTCCTTTTAAAATCTGTTCTCAGTGGGAGACGGAGAACAATTACGGAGTTGAACATTTTTTTCAGTTGCTCAAGCTGCCATATCTGAATGTGATTACACGTACTGGGGGAACTCGTTACGGTAAGAGTTTTGAGGCCATGGTACTGGAGATACAGAGAAGCTTGTTTACCAGGGTGGAGGCAGGTAGAGGAAAGAATCTTTAGAGGCAAAAGAGTTGCTCATATAACTGTGTTGCTTTCAGTGTTATCTGTGCTTGAAAGCAAACTTTTCACTGGAAGATTTCTCAAAACTGAGACATTTTTTTTCTGATATGGGAAGGCCCCCAAGCAACAGTGATTTCAAACAAGTCTCTGAGCCTTAGTTTCACTGGCTGTAAAATGAGAATAGTACTGGGATGCTGTGAATCTTACAGATAATACTCTGAAGGGGTTAGCATAGTAGGCTATTACACTGGTTAAAAAATGTTAGTTCTCATTATCGTCTAGGCAGGAAATGGGGTAGGTTGAGTGTCTGTCCTTTTGTAGTGGATATGTTGGTACCCTGCCCACATGCCCTCTGCACTTGCCATCTGTCTGCAATCTGGCCTGACTTCTAACCACCAGCACCAGGGACTGTGTGCCCACTGGGGCTTTCTTCGATTACACAGGTGCAGGCTGGAAGCATTAGGGAATTGATTTCCATCAAGGAGTAGGGAGCAACCACTCGACAATGACTGTTGGAAGCTGGTGGATAAATACCCCAGCTCCCTTGCCCTTTGGGGGGGGCGGGTAACTCTGAAGCTTGTTTTCTACACCATCTCCCAGAGCCACCAGTGGGATTAAGCCCCAGTTGCCTAAGGTGGTAACTTGCTTACTTTATTGGCTACCTTCCCATCCCTATCTCCTTTCTCTACCCCACAGTCAGTATCACCTGGGATCACCTACCAACTAAACTACACTTGACCCTTCAACAATGTGGGGTTAGGGACATGGCCCTCCACACAGTCAAAAATCTGTGTATGACTTTACAGTTGGCCCTCCAGTAAGTGAAGTTCCATGTCCGGGGATTCAACCAACCAACTTAAAGACAGACAGAGAGAAAGAATAACTTCTTACTCTTCCTTTGTGTTCTGTTCAGGCCTTCAGTGGGTTGAATGAGGTCCACCCACATTGGGAGGGCAATCTGCTTTGCTTAGTCTACCAATTCATATGTTAAACTCATCCAGAAACACCTTCACAGACACACTTAGTATAATGTTTGACCAAATTTCTGGACACTCCGTGGCACAGTGAAGTTAACACATAAAATTATCCATCACACCAAATCAGGAATTTCCCTCATCTCTTTAAAAATTCTGCATCAGGCCTTACCATGGTACATGCTGGGTATAGAGAGGAAAATGGAGTCACTGACCCCAGTTGTGAGAGGGTCTTCCTTTTGGGTTGGCACCTTCCAGAAGGAAGGAGCTCAGGTTATATTGAGTGGCACGAATATGGCATTGGGGCTTTGAGGAGGGAACACACACCCAAATTAGTTTTCACTGTCATTTCTCAGAGCTAAAGAGCTCCTTCCCATCCCAGGGCATGTGCTTGGTCTTCACAATACATCGTCTCCCTCAAATTTGGACCTCTACCTGCTGACGGACAGTCTCTCACCTAAGAATAAGGTGTGATTCTTTTTTTCTTAGACTTTGTCAAGGTTTTGGCAGGAAGCAGCTGAGCTTACAGTTGGTTCCTTCCCTTCTGAGATATCCTTAGTGAGGGGCATCACGAGAGGTTGGAAAGAATATTGGCCTGGGAGTTGGGATGTCTAGATGGCCTCCTGGTTTACATTCACTCTCTTCAGCAAGTCACATGTTTCTTAGGTGTAAGAGAAAGAAGACTCTTCCAGGTATAGTAGCTTATTATGTCTGTGAGTAAAAAAAATTTTAATGGGCTCATTAGTAAGGAAAGGGTCTAGAACTATGATTAAAAAATACTGGAGAATGCTTTTTTCAAGCACGTATAAATTTGGTCTTATCCAATGCAGATGTACTTACTTTCATTCATTCATTCATTCATTCAGCAGTTTGTTTGCTTAGTGTGATGCTAATTAAGTTATTTGGATTTTCTGGGGTTCAGTTTCCTTACCTATAAAATGAAAGCGTCACTTATGCAACTTTCGATTCAGGCCCATCTCACCACAAGCTAGATAAGGTATTACGTCAGTCATTTCTTTACGTGTGAAATGGGGACAATTCTATTTGCTCCCCTTATGTCACAGTTAAATAATGAGCTACTGCACCTGTCAGCCTTTTGAAAAGAGTGCTTTTCAAAGCGCTGTGAACGGAGCCATATGAGCAGGGGGCGATATGAACTCACGGTATTAGTTCACATTACTTCTCCTTTATTCCTTGAGTAGCTGGAGGTCCTTCCATGGCAGATTTGAGACCACGTGTTTCTTTTGCCTTCTCCCAGCACAAATGAAACACTATCGTTAGCCCACAGACCGTGGTGTTAGAAAACTCGAGATTCTTATTCCAGGCATGATGTACAATTTATTTCAAGTCACATCTGATATAATAAAAGTCTCAGATGGGAGTGTAATTTGATGTTTAAAAAAAACAACAACGTTTGTTTCAGGACTTGCCCTGTATTGATTGCTCTGCCTTATTCCTTTCAGACAATGTGAAGTGTTTGAGGAGCATCTACTATATGCCTAGTGATGCAGGATGTGCAAAAGAGTGCACCATGGCTTCGTTCCTATTGGTGAGGCCTGTGATGCCGACTGGATACCCAGAAAGCTTATAGTCTTGTGTGTGGAAATCACATTATTAGACTCATATTGCAAAGAACAATGTGAGATCACGTAAAATACGTGCTGAATTTGAGCATTCTTAGGAAATACATTGAATGTAATCAAGACCACAGTAAATGGAAACTAATAAAATGTTTACAATATTATGGTTGTTTTATTATCTACAAAAAAATCCAGTAGCGTGATTAGAAATAGATGTAATCCTCACGACTAAATCCGTGTCACTTGATGAGAAGTGTTCTGAGCTTTGAGGTCAAATCGATTATTTGATGCTCTGACCGTTGCTCAGAATTCTGCCCTGTTAGTTTGGACTATTTTTCTTGGTCTGCTTTTGTTTTTCCTTGAGTTCCTAATTATTTTGTCTTCCTCACAGGAAGACAGACTTCTGTTTTTTTCATCATAGCACTAAGATAGGCCAGCTTCTTGATTGTATTTTTAGTGGATATTCTAATTTGTACTGATTTCCTTCTAGGCCTGCTTCCCTATTGTCATCTTGATATTTCTATTTATTTTACCCCTGGATTAGTGCCTCTGTTTCTGGGATTCCATTCCGCTCTTTTGGGCTGAGTTTCATTTTTCTGTGGTAGATCCTCAAGTATTCTTTTTCAGAGAGTGCAGGGTAATGTCCTGGCTTATTCCTGTGTCCTGACATAAATATTGCTAGGTTCCTTTTAACTCTCAAAAGATCCTGCCTTAGATGGTACATTATACGGTCACCCAGTGCTTGAGTGATACTTTTTATTTTCATTGTTGACATGTCTAAAATTTATTTTGGTCTCACATAGGTTTGGTGGTTCATGTGGACATAGAAATCTAAGGTCAAAAAAATTACCCTTGGGTCTTGGAAGTTCTTAGAGGACTTGCTGGTTTTGCATCACATGCTGTTTTTGGATGATTGTGTCTTCCCCCTCAGGGGACTGATGAGGGTGGGGAAAGGATATGCCTAGCATGGGACACCGTGGCTTTGTTCCCGTTGGTGAGGCCTAACCCTCTAAGGGAACCTCATTCATTAAAACCAGATTTATTCAAAATCAGCAGTACAGTGTGGGAGATTAAATAAATGCTCTCTGGAGCAATTTGCCATAGACCTTTACCTGAATACCTTTAATATATAACTCAACCAGGTGAGGTAGTCTTGGCTACCTTTTATTTAAAAAATTTAAAATAGCTTTAAAAAATGTCATCGGATATTCAACAGGTATTTGTGGGGTGCCGTCTATGTGCCAGGTGCTGCTGGGCTCAGAGTACACAATGGTGCGCTCTGAAGGAGAGGTTCGTGATACTCTCAAAGGTTACACCAGCGACATCAACTTGGAGAGGGCAGAGAGGCAGAGGCAGAGGAGCAAGGTCAATTAGGTGAAGAGGAATGGGCAGAGCGTTCAGGGCACACAGCTTCTGTGGCATGAGGGAAGCAAGGTTTCGGAAAGGGACAGAAAGAAGGACAGAGTGGCTGGAGCAGAGGGTTTGTGGCTAGGGGCTGGTGAGAGATGAAGCTAGACAGGCAGGCATGGGTTAGACCAAGCAGGGCCATATGGGCCCCTGGGATGGAGTTTATTCTTTGTCCTATGAGCAAAGGGGTAAGCCTTGGGAAAGTTTAAAGTCGGAGAGTCATATAATTAAATTTGACCAGCCTGTGGTTTGGAGGGAGAAAAGGTTGGGTTCTAGGAGACCAGAGTGTTGCCATGGCTAAAGAGGATGGTGGCTTGGGTGGTGGCAGTGTAGGTGGTGAGGAGGAGCCCACTGAAGAGCTGTTCAGCAGGCGTGCTTGGTTGTGTTGTTGCCTTCTCTGTATAGTCCTTCACTCCCCTCTCTAACTCCCTTAGATTGGGCTTTTGTAGTGCCCTTTCTCTCTGGGTGGGGCATTCGTCCCCATCTCCTACCTTGGGTTTGGCCTTGTGACTTGTTTTGCCCAATAGCAGGAGTGCCACTTCTAAGCTTAGTTATCAGAAGGCATTGTGTACCTACATGCTGGCTTGCAGCTCTGTAGTAGCCACGAGAAAAACATGCCCAGGGTAGCCCACTGGTCCTGGGTAGAGAACTAGAGACAAGTTGTATGTAGCCACTCCCAGCCCAGCCCAGCCTAGATCAGCCCAGCCCAGCCCAGCCATGGGCAGCGGAACTGCCCAACCGAGCCCAGCTGTGAGCAGCCAACCCACAGCTGCCCTGTATACTTATGAGAACAAATGATTGTTGTGGTGACAGTAAATGATTGAGATTCGAGTGGTTTGTTCTGCAGCACTTTTGCAGCAAAAGCTGATACAGCAGATAAAAGCAACAGAATTTGATAGACTGGATGTAGCAGATTTGTGGGACCATGACTACAGTGTAAAGGGAGGCTCGCTTATATTTCAAGATCATTAACCTCATACATGCTCAGGGCTATACTTAAGTCTGTCTTTGGTGGTTTCCTGCCACTCACCTCTCTTTACAATTCATGGCTTCTTTTCCTGGAGCCGAATGAAGTAGGTCAGATTCATGGTCCAAAAGAATTAATCTTCCACTCTTTTTCCTTCTCCCTTCTCATTCTCTTTCCAACAGCCTGATCAGATTCCAGCAGAGTGTTCGAGCTGAGTGGTCCTCAGATCCTTCCACGAGGGCCTTCAAGCCCTAACACTCAGTGTATTCTTGGTAGAGCTGAAGTCAATTTCTGCTCTAGCGGGGAAGATGGGATTTCACTTAAAGGGGGGAGAAATGTGGGGTAAGGGATTTTCTTGGTCTTGACTGAGTATTTAAAATACATTAGTGCTGATAAAATATTTAGCTTTTAAACAACAAATTTAATATAGGGAATTGTGTTTTATTTATTAATGGCAGTTTCAGGGAGGCTGGTAGGAGTTGTGCGAAAGTGCACTGTTGTGATTTTGCAAAGTATAGTAATTACTGTAATGTTTTGTTGAATTATTAATACCTCCTATGCCTGCAGGAACATACTATTCTGCAGTCAAATAGATTTCAAGATTGCCTTTTCCCTCTTCTGGTTTTGTTTTGTGTTTTCTTTTGTGCATACTTATGAATTTTTAAAGAAATGGAGTTAGGAGGCAGAGTTGATAATATTGTGTGAAACACCATTGTCACACCCTGTAACTGAACACAGGCAGGCAGTAGAGAAGCACTGTGGTTCCTTGACAGTCCCCTGCCTCCGCCAAGCCTCTTTGTAGTCCAGACTGAGGAATGCTGAAAGAATTGTCTGGGAGAAAAGGACTCATCAGTGGGCCTTTTTCATGAGCTGAGATCAGGAGAGTAAATAGTAGGGAGGTCATGCGTGTGCACACGTGAGTATTATGTGCACACACCTCTAAGCAGAGCTGATTTGACCTGTTGATGGAGTTGGCAGGTTTTCAGGTGTGTGTGTTGAAACAGTACTAGCATCCTTTATTAGATATTTCAACAGCTGTTACTTAGTGTCTGTTATGGCCTCAAAAGAGATTATTGGGGATGATGATGATGATAGCTTAGTGGTCGTATGAACGGGCTCATGCTGCAAGAGGACTCTGAATCCAAGAGCAAGGTACACGTGGGAGCATCCCTTTTGGTTGTGACTAAACTGAAACTGGAAGGTCAGCCTCCACATCATCATCTATCAGCTTTATGAAAGGGTCCAAATCAGTCAACATCTGAGCTTCACGTTTTCTCATCTGTATATTAGTTGCAAGGATCAAAATGAAATCATATATTTGAAAGGGCATCACAAACTATACATTTCCAGACATGTGTAAGGGAATGCTGTTGTTACCAAATCATAGGAAAAGTTGCTCATTCTTGTGCTGTGATTTTGAGGGGCAGCAGAAAGGATTCTGTGCTCAATTTTTTTTTGCGGGGGCGGGGAGCAGAAACTTCACAATTCAAGAGTCATTCCTTCGGGTTAAACATTGTTCTCTCCAAGATCCTCTTAAAATATAAATAATTCAGAGACAGTATTTTTAGAGCTGCAAAGAACACATAATGATCTAACCACATCCTTCTCCAGATTTGAAAAATATGGCCAAGAGAGACTATGGAATGCTTAAATTCACCAAGATAGTGGAAGGGCCCACACCAATGTCCATCTCTCTGACTTCTAGTCCAGTGCTCTTTGGTAACACCTTGATGTTCTTTAGTTTTCCATTAAGTTCTTAATGCAGTCTAGAGCTTTTTCTCCCAGTAGGGAGCCTTGGGCAGAATGAATAAATTAGATGACTTGTGGAGAGACAGAAGCTGGGGTGCTTTAGGTGGCAGAGTAGTGCTTGGGTAGATGGACCAGACTTCTTAGCTCCACCACTGACCAGCTCTTCCTTGGGCAAGTTACTTTTCTGAAACCCAGCTTTCTCTTTTATAAAGCCAGGATTATAATCCTTATTTTGCACAGCTGTTGTGAGGATTTGGGGAATTTGAAATGCTTGACATGGTGTGTGCTTGGAAATGGGGAATAATTATCAGGTGATAAGAGATCCTGAAGACTAGCTTGGTCTACCTCCTAGTAGGTCTACTTCCTGAGAGCTGTTTTCCCCACTGCAAAGATGTGTGTTTTAAGGGGAGGAGGAAGCTGCCATTTCCCTTCCCCAGGGTTAGGGGTGGAGGGACTCATGAAACGCTCCAGCAGAGAAGAGCCCTGCACAGTGGGAAAGGATCCCATAACGGCCAGAGGTGTAAGCTAAGACTTACCAATAGCCTTCCCTTTCTCTTTAATCTCAGATCCAGCCCTATTTAAATTTCCCCTGAAGGGGGTGGAGATGGTGAGAAGGTAGGGATGAGCATCTTTAAAGAATAGCAGGTGACTCTGAAACAAACGAAAGCACTTGTGTCCTTCTGCTGCGTGGCTCTGTCTCATGGGGCTCCACTTCTTGTTTTAAATTACTAAGGTGGTTTCCTGAAAACAGGTTTCAGTTTTCCTAGAGAGAGTTTATCCTGCTTCCAGCAAGTCTATCCTGAATTCCTTGTGAGCTGGGTAAGATCCATTGTTCCTTGTGAATTTTAGCAATTAAAGCAGGGCCACCCATGGGTTAACACTTGGGTAGAGGATGAAATTTCCAGGGTCAGTAGGAGATCTAAAACACCCTGGAGGCTGTGTCAGCTCTCAGCCATGGAGACTGGGCCAGTGTTTGCTAAAGCGAAATAAGAAAAGAAAGGGATGCAGGGAAGAGCATCCTGGCTCTTATCCTCCCCTCTGCCCAGTGTCCTCCACTTTTCTCACTCTTCCTGGTCTGGGAAAACGTTCTGATAGCAGTCCTTTACTTCTTCAGTTCCTTTTCCTGAGGTCCTTGATTTTATTTGATTTTTTCCAGCTTTATGGAGGTATAATCGACAAAGATGGTACATATTTAAGGTACACAGTGTGATATTTTGATATACGTATACACAGTGAAGTGATTACTACAATCATGCTAATTAACTTCACATAGTTACTGTTTTTATGTGGTGAGAACATTTAAGATCTATTCTACTAGCAAATTTCACGTATACACTGTAGTATTATTAACTGTCCTCACCATGCTGTACCTTAGATCTCCAGAATTTACTCTTCCTACATAACCGAAACTTTGTACCCTTTGGCCAATATCTCCCCATTTCTCCCACCTCGTAGCCCCCAGCAACCACCATTCTACCCTCTGCTTCTATGAGTTTGACTTTTTAAGTCAACTCACATATAAGTGAGATTTCACATATAAGTGAGAGCATATGGTCTTTCTTTCTCTGCCTGCCTTATTTTACTTGTCCTGCAGGCTGCAAATGACAGGATTTATTTTTTTTAAGGCTGAATAATTATTTTGTTATATATAAATGCCACATTTTCTTTATCCATTCATCCATTGATAGACATTAAGATTGGTTCTGTATCTTAGCTATTGCAAATCATGCTGCACTGAACATGGGAGTGCAGATATCTGAGATCCTGGTTTTATTTCTTTACGATATATACCCAGAAGTGGGATTGCTGGGTCATGCGGTAGTTCTATTTTTATGTTTGTGAGGAGCTTCCATACTATTTTCCGTAATGGTAGTACCATTTTACATTCCCAGCAGTAGGTTGCAAGCCTTCTCTTTTCTTCACATCCTTGCCAACAACCCGTTATTTCTTGTCTTTATATGTCTAATAGGCATTCTAACAGGTGGTACCTCATTGTGGGTCTGATTTGCATTTCTCTGATGATTAGCCATGTTGAGCATTTTTTCATGTATCCGTTTGGCCATGTGTATGTCTTCTTTTGAGAAATGCATTTTAAATTTGACCTCCTAATGGTGAATGAAAATCTTCCACCTCTATTGGCAATGGTTTGGAAAAGGTGTTTTAGGGATGGGGACCCTGGAAATCATAGCCTGTACTATTCATCTAACTTTTCCACCTTCAGGGCCGGCATTCGGGGGAGGGAGGCTGGCACCATTCCTGGCCAGAGATGCTTGTTTTCTTTCTCACCCATACCTGAGCCTCAAAAAACTCCTGTGAGGTGAGAGCAAAGGGCTCTTACTAAAGGATAGTTTCTATCTCTGTGTTGGTCAAATGCGTCTCATAGTGGATTTTCTTTGGTTAAGGAGATGGGGAATTGGGGAGAGCTCTGTTCTGTTTTTTCACCTTAAATTTTATCTACTTATTTATTTAAAAATATCTATAACAGAGCATTTGTCCTTTAAAACATTTTTAAGTGGCTTTGGTTACATTCCGTGCTGTTGTGCAACCATCACCACTGTTCCCAAAAGTTTTTCATTGTCCAAGCAGAAATTCTGTAACCATTAAACAGCGCCCTTCCCATTGCCCTGTTCCTCAGACAGCTGAATTCTCTTCTTCAGTATCTGAGCAAGTGTTGAGACTTGCAGTTTGTTGCTCTCTTCTGTTTTTTCCAACCCCATGCCTAACCGTTTTCTCACCTCTGCTCTCACTGCAGGGGCCCCTGGGGCTGGGAGGAGGAGACGGGCTGGTGAATCTTCAGGGCTGAGAGATGGGCTCAGGCAGCTGCTGGCCACCCTCCCTTCTTGCTCTGGGTCTGTTCCCTTCCCACCAGTAGTGCCTCTCGCCCGCGCCCTCCTCTCTACCATGAGCTCTGTGCAGGAGCGGGCCTCTCCATCCTTAGAGCAATCAGTGGGGTTCTGCTGTAATTAAAGGAAGCCATCGGGAGGAAGCAAAGCAGAGCAAGGGAAAAGGCAACCACCAACAAAACATCTCATTTCCCGCACAAACTCCCTAACAACTGCATCTATCGGCTTTCATGGGAACCTGCTTCCTTTAAACACAGCAAAGGGAAACCCCACAGGATGGTGTGGGAAAGCAGGTTATTAAGTTACCCTCAGACTGCCAGAGTGGAGATTTACTCCTTTTTTTCCCCCCTCCATACCCTGCAGAGCAAAACTGATCCAATATTAGAGTCGAAAGAGACCTCAAAGGCCATTTAGTTCAACTTCTCCCCCAGGACTGGGGTTCCCTCCATCACTGGCCCCTCTGACACATTGTTACCTGGTTCCCACCCTCCCCAGCTCCCTAAATTTGAAGACTCTCTACTAGCAGAGAACTGGCCACCGAAGCCTGTTGTCATTTATGGCACTGACTCCGGAAATGTCTAATTAATTCATTTATCCAATTAGCCCCTTGCTCTCTGAAATACTTTTTCTTGGTCGCTGAGCAACTGGGATAGACTTGCAACACATGCATGCTGCTGGTGAACGAACCACCAGTTTTTTCCTTCACCTGGCGCCCCCCGCTGCTCTTGTGTCCTTTTATTTTTCTGATGCACAGTAATGAAGAACATCTCCACCAGCCTCCAGCGTTCTCCTTAACGCATTTCTGAAGGTATATTTTATGCCAGACATTTGTCATGGACAAGGAGAGTGACAGAATATACAGGTACACAGAGGTGCGTTTGCAAAATAATGGAATTAGCCCCTCTCAGGTAAGACCTGGGGAGAACTTAGCTGGTGCTGGGGGCCTGGCCAAGGTTAGGCTCAGAGGTTTTCGGGAAGTGCGGCGGGTGGGGGGGGGGGGGCGACTCTCTTCCGGTGACGTGGCAGTAACAGGGGCAGTGGTTCTATTTATCTTTATGGTCTGCCCTTCCTAGGGAATTGTCATTGGTCCCCAGCCTGCAGTGCATGGTGAGCACTAACCAGGAGGGAGGACTTTAAGGGAGAGAGAGAGACAACATCGACCCAGGAGGGCAGCAAAGTGCCTTGAGGAATCATCCTTGAAATATAACACTCTCCTGTTACAGGATGTGGAAATGCCACACGCTGCTTCAATGAGTTAGAATGTTAGAACTGGACTTTGAGCCCAGGCTTCCATCCTTCTCTGTCTTTATAGATGAGAAAATTGGAGCTCTCAGAGGATAAACCATTTGCTCAGTGTCTCACAGCCAGCGTTTAGGGCTCCAGAGTCCCAGGCCTTCTCACTGGATCACACTGCTCCTCTTTGATCTTATAAAGGGAGCTTTGTCCATAAAATTAGTCACTTGAGTCCCCAAAACTCAATTTTAAAAATTGACTTTTATTTTGCAACAGTTGAAGTTGGCAGTGAAGATTTGCAGAGTCCAAGGATCTTGGCTTCTTCTTTTTTATTGGCTGTGCTGCATGGCATGTGGGGTCTTAGTTTCCTGACCAGGGATCGAACCCACGCCCCCTGCATTGGAAGTGCGGAGTCTTAACCGCTGGACCGCCAGGGAAGTCCCCCCAAGGATCTTGGCTTCTGTTCCATCATTCACCTTGGCATATGTCTATTGCAGAGGCTGGGGCATGTGCTCCAACCCAGTATACGGTATGTATAAGGAATGATCCCTGCCCTCAAAGAGCCCCCCACTGTAGTGGAGGAGATGGACCCTGAAGGGGGGAGGGACTCCTTCTTGGAAGGAAGCATTCAGAGAGGAGGATCTGGGCCATTGGACCAGAACCCGGATCTTATGGTTGAAGGGGCTGTGAGGGTAGGAAGGGTGTGGGGGACATTCTTGGGCAAGAGAACAGCATGGCCAAGCTCAGGAGGCATGAGAGATTATGTTCGGGGACTGGAGAGTGGCCTGGGAATGGGGCCTTCAGGCCGTTTGACTTTCTCTGAGACAAGGTAGCCGGCTCGGTGCTGCCCATAGTGACATCTGGAAAACATTGCCTCTTGCTCTCCAGAATAATAAGAAAGCACAGTGATATCCTCTATATGCGTGTGTGGATATAGAAAAACATATGTCAAGTTTCCTGGATGGAAGTGACTTCCCTTTGAAGTTGGTTCATAAATAATGATGAAGGCCATAAAAGTACACGCACACTGCACACGTATTTAGTTACTGCTGTGGACCAAACTTGCCAGCTGCCTAGACAAATAAAAACGGACCCTGCAGTGTCTAAAGCACTGGCTCCCAGAGCCTCCTGTGCGACCAAGGGAAACCTTTTATTGAGAAGGACCTGATCCTTGGCGCTCAAATTTGTGTCGGTCGCTCAATCTGCAGTTTCGAGGGACGGACAGAGGAGGAACTGGCCTTGACAGTGAGCACCCTGACCAGGCCTTCCCAGTGCCACAGGTGCTTCTGTACTTCCAAGCGTTACTCATCTGGGTAAAGCTCTCATTTCTCCAACTGTGCGGACAAGGCCGGGCTGACTTCTGCAGAACCTAGAGATGGCAGACAGCACTGTGGGATGCTCCTTAGTGTAAAATCTCTGAGAAGTTTCTTAACGAGGTGGTTTGAGTTCCTCGAGGAATTAAGCTGGGGGTGGCTGCTTAAGTAACCATGCTGGGCCCACAGTCACAGTGGTCTGTCTTTGGAGCAATCAGACACATGGCAATCGAAGGCTCTGCTAAGGAAGGGTCCGTGGCTTTTTATTCAATAAATAGTTCGTACATTGGACGTTGGTGGATGAAGCCACTGTCTGCTCGGGTCTTCCTAGACTAGAAGGTGGAGTCGCCCGTGTGGAAGGGATTGGAACTTTCTCTCCCTCAGGTCATCCCTTGCCATCCCTTGGGTGATTTGGTTTCCCATTTTCTGAGATTATCCCACAGGACTTGCCTCCTACCCCGCCTTAATATAAGGAGGCAGGGTGCATCTGGTGCCAGATTTCATTCAACCCTGTAACAATCGCCCCTTTATGACATCACTGCTCATCACCATGGAAACAGTGCCGGAGTCACAGAGACTGGATTGTGGCATCATAGCATCAGGCAGGACAGGGGGAGAGGAGAGAAGAGAATTGAGACTGCCCGGAGGGATGAAATTCCAATAAAATACCATGTGATGGCAGGATGTGGGATTTTTCTGTTTGGATTCTTGAATGGAGAGTCTAACCACGGGTTGCCAGAAGAAACCTCATCGAGGATAAAGAGGAAGAGCTGTGGTGGCATGTGGACTCTGGACTCCGAACTTGATTCAATTTAATGAGTCCTCTGCTGTATTTTATATGTATTGCTCGTTTGATCCTCACAAAATCTCTGTCAACTATTGGATCAGAGAGGTTCAGTAACATGACTCAGATTCCACAGTTGGAAAAGGCAGAGCTGAGACTTAGAGGCAGAAGTTGTAGCCTGTGCTCTCGTGAGGCTTACAGTTGTGTGTGTGTGTGTGCATGTGTGTGTGTTGGAGACAGTTATTAAGTAAATAAAATAGAAATCGTGAAAGCTGTGGTAGATGAAAAGTGAATACATGGTGCTTCAGTGAGGAGGTGTTGGAGTGTGAGTGGAAACTGACTTACGTTCGTGTATTAACTTTGGGACGTGGCTCTGCATGTAGTAGGTGTGCCCTGAAACACACGAGGCCCTGGGCTCCTAAATGCTCCCACCTGCCTCGGCTCACCTGCTGGGCTGCTTTCCTCTGCCGTGCCCCCATCTTCCTGCACCCGCACTTCCGCATCTGTCTGCTCCCTTCTTCTGAGATCTTCCTGCCAGCCCTCCTCCCTTGATCCTGATTCTTCCTACCAAGTCCCCCCTACCCCCTTCTCTGTCTCTAGACAGTAATCTCAAGAGACAGAAGACATTCTCCTCTGATGTAAAAAATCCTCGCTTTGCCCAAGGATCAGGCTCAAACATCTGCTGCAAAAATAAAGGAGCAGTGGCCCTTTTTTGAATAGGAAAAACAAATTACGGCTAGATTTTGCACAATGAAAAAATATTCTCTTTTAGACTTCTGTTATTAAACTGTGGCTGATAAATGAATGGACAAGTAACAAATGAACATTAAAAGGAGACACCCCCAAGGAAGTGGCCGGTCATGTTTAGTTCAGCAGCTTGTTTTCTGTTGTGGTTTGCATGGCTCACGCCGATTGTGATTGCAAGTTGTAGTCACGTGATCGGGCCACACATTCTCTTAGTAAAATTGGTCCAAGTCTGTAGGACTAATTAGCTTAGTTCTGCGCAGGGTTCCAAGAGCTGTAGGTGCTATGCTATGGACCACTTCTGGGTGCTGCTGTCCTGGTGCCCCACCTGGGAGATGGACGGGTCTAAGGAAGCCCACTTCTCTCCCTTTGTGCCACCTTGCTGAGCTGTCAGGAGTGTTTGGTGCCCGAGTCAAGGCCCCTTCATTGTACCCCTGGGACTTAGAGTCGACAGCTCTCTGGTCTCCTAAGTTGAGGTTGCCCATCTCGGCCGAGGACCTCATTGGTGGGAGCTCTGCTATGATACTTTTACTGTGACAGGCCTGTGTGTGTGTACGCACGCACGTGCACAATGTGTACGGTGTTAGTAAGCCATATGAGGTGCATTTACGATCCAAGCTTGTTCTTTCTAGGACCTGGAGTGTGTCAGTCTAGCCGCTAATGTGGCCCTTCTGGACCTGTGCTCTTGATTCTCTCAGAACCATTTATGACTGGCACATACAGAACCACTGAGTGGCTTTTTTAAAGGTCATGCATGAAGAGTCATGTAATGAATTATTTTATAGTTAAGATCACAGACTTGGGAGCGACATAGACATGGGTTCGGCCTCATCTCAGTTGGGCCTCTTACTAGCTAGATGATCTTGGGCGATTTACTTATATTCTCTATGTGTAATGTCTTCATTTACAATATTGGCATGAGACTTGGTACCTACTTCATAGTGTTGGGGTTCGGATTCAGTGAGATACATCTCGAACATCTTATTATGATGTCATTCTTGTCAAAGTTAACTCTAATTAAGTGGGCCAAATGTATCTTTATGTTTTCCCCCAATAACTTGTTAAATAAATACTTTTTGAGCTCAGTGCAAAACTTTGGCTGTAATCCAGATTACATCTATAATAGATTTTCTCAAAGTTTGAATTTGAAGGATCAGAATAGTTGGCATTTTTATTGCTCATCATTTGCAGGTGCCATAGGTGAAGGGGGCACAAAAAGTGTGACTCCTGATGTGGAACTGCTTCCTGAGAGCCTTGTCACGGAACAGAGATATTTTCCCAAGCGTTACCCTGACCTCAGTGCTGTAAGAGCAAATGAAACAGGTGTAGCCTTGCCTCCGAGAGCAAACAGTTCTCTTCGCATGGTACTGCCAGAGGGAAAATTCAGCCAGAGGGATGTGTGAGTTGACATGCACACACTGACCGGATGGGAGAGGCTAGCCAGGATTGTCCCTCAGAACTAGCTCTCTGAACTTCAGGAACTCAGTTCATCTTTTTATATCCTCAGATATAGAAAGGGAGAAGATAGGGGCTACTAGAACCTTTTTAACATTATACATATATATACACACACACCAGTGTGAACAGATTTGAATAGTATCTCAATGAATTTTTTTTACGTGTGATTACACTGACGTTACCCCACCACCTAAATGAGATGAAGATACAGAACATTTATATCATCCCAGACAGCTCCTTCATTCTCCCTTCTCATCGATAGCCTCTCCCCCTGGAAGTAATCGATAATTTTGTTTTCTGTCAAGGTATGTCTGTTCTTGACATTCACATAAGTGGAATAATGTGTGGTAGGCAGCCTGTAAGACGGCTTCCAATCATCTCTGCCTCCTGATAATCATGGCTTTGTGTAATATCCTCCCCTTGAGTGTGGACTGGACCCTGAAACCTGCTTCTGATGAATAGGATGTGGCGGGATTGACGGGACAGCACTTCCCACATTAGGTTACTCAAGGCTGTGACTTGCATTTAGCTTGCACTCTCTCTGGCTCTTCTTTGCTCTGATGAAGCCAGCTGCCATGTTGTGAGCTGCCCGCTGGGCAGCAGCCTGTGAAGAACTGAGGCTGTCTGCCCAACAGCCCATATACGTGAGCCTGGAAGCAGATATTCTCCCAGCTGAGGCTTGACATCACCATAGTCTGACTGAGAGCTTGATTAGAGTCCTGTGAGCAACGCTGAGCTGGAGGACCCAGCTAAGCTACACCTGGATTCCTGACCCACAGAGCTGAGACAATAAATGTCTGTTATTTTAAGCCACTAGGTTTTGGCATAATCCATTACACAGCAATATATAACGGATATGTATAGTATGTTCTTTTTTTTTCACTTAACTTTATGTCTGTGAAATCTATCCCAATTGACATATATAGCATTATTATTTTTTAAAATTTGCGTGTAGTGTTACAGTGTAGGAATACACCCACATTATTTATCCATTCTAGAATTGATGGACATCTGATTGTTTCCATTTTTTGACTATATGAACATTCTTGTACATTTTTTTTTTCTGGTGGATATGTGCACTCATTTCTCTTGAGCATATACCCAAGACCAGAATAACTGGATCATATAACAGACTTTAGTAGATATTACTGAACAACTTCCCAAAGTGGTGATACCAGTTACACTCCTTCCAGCAATATTTGATTTGCATTTGTGCCACTTCTTTGCTGAGGCCTATGTAGTGGTGTATAGCTCATGTGGTTTTAAAGTTGATGACTGACAGATGTTGACCAGTTTTATTATGCTTAATGGCCATTTGGATTTCCTCTTCAGTGAAATGCCTGTTCAAATATTTTGTCCATTTTATGTTAAATTGTCTTTTTAAAATGGATTTGTAGGAGTTCTTCATATCCTGGATTTAAGTTCGTTGTCGGATATATTTATTTTAGAATATCTTCTAGTTCGTGGCATGCTTTGGTATTCTGTTAATGGTATGTTTTTTATAAAGGGATGCTCTTAATTTTAATGAAGTACAATTTGTCAGTTTTTTTAAGGTTATAAAACCTTTGTTCCTGTGTCAGGAAGATATTAACCTATGTTTTCTTTCACAAGTTTTACTGTTTTAACTTTCACTTTTAGGCCCATAATCCATCTGGAATTGCTTTTCTTTTTTTTTTAATGTGCTGAGTAATGGTAGAAGGGGGTCAAATTCATTTCCTTTTCTCATATAGAACTCCAAGTGACCTAACATCATTTATGGAAAATATATGAGATACAGACTGAGAAAGAGATTTGTTGCAAATCAGGTGTCTTTATTTGTGTATGTCTGTTTGTAAATTCTCTATGTGGTTCTCTTGGCCTCTTTTTCTATCCTAACACCATTGCCACATTGTCTTAATACTGTAGCTTTATGGTCCATCTTAGTATTTGGTAATTTAAATTTGTCAGTGTTTTGTGTTTTCTTCTTGGCTCTTGGCCCTTTGCATTCCCAAATACATTTTAGAATCAACTTGTCAATTTCCACCCAAGTGGGAAAAAAATCTCTTTTTCAAGCCTGCTAGGATTTTTGGCTAGGATTACCTTATATCAATTGGTCATTTGGGGGAAAATTGACATTATTTGGTTTTCCTTAATTTCTTTCAGCAGTGTTCCACAGTTTTCTGGTACTGGAAATCTTCAGATAGATTTATTCCCAGGAATTTGATGCTTTTTGATGCTATTTTAAGTGGGAATTTAAAAAATTTTCATTTTTTAATTGCTGGTTGGTAGTATTATCTTTAGATTCTTTCAGATTTTCGTTTCATACCATTATCTCAACTGTGAATAATGGGAGGGTGTTTTTTTTCTTTTATTTACATCCTCTAATTCACTTTCTTGTCTTATTACATAAGTTATAACCTCTGCAAAGTGTTGAATAGAAACGGTGATAGCTTTCTCTTATTTCTGAGTTTAAGGGGAAAGCATTCAATATTTCATGATGAATCACTGTGTTTGCTGTAGGTAGTTATAGATACCTTTTATCAGATTAGGGATAAAAAAAATCTCTTTTTCAAGTCTAACATTTGATGATTGTCTCTGAGTGTATGTAAAAAGTAAAAACTAATATATAGAAGGGAGTAATAATGATGATAACATGAGTAAGAATAAGAGAGACAAGAGAGAAGGACATGAAGAAGGATGATACAAAGGAGAGTACAAGAATTTCTTGGATGCCTCCTATGTTCCAGGCCCTGTGAGAACTGAGGGAAGTTATGATCAATAGGTCACATGGCTAATGAAGGCTAGAGGCTGGGTGAGAATCCAGGTCTTCTGGGAACCAGGAGGGACAGCAAACAAAAAGGAAGACCTGTAAGGAAGAGAACAGCTATTGCAGTTTTCCTATGGGCCTGGGGCATTGTGTCTTTCCTGTGTCTCTCCGTATCTGATTCTTTTCTTTCTGTCTCTTTCTCAGTCTTGATCTTAATCTTGGACTCCAACTTAATCTCATTCTCTTTCTAGTGGAGAATGGTGGTGTGTACCACCTTTTCTCCTCCATCCAGATCATATGTGGCCCCTTGCTCTGGGCTACCTCTTATTTTAATTCAGCTTTTGAGATGCCCATTACATAATGCCAGTTGACCTGGGTCACTCAGATCACAGTGGCTGGGGCATGAGGTGAAGGGACATGGCTGGTGCCTCCTTGGTGTCTTAGTGTCAGCTCTCTGCAAGTAATGGCCACTCAGCAGTCAGTGGTACACACAGAGTAAGAGGGATGAGCAAGCTTCAGGCTGGAGTGAAGGCTGCGGCCACCCTCCTCACTCCAGACAAGTCCATCTTTTGTGGCCACAAGCCAAGCTCATCTCCTGGGGTCCGAGGTCTCTGTCACGGGCCAGACCTAGGGCCGTTTGCACACCGTGCAGCTGCTCTGCTGCCCGAGCACCCTGCAGCTGGCTGGATTCTCCTGTGGGTTTTGCTTTCTCTTTTGCCGAGTCTATCCTGAGGCTATTGTTTGGTTTTCTAGTCCTGACTGAATTAGGATGGTCCTATTTAAGGTGAAAACAACATAAAACAACCACAAAAAAGCACTGAAGACGAAACAGAATAAAGAAGCGTTTTTTTACACCTTGAAAGACTAATGCAAACATGTTTTGCAGTGTTTTAATATATTCGAGACGTTCCTCTCCTGTTAGCCAACCTGTCACTGCTTCCCCAGGGACCTGGCATGTTTGTTACATGGCAGGAAAGTTTGTTGAGCAAGAGGCTGAGGTTTGGGCTGAGAAGTTGCCTGCGTAAGGGCTCCTGAGCCATCATCATTACTGAAACATGAAATAACACTGGTCCCCAGGGACGGCCACGATAGGTTGGCACAGTGGGTGAATGTGGTGGGAATGAGGCCATTGTCATCATCTTGCTTGGTAAAGGCGACCCCAGGGCTACAGCCAGTTTCCTAAGAGCGGCCAGTTGTCTCTGAGTGTGACCTTCTGGAGAAAGTGTGGACGATTCCGCACCATCCACTCCCTGTTCCTAGAAACAAACCATTCAGTGTGTGCGTGTGTGCGTGTGTGCACGTGCGTGCTTAGTGAAGAGGACCACTGAAATTACTGATGCTCCCACCACGGAGATTTTCTACATTTTTCTCTCTTATGCAGCATTTTCAAGTAAGAGGGATGGTGCATGACCAGACATTTGTTTAAAGCAATAGGCACTCTCACTTCCGAGGAACATCCTAGGAGCAATAGAATGGATGTCAGTGGTAGACACACACGTGCACGATCTCAAAATAGAAAATTGTGAAGATGCCAAAATTGAATCTCTTAACTGAGCGTAGACCCCTTGAGAATAAGTACTTTGAGAATAAGCAAGGAAGGACCTCAGCATTTCACGTCTTCCTACCTTCTGCCCTTAGGTGGTAATGTGTGACTGTGGCATGAAGCTTTAGGAATGGTAAGCCTTGTCAAAGAGAGGTGACTCCCCTTATTTGGGGTTGACTGGTTGGGTGGACTAGACCTAGTGCACACGAATGAGTTCCAGATGCAGAGTTCAGAGCTGCCAAAGCAGCTGGTAAATGAGCTCATACGAGTAAAGCTCTTGCATGTACCTGGTGCATAGTAAGTACTCTGTCAGTGTCAGTGTGTGTGATTGTTATTGCTGGGCCTTGTCTACAGTGCTGCCTTCAGGTCTAGGCAACCAAGATAAATGAGAACATCATTTGCTGAGAGACCAGGACGGGGAAGGGCACTGGAATCTTCTTGTAAAATAAACTCTTAAAAATATTAGGTTTGTTTAACCTGGGGAAGAGAAAACTTGAAGGATGGGAGCACTAAATATTTGAAGGGCTTCTGTGCAGAGAAGGAAACAATTGTTCTTTAGAGCCTTAGTGGGTAGAAGTTAGACTGGAGATGAGAAATTGCAAGGAGGCTGCTTTTCTGGCACCATAAGGAGGAACTTTGCCTGGGGGAAGAAGTGCTTAGCAGAGTCTTGGGGCTCTTACTGGGCAGCTGTGGAGGGGTGTGTGGAGGACTTTGGACTATATCTTTAAATTTCCTTCTAAGGCAGAAATTAAATGAGATGAGAGCTGGGTTCTCTTGCTTGTGGAGAGAGAAGGGAAAGCTGCTGGGGTGGCCTATTTGGGCCAACTACAGTTGGTGAGAACCTCACCCATCTTGAAAGAGAAAGGAAGGATCTACCATTTATTAGTACTTACTGTGTATCAGGAGCATTGCCAGCTGCTGCTTTTTCCTCCCTCCCTCCCTCCCTCTCTCCCTTCCTTCCTTTCTTCCTTTTCCAGATTATGTTCATTATAGGTTATTGTAAGATATTGGGTACAATTCCCTGTGCTATGCGGTAAATGCTTGTCGCTTATCTATTTTATGTATAGTAGCTTGTATCTGTTAATCCCATACCCCTGATTTGTCCCTCCTCCCCCTTCCTCTCCCCTTTGGTAACCATAAGTTCGTTTTCTAGGTCTGTTTCTTATATACATCTATTTGTATTATTTTTTAGATTCCACTTATAAATGATATAGCATTCGTCTGTCTTTGTCTTAGTTCACTAAGTATAATATTCTCTAGGTCCATCCACATTGCTGCAAATGGCAATATTTCACTTTTTTATGGCTGAATAATATTCCATTGTGTTTGTGTGTGTACATATGTATATATATGTGTGTATTTATATCACATCTTAATCTAGTCATCTGTTGATGGGCACTTGGGTTACTTTCATGTCTTGGCTATTGTAAATAGCGCTGCTGTGAACATTGGGGTGCATGTATGTTTTTGAATTCGGTTTTTGTTTTCTCCAGATGTATACCCAGGAGTGGAATTTCTGGATCATATGGTAGTTCTGATTTTAGTTTTTTAAGGAATATCCGTACTGTTTCCCATAGTGGCTGCACTCATTTACATTCCCATCGACCGTGTAGGAGGGTGCCCTTCTGCCAGGTGCGTTCTTTACATGACTAACTTGTGTCAGAACACCTTCAGGTGAGTAGTAGAGCAGGAAGCATACTCAGGCAGTAGAGTTACTGGGCCCAGGCTCACATTTTCCTTTCCTAATCATCTCCTGGAATGCTGTGCTGTCAGTTGGATCCTTTCACACCAAGTCCACTTTTTCCTCATCTAAATAAATGACTTATGGGTAGAACAGTCCTGTTTCAAACCCTTCTGGAACTTTCTCTGGGGGCTGGGATGGCCCTCTAAGCACAGGCTTTTGCCTTGTCAGCTAAGACCTCCTTCCCTTTCCTGCAGAGTCCTTCCCAGGGCTCTCGAGCGCAGCGTCCCATTTCTCCCCCTTCCCTTTGTGGAGAGTTCCAGAAAGCCTTCTGGAAAAGGGAAAATAGCCAACTTTCCTGGGACATCCCCACCTCGGATGGATTCCCCCTCTCTTGAGGGAGGAAGCCGGCTCACATGTGGATGTGACACATGCTGCACCCCGTGGGGTGTGAGGTGGATGGACCTAGAGTCTGTCATACAGAGTGAAGTAAGTCAGAAAGAGAAAAACAAATACCGTATGCTAGCACATATATACGGAATCTTAAAAAAAAAAAAAAGGTTCTGAAGAACCTAGGGGCAGGACAGGAATAAAGATGCAGATGTAGAGAATGGACTTGAGGACACGGGGAGGGGAAGGGTAAGCCGGGACGAAGTGAGAGAGTGACATTGACCTATATACACTACCAGATGTAAAATAGATAGCTAGTGAGAAGCAGCCGCATAGCATAGGGAGATCAGCTCCGTGCTGTGTGACCACCTAGAGGGGTGGGATAGGGAGGGTGGGAGGGAGGGAGACGCAAGAGGGAGGAGATATGGGAACATATGTATAAGTATGGCTGATTCACTTTGTTATACAGCAGAAACTAACACAACATTGTAAAGCAATTATACTCCAATAAAGATGTTAAAAAAAAAAAAAAAGAACCATGCACAAGTTAAAAAATAAATAAATAAAAATAAAATGAAATAAAATGGGAAACAGAAGTTGGGTCTTTGCAGCACAGGCATGGCGAGAGGCTCCTGAACCAGTGGGTGGATTTTCTCCAACAAACCCCCTTTCTGGAGAGGCGGTTTCTTTTTACAGCCCAAGGAGACAGAAAGCTCACCTCGCCAGAGGGTTCCTACCACCTGGCTCCCTATCCCTTCCCTGTATCTCTGGGGATCCCCCTGACTGCAGGGTGGGGCTGGTGAGGGAGCCCCAGTTCCCAGCCCTCCCAGCAAATACCACCAAGCTTGCCTTTTTGCGTCAATTTACTGTAGGTGTTTGAAACCAGAAAGGGATGGGGTTACCAGGTTGAAGAGGCCGTGGCAGGACGAGAAGGGGTCTCTGCTCAGTGGGAGGAGCCATTAGGGTTGAATTTGTGTCAGGCCCTTGGATTGAACTCTAGCTCTGTGTGGCTTTTAACAAGTCACCAGCTTTCTCTGAGCCTAGTTTTCTCACGCATCGTGCGGGGTTCGGTCAGAGACAAGGCCACATGGCTGGTCCGTCACGGCCCTCACCTTAACGTCTGGTTTACTCTCCGCTGGTTCGCTTGGGAGCTGGGTTCTCTGTTCCCCAACACATCAGCAAAGCTCTTGCCTCAGGGGCCTTTGCACTGACCGTTCTGCTCTCGGGAATGCTCTCTCCCCAGCTAGCTACATGGCTCATTCTCTTGCCTCCTTCTGGTTTTTGCTTAAAAGTACTTCTCAGCGAGGCCTGCCCTTGCCATGCAGTCTAAAATCGTGCACCTCTCCCGTTCACCTTCCTTCCCTGCTCTAGTTTTCCTCCTGGTACCTGTCTTGCATATTATGTTTTACCAATTTATCTTATGTTTCGTCTCCCTCCTCATGAGAATGCAAGCTCCATGAAAACAGATGTGCCTGTTGTTTCCAGCCCCCATGAAGTGCAGTGGAGGAGGCTGGTAGAGGTGGGGGGGGGGCTTAGCGAGGCAAGGTGGCAGAAGCACTTTGTGATCGCCAGCTCGCTGCCCCCCGTTATCTCCTGAGCTGTGAAAAGAAATGGCCTCTGCAGGAAGCAGTTTATTTACTTGGAAAAAATTCTATTTGGTGCCTAATATATATTTGCTGAATGAATGAATCTGAGGCCAGGCCCTGGGGCTGTGTGGCCTGGACTCCTCCACGCAGCAGCTCGGTGAACTTGGGCCCGTTCCTTAGTCTCACTGCCTTAGTCTCACTTTCCTGGAAAAAGGAGCTAACGGTGTAACTACCTTGTAGGGTTGTTGTGAAGAGTCCATGCGAGTCTGCAGAATACCTGAATGTTGTGTGTGTTCAGCAGGCCAGCTGTGATTTTAGAAGTGCTTTCTGGTCTAATATTTTAACTCCAGGCATAGGGACCCCTCCTGCATGGAACTTGGGTCCAGCCCTCAAGAAAGGACGCCTAGGGGGGCTGATACGGTGAATGCATCCTGCCCGCAGGCTGCCCTGGGAAGGAGGGTGAGGGCTCCTGGACAGCTTGCGTGAAGGAAACTTTATTTATGGCATTACGGTTCTTTAGCCTGCTGCCTCCCGTACCCCTGAGCCCTTACGGAAACCTCTACATGCCTGGAAATTAGGTGCGGCTCTAAGCAGTATTCTTAAAATAGGGGGCACATTGCCGTTGGGGGCACCAGACTGTGTGCGTGGCCAGACTTAGCGTCCCTGCTTCCAGCCCACCGAGTCAATATCAGTAGTATTCTCCCCCCCACTTCCACATGTCCTCTAAGAGGTGGCACTGCCCCCCGTGGGACCCACTGGAGTTGAGGTGGGGTTGGTTTTGCTTCTCCTCTGGTGGGTTTCTCTGCTGACTTTTCGGCCTCTTTGGGATTGGCCGACACCCCTCTTGCCTGACCCTTTGCTCCTTATCTCCTGGGGTCAGTGAGGTCCTGCTGCCCTGGGGGAGGGGGAGGAAGTGTCAGGGAGAAGCAAACTCTGGTGGGAAGTGAATGCATGTGGGGTGGAAGGAGGCAAGAGCAAGCAGGGCAGTAGCACAGGACATCTCCTGAGGGACCTTGGGCTCTGAGTTCTCTTGTAGACCCACTTTGTCAGCTTCTCTGTAGTGAATGGAGTCAGGGAGGGGGCACCACTGTCTCTCTGGAAGGAAGGCTCTGAGCGAGGGTCTGATTTCCCTGGAGGTGAGCAGGGGCTCTGTAGGCGTGCTCTCCAGGTCTCAGCTTCTTCAGGGGGCAAGGGTAGCAGTAGTGACTCCCTTGGGGTTGGGAGGAGGGCGTGCAGGAGATGGTGAAAGAGCTGCGAACTGCTGCAGACTCAGACTGCGGAGACGCCAGCCTTACCCACCCCCTGCTCCAGGCTCCTGGGTAAATACAGTGACGAATACCCAATCGTCGTGAGCTCTAGAACACCCACACTCAGTAAATGGCAGAGGTGAAAAGCTGTGGTCCCCACAGGGCCATCTGTACACTGGTATAACAGCTTGGAAGGTTCAAGAACCTTGGGAAGGAGCCAGATGAATTCAAAATGCCACCCAGCTCTCCCTTCTCCCGTTTGTTTTCTTGCCTTGCTTCTTGCCTCCTTACCCCTGCCTAGTTATCCCGTTTTCACCCCTTTCTCCTGTCTCCTTGTGTTTAAACCTTTCACTGTATATGATGGAAAAGACCCAGCCTCCCAGCAGGAGCCCCATGTGGTCAGTGGTCTGAGAATCACAAACCAACCCCCTTCACGTTCTCCATCTGTCCAAACATCCATGCATCTACTTATCCATCCACCCACCCATCCACCCACCCATCCATCCATTCATCCATCCATTCTCCATATAGCCACTCACCCATCCACGTGTCCATCCACCTACCCATTCCTCCATTCATCCATTCTCCATCCATCCTCCACCTTCCCACCTACCCACTCATTCATCCAGCCAGCCCTGCCTAAAATCCTCCCTCCACCAAGATGGTCTCCCCTCCCCAGCTGGACAGTAAGCGCCCTCAATGAGAACACGTGACTTAGCCTTTTCAGAAATCATCCAGCCAGTCTGGGCTGGGGAATGAGGTACTACCTGTGACACTTGGAAGGTCTCTGGGTCCCTTACGTCTTCCTGCTGCCTCCAGATAGGGACTGGCTGGGTGAATGGGAAACCCCTTTCCCAATCCCAAATGCTCACCAGTGACTGCGCGTCCTGTAATGGTGAAGACCTTTATTACTTAGTATGAGACAACTGCAAGTTCAAATGTCTGGTAGAAGTCACACCAAACATAAATACACATTAAGGGGTAAATGACTGATGTGAAGTCCTCCCCTGAGGAGCGAGGGCCAGGAGAGGGCCCTGGGATGGAGTGAGTGGGTACCACACGGGAGTAGGACGTGGGAGGAGAAGCGTCTCGGGATTCTGTGGGCCAGTGGTTTCAAACTGAGACGTAATAATTTGAACATAAGAACTCTTTGGCTCACTGATAGCCCCTGATCCACTGTGTGTCTCGAGAGGGTGGTGGGGAGCTTAGGGCACAGGCTCTGAAGTCTGATTCTGGTGGGTCCAGTCTTAGCTCCCACTTCCTAGCTGTGTGCCCTCAGACAAGCTCTAAGCCTCAGCTTCTTCACCTGAAAAATGGAGATGATAATAATACTGATCTCATAGGGTTGTTGTGAGGATGTGATGCAATAAGGCACGTGCTTCTTTTTGCACAGTGCCTGGTACATGACAGCTCAAAAATGTTAGCTATCATCATCATCATCATCTGTAGTTTCAGAGAGGAATTTGGAGCAAAAGCAAGAGGGTTTGCATACCTGAACCGTCAGTCATAGCGTTGCCAGATTTAGCAAATGAAAGTACAAATCAATTTGTTGTTTATCTGAAATTCATATTTAACTACTGTATTTTGTCTGGGAATCTTAACCAATTGAGCCCTTTAGAAGCAGGGTCTGGATCCCCTAGGACAGTCCCAGAAATGGTCAGAGAGACCTTGGAAGAAGTGGGGGCCTATGGAGGCTGGGGCAGGAGGGGCAAGGGGAGCTGCCCAGGCAGAGGGT
>NW_020837955.1:21685424-21708131 GCF_003676395.1 Aethalodelphis obliquidens
AGTTGGGGGAGGACTCAGCTGTGGCACAGAAGCTGCCTGCTTGGCGGATGCAGAGGGCGTTGTGAATCAGAGCGCGTAGAGTCAGGTGCCTGCCAGCAGGCCGTGGGCAGGGAGAGTAGCAGTGTGTGTGGAGAGACCACACCGCAGTTCCCAGTGGCAGGAACACAGTGGTGGGGACCGCTTCTGTTTTCTTCTTGAAAGAATCAGCCAGCGGTACCTGGAGCTTTCCCACCCTGGGGCGTGTGTAGGGCAGCCTCAGCTCCCGTCCTCCTGTTTCTGCTTGTCTCTCGTCCTCTCTGTCCTCTTTCCTTCCTCTCTCCTTCCCTCTCCTCTCTTGTTCTCCGTCTCTCTTGAATTCCCCCCCGTACCAGCCTTTTTGAGAGAGCTGGTGTGGGTGGGGTTCTGACGCATCCTTGGGTACCTGCTGTTCCACACCCACGGGCTTCTGCCCCTCCGCGTGCTGACCCCCGCCACCTCCCCGACAAGGCCGGCCCTTGGCAGCAGGGCCCTGGGTCCCCTGCAACGAGGAAATGCACCAGGGCAGGTGCTGTGTGACCCTTGGGAGATGAGCTCCCTCCCCTCCAGGTAGGCAGGCGTGCGGGGGAAGCGAGGACGTGTCATGCAGAGGGCCGTGTGTTCTGAGCATAGCTGGGAGTGACCTGTTACCCAGTTAACATTCTGTTGCTCCACCCATTTGGGGGACTCAAGTTCTGGTTCCCTTTCTTCCTTCTTCTTGCCTTGGCACACAAGGCCTTTTGTGATTTGAACCCTTTATCTGTTTCTTGCTTCACCTTCCGTCACTCCTTTCCTCCCACCTGAGGCTCCAGGTAAATGGAACTGCCTGTGGTTCAGGAAAGCTCTACGTCCCTCACACCTCGAGCCCTTTGTACATTCTGTGTTTCTCCTGCCTTGGCAAAATCCACTCATCCTTCAAGATTCAGCTCAGATACCTCCTCCTCCGAGAAGCCCTCCTGATCAGCCAGCTCCTGGCCAACTTGGCTTTCAGCAGCTCTTTCTCTGCTCACTTTGGTTCTGCTCACTTTGTTCTCTGTTACCTTATGAAATTGTGGCTGTTTGTTTGCATATCTGTCTCTTCATCCAGATTGGAAGTTCCTTGAATTATGTTTTTAACCATTCATGCCTCAGGGCCTTTGCACGTGCTGTTGTTGGCTCTTCATGGACACTCCCATCTTCTCACTGTTCATGAGACTGGCCCCATATCATTCTTCATATCTCAGCTTAAATGTCACCTCATCAGAGAGACCTGCCCTAACTCTCCTTTCCCCTAGAGAATTATTTTGTTCATTATAACACGCTGTTTCCTCTCACAAGGGTTTATTACGACTTGGAATTTAATTTCTTTCTCTTTTGTCAGTCTCCCCCACTGGATGATAACACCTGTAAGGCAAGGGCCTTGGTAGCTGGTTCACCATTGTACCCGCGCTCCCCAGCCCAGTGCCATTTGTGGATGGGCTGCAGCGAGAGGCATGTGCGGTCAGTGAAGGCCTGGAGAAGAGGAATTCCAGGTCAGGACTCCCTAGATGTGTTGAACAGAGAAGAAGGGATGTGGGGACTGATTCCTCTGCAAACTGTATCTTCCCACCTTGTCTGTGGCTGCATTGGTTAAATTTGGAGCAGATGCCTCCACTGTGTGGCATCATCATGTTCTCTCCTTCTGCATGTTTTAGTTTTCAGGTAAGTTTCTTTGGACTTCTTCAGTTTGGTTGCTGTCTGGCCAATGGAAAGGATCTTTGGAAAGTATGTAGGATGTTTGTTGAGGAGTAGCTACAGTGCCTGGCTCAGCTCTGAGTGTTGGCACTTCGAGGAGGGGCTGGAGTATCTTTTATCCTTTGC
Organism: Aethalodelphis obliquidens; assembly: GCF_003676395.1. Classification (NCBI taxonomy): domain Eukaryota; kingdom Metazoa; phylum Chordata; class Mammalia; order Artiodactyla; family Delphinidae; genus Aethalodelphis; species Aethalodelphis obliquidens. The sequence goes on from NW_020837955.1 coordinate 21,687,279, forward strand.
CTGCAGGTGGGAGATTCCCTTATAAATATATCTACTCCCGGGGAGGCAGTACTCACAAGGCCCTGTTCTTGGTGATGAAGCCCTTCTCTGAACCCTGGGACTCCTTGGGGGCAGGGCATGGGGTGTGGATTTGAGGATCTAGTCCTCGGTAGCCTGATTTCTGCTGCTTTGCTCCCCTGAGGAGGGCAGGCTCAGAAGTCCCATCTCCGGAGCCCCCACTAATAGTGAAGTCTGGCTACTTGGGTGCGGCCTGGGGAGATGATCTGCTCAGGGCCCCATGCTTTTTGGATGAGGAGGGAGATTCACGAGGAAGAAATTCTTTGCCCAAATCACAGGGTTGAGGCAGGATTAGAACCCAGGTCTCGTGTTACCTTGTCTGGGGTGCTTTGCCCTCATCAGAGCTGGACAGATCCTCATGTAACCCAGGATGTTAATTCAGAGCTGTGCGCGTCTGTGCAACAGGAAGCTTTATTTATTCTCACTGTACAGAGGTAAGCCTTTTCTTCTTTCATGTCCCTCCTTCTGCCCCTGTTCATCATCCTGAGAACACTGAGCGAAGGCAAGGTCTTGGGTTCCGGGGTAGTGGGTGGGCAACAGGTGTTTCCCGGTGATCTGCGCTCCAAACAGGTACTGCTGACCCCTGACTGTGCCTCTCAGGGCCAGGCAAGATTATGCTAGGGGTACCCCTCTGTTACCAATGACTCCATGGTTCCTTCACGAAAGAGAGCACCACATGTGCTGCGAGCACTTTGTTTTTCAGATACAGATCTTAAAAGGCTGTTTCTATGCAGTTAATCTTTTGAGGGGTCTGCTGGAAAACTCTCTGCAGACTGCCTTCGTTCAGCTGTGTGACTGCAGCTGGCTTCGACCACTGTGTCCTTTAGGACAGTGTCCAGGGGGATGGGCTTGGCCAGCAGCCTGTGGGCAGCTTATCCTGCAGTGCTGTGCCCTCCTGACGTGCGGTAAAGGATGGAGAAGGAAGGATTCCATGGTAACAAGGCTGGAGAGTCCTAGCTCCATTGTGTCATAGCAACCAAATGGAGGAATTCCATCCGCAGTGACAGGGGAACCCCTGGACCTGTCAGACTAGGGCTGACCCACTGTAGTAGCAGCCAGGCTATGATGGGAGTGGTAGTGGGAGGAGTGAAAATGACCAGAGTGGGAGGGTTGGAAGAAGTTGTTTTGTGTGGGTTTGGAAAACTCAAAAAAATATTATTAAAAGAAACAGAAATAGAGAAGGCTCTGTGGGATCAGTACCAATAAAAGAGAAAAAAAGCAGGACTGGCTTTACATCACATCCTCTAGAAAGTGTTTCCTGATTCATCCCCCTCCCCACTTGGGCCATTTAGTTTTCCTCTTCCTTGTCTGGTCTGGAGCATTTGACCTTGGTTTTGGGATAACACTCCCCCATGGTTTTCCTCCTCTCTCTTGTAACATCTCTGTTCCTTTTGCTTAAAACATGGAGTAGATGCTACAGTAATTGGCTGCTCTATCCTTCACGATGTATGTCTGCACTGCATGGCTTGTGATGTTTCCATTTTTGCGAATTAAATGGTCTATGGTGTGTGTTGAACTTCTGTTTTATGCTTGACCTCCCACTTGGGACAAGTGTCTGACTTCTCACCGTGCGGTGTGGACACATGAAGACATTTCTGAATTGATCCGGACTTGATGTAAGGGCAGGTGATCGGGTACTGGCTTTTGCGGCTGGTGTCTTTTAGCAACCTGGCAATCTTTCTGAGATGGGACCATCTCAACATGGATCTGGAGAAGGAATTGAGCCTTCATCTGCCTCTCTCATCATTTGAGGAAGAGCGGGGGAGTAGAGGACATGGGAGGCCTTGGGGGGAAAGAACAGAGGGAAAGGTGAATGGCGGGGGGGTACGTCTGTGTCCATGGCAGCAGAGAAAAGAAACCTGGGCATTGGCCTTCAGCCCCAGGTCTGGATTACAGGTGCTTCAGGGGTCAAGGGTAGCTTTTGATGCAAAGTGTCTCTGAGGCCTTAGGGCACACCATGGATGGAGTTTTGTGCGTATACACAATGAACTCCTGAAAGGTTGGCCCATGGCTAGACTTTTTTATACCTTATGGCACCTGTAGAGGGATGGGCACCCATGTTTGGATGCCCATTTTTTTTGTTTCGTTTTTTTGTTTTTTGGATGCCCCATATTTGTTGAATGAGTCATCATTCTTGTTCTTGTCAAGCTTACACTTTACCTGAGAAAATAGAACCTCTCTCCATGGATCAGGAAACCCCAGGGACATTAATAGACCACACATTTTCAAGTGTAAAATAAGGATTTGCTGACCACTGAGTAAATATTTGGGACATAAGGAGGCAGGGATTAGGGAAGTTAAAAACAATCATGATGACCAAGTCTGGTGATGTAGGCTGTAAAGAAAAGCATGACTGTATTCTAGGGGCCTTCAAACTGTAGGTGAATCAGAATCATCTTGAAATCTGTTTAAATAGGTAGCTTCCCACCTCCACGCTAAAGATTCTGACTGGGTCCTGGAAACCTGCATTTTAAACAAGCTACCAGGGTGATTTAGATGGAGATCACCTGGGGACCACCCACTTAGAAACACTGGTCTACCCCAGGGGTATTCCTCATGCAATGAACCCTCTCCGAGCCACCTAGGCTTCAAGCCTTGCTATTCTTAGGGGATTCACAAATAGTTTTTTTTTTTTTTTTGGCGGCACGAGGGGCGGCACGAGGGCCTCTCACTGTTGTGGCCTCTCCCGTTGCGGAGCACAGGCTCCGGATGCGCAGGCTCAGTGGCCATGACTCACGGGCCCAGCCGCTCTGCGGCATGTGGGATCCTCCCGGACTGGGGCACGAACCCATGTCCCCTGCATCGACAGGCGGACTCCCAACCCCTGCACCACCAGGGAAGCCCCACAAATAGTTTTAACAGCCATAAGGTAGTCTCTGTGGGGCTGGCAGATCCCCTGGATCTTGCTTTTTCCATCAGAAGAGAAAACATCAATTCATTCCTGCCTTATCCTTAACTCATGAAGCCAGGAAGCAAAGGCAGGTCGGCTGAGCTCCAGTGCACAGGTGGGAAGTGACTACGCCCTCGCCGAGTGTGTGAGGTTTACGCACAGGCAGTGAGGGTGAGCTTCTGTCATTTCAGCCGGCCACACCATGAGCTGTGAAACGCAAGAGAGGGTGGAAAATTTTGAGGACTTGCCATTTTGGGGAGGCATCTCTAAAGATAGGAAAGCAGAGTCATTTTAAGCCAACATACTTCCCAGAAAGTTCAGAAAAACCGAACGTATGTCCTGCACTTTGGTTCATTCTGACTTTTCCTGCTACAGTTGGCTATTGGGAGAGTGCTGATGGTTATGGTAACAGACCTGACAGTAATAACCAAGAGCGGACGTTTAGTAAGTGCTCATGCTGTATATTCCCAGCGCTAAGCACGGAATGTTCGCAATCTTATTGAATCTTCACACTGACCCCCTGAGGCTTGTGTATCATTGTTCTCCATTTAACAACAGGGGAAACTGAGCCTTTAAGAATAACTAAATCGATTCAGCTGAGAATTGATGCCTTATGCACAGAGGAGCTTCTTTTAGTCACCTTTCTTCTCTCCTCCCTCTTTTTCTTTTCTTCCATGTGCCAAAATGTGCATTCCTCTCTGATGCAATTTATCGTATGTGGCTTCTAGTTTTGATAGTTTATTATAGGACCTGGAGAGTAGAAATGGAGTAGAATAAATGGATTTTTAAGCATGCATTTGAAACCAAACCTCTTTCAGCAAGACCCACAGTATAAGTAGGATGAGCAGAGTTTCTGTGCCAGGCACAAGATAGCCAAAGTGACTACAGAGCAACAGAGCCTTAGTTACCCGTGTGTTTGTTCTCAAAGCCCCTCTCCTGTGTTTGTGACAGATGTCTTCTGCTTGATAGATTCCTTTTACCATCAGATTCAAGAATTCTTTTCTCCCTTTCCTCCTGGTGGGCAAATGGATATGCTTATCAGCCTAAAAGTCCAAATTTGAAGGGTGAGATATAGACCAGAAACTACCCTTCTCTGAGGCGGATGCCCCAAGTGGGTAGGTACTCCGTTTGAGGAGGCAGCGTGGCATTAGGGAAGGAGTTTCGGAGGAAGGAGTCCTGCCTCTCAGCTTACCTTAGGCTAGTGACTTAATTTCTCTGTTGCTGTGCCCTCATTTCTGGAACATGGATTTTATCATCGCACGTGCATTAGGTGCTGTGCTGCATCGTGAAGCTCTACCCTTTCGGGATAAGCCTTCATCCCCGCAGCTGCTGGGAGTGTTGGTGGCTGAGTCCTTCCTAGGAATGGCCCTCAGCCTAAGAGAGCTGCCTAGCTCAAGGTCATGCCCACTCCCTGGAGGCAGCCTGTGTCCATGTCAAAGGTGTAACGGCCTGGCTATCTTGATGTAAGACCGGATAATTCCAGAGCTCCCATGGATGGGCTGAGGCCTCTGCTGTGGCTGCATCATCCCTCTGCCCTCATGGAGAGGGAGACTTCATTTCCCTCTGCCTGGTCCTACAGCCTTCACTTCCCCATGAGTGTTTACCTTGAGCCTCCCCCCTACTCCCCCACAAAAATCCTCCTGCATGCAAATCTCAGTTTTCAGAGACCTAGGTTCTGCACCTAAGACACCTCTGTCTTGTGATAAGTAAATGAGGTCATTGATATAAGTGCCTAGTGTAATGCTTGAAAAACAGTAGGTCCTCTGTAAATGTAGCTTTTATTTTATTAGCTTTAAAATTTAAAAAATACATAGCTATAAATGTTCAAGGAACTTTTCTGTATTTTGGGAAAATACTGAATATGCAGTCATCATCAGAGCTCAATAAATTTCAGTGAAAGTAGGAATGCTTTGGAGCTATGAAGGAAGCCCTCCTGGTGAGTCACGTCAGACTTCGTTATAAGAAGTGGTCTGGGACATTCAGATCAGCTTTGTTTAATGGAATTTTATCATTGTGGTTCTTTTTAAAGTTTTACTAGAAATCATATGCTCTCTGCAGGACCTTCCCAAAGATATTTTCACTTTTAGGAAGAGCTTGAACAAATTCAATCTTTTAGTGAGGAATTAACGAGGAAAAGAAGTGTTGTAAACCCAGTAGGGGGAAGAGGGAAGGCATTATCATTCCCACCTGCCCTTTCAGTCTTCCAAATGTGTGCGTGTGTGCACGCACGTGTGTGTCCCTCAGAGTGTATTTGTGGTTTCTTATTTGCTGGAGCGTTAGGGAGCTTAGGTGATGTTTACCAGTGGGAATGGTTATGGTACTAAAGGGAAGAGGGTCTGGTACACCATTTTAAAAAATTGAGATATAATTGACATGTAACGTTACACTGACCCTTGAACAATGAGGGTTTGAACTTTCCCGGGTCCACTTATCTGCAGATACTGTTCAGTACTACAGTACTACACAGTCTGTGATTGGTTGAATCCGAGGATGAAGAGGAACCATTGACAGAGAGGACTGACTGAACCCAGATTAACCCCCTTATTGTTCAAAGGTCAACTGTTTATTAGTTTAGGGTGTACAATATAATGATTTGATATTTGTTTATATTGTGAAACGATCACCACAATAAATGTAGTTAATACGCATCACTATACGTAGTGATATGTATTTAGGACATGTCGCCCTCAGCTTTCTTCTATACATGTATAATCATATGCATACAGATATAGTGTATATATGTGTGTCCACATGCATGTATATATGTGTGTGTGTGTATATATATATATATATATATAGAATAAGATCCTATTGTACATTCTACTGTGTACTGCCTTTGTTCACTTCTAATTGAATATCTTTGCAGATCCTTACATACAAATCTACTTCATTCTTTTTTTTTAAAATAAATTTATTCATTTTTGGTTGTGTCGGGTCTTCACTGCTGCGCATGGGCTTTCTCTAGTTGCACTGAGCGGGGGCTACTCTTCATTGCAGTGCACAGGCTTCTCATTGTGGTGGTTTCTCTTGTTGCAGAGCACAGACTTTAGGCGCACGGGCTTCATTAGTTGTGGCGTGTAGGCTCAGTAGTTGTGGCTCGCGGGCTTAGTTGCTCCGTGGCATGTGGGATCTTCCCAGATCAGGGCTTGAACCCGTGACCCCTGTATTGGCAGGGGGATTCTTAACCACTGTGCCACCAGGGAAGTCCTATTTCATTCTTTTTTGTTTGTGCATAATACTCCATTGAATGGCTGCACTAAAGTTTATTTAAGAAGATATCCGTTAGTGGATATCCATGTTTCCAGATTTTAAATACAGTAAACAGAACTTCAGTGAATATCCTTGTTCAAACACCCGTTATACCATTTAAACACATGACCCTAGACTCACACGGGTTTGAACACACAATAGGGGCTGAGCCATCAGTTGTTGAATCGAATCGAAGGCTAGGTGCAGCTTGATGAGAGATTACAGGAGCACCCCTCTCCTTAGCACACAACCAAGCACTGATTTCTCAGGAGAGATTGACTATCAGATATAGATTTGGACAAGGAAAGAGTCTGGTGCACTGATGTCTTACTTGGTAAAAGTTTGTTTTGGCCAGATTGCCTAGGTCTCGTTGGCCATTTGTTTTAATGTCACAGAGAACTTTTCCTGGTGGTGGGCTTTGCCTATGTGCTGATTCCAGGATAAGCCGTGTTTTCTTCCTTCGTAGTTTTGGGATATGGGCTTTGATCCGAGCATGTTTGCAGATGATCACAGGGCTGCTACCCAAGCCAGTTAAAATGTTCACAGGTGTTTCAGGCTTTACACGACAAGGGGGCTAGTCAAAGAGAACAGGTGCATCGCCGGGTGTTAAGCCGCCAACATGTGAATAAGCATCAAAAAGGATCCTCTATGAATAGTTAATTTTAAAATGCATCCAGGACACTCTCTGTGACATAGTAGTTGATCTGTAGCCCCATTAGCGCATCTAAGTGAAGGGTCTAGTTAAATGATGCCAGGCAGCATATTCATGATTCTGCCTGCAGTTTAATTCCATCACCCACAATTAAAACTCAGTACACGCGATGCTGCCTGCTGCCTGCCTCCATTGTGCTTTAACGGAGAGCAACTTTTAAAGGGTTTTGTGACTGTTGCCTCGAGTTCGGGGGAGGAGGTTTTCATGAGGACCATTAATTGGAGCATCCCATGACCATGCAAGTCCATCATGTAGCACTTTTGTTTTCTCAAGGCACTTCCTCCTTTCCTTCGCACAACACTCTTGTGGAGCAGGGCAGGCATTAGTAGCCCCATTTTAAAAATGAAAATCTGAGGGTCAGAGTTTCCTGGCGTATGCAAAGTCATACTGGACCAGTGATCAGACTGGGATCTAAGACCTAGGTTTCCTGCTTTGTAGGAAATTTCCTTTTAGTCTCTTTCTACAAATAACAACCCACAGGGCATCTCAAAGTTGTGTCCACACAGCCTGTGTATGCTTCCATACGTCACTTTGAGCACAAAACAAATTCCGTTTGTGCAAGTTCCTGGGTGATAATTTTTAGGGTTTTGTTTTGCTTTTGATAGTCAACAGGCCTTTCACTGTCACTCCCATGGTTCAGCCTATTGCTGGTCATTCTGTTTAGCACAGGTACACATACACACACCTGTGTATCAGCTCTCACAAATTAAATACAAGCCTTTTAGGAAGAAAGAGGAGTGATTTCACTATAAGGGAATCTAATTAGACTCCTCATCGAACAGATGCCTATTGAATGCTTACCCTGTGTGACTCTGGACTGGACAAAGGGAAGGTTACCAAGCTGTGCAAAGAATTGTCCCTGCCCTGGGGAACCTGCAGTCTAGTTGAGGCGATGAGAAGACGGTGAAATAACACAGGGAAGCATGTAATCGGTTATCCATGATGAGCCATGAAAGCTTTCCCTTTAGTATGATTTTGGAGAAGGTTGGGTCACTGTGGGATGGAGGGGTCAAGGAAGCAGCATAGGTCCCTGTATTCTCACAACAGAAGGGTCTAGAGGCTAGGTAGCCCTTGGATGAAGGGCATGGGAAAAGGAAGGGTATCCTAGGACCCTGTGAACTCTAAGTGTTTGAGGTTCAGTGAGAAAACGTTGGGTCATTGTAAGCAGATGTGATCCATCTTGCTCCTTAGAATCAGTTTGCTTCTTGAGTGCCTGAATCACTGGTTCCCGGGACCCCTTTGCATAGAAAAGGCCCAAGGGTATAGGTATAAAAGGATAAAAGCCTGGACCACCAGCTTCTCACAGACTGAATACTTTGGGCTTTAGCTTTGGTCTCTGATTGCCTGGTCGTCATCACTGTGTCATCACCATCATCATTATCACCACTGGACATGTGTGCAGAGCTCCTGAAGGAAGATCATGGTGGTGTACAGGGAAATCTTTTACTTAGGAGCCTCCTCAAGGCTGTAGAACCAATCCTGAGTATGGATCAGTATTCTACCAAGTATATGTCAAATAGCAAACAGGTACAAACTCAAGAGAGGAGAGAGTTAACTGAGCTAGGATGTCTAGTACTGTTTCAAAGATGAGATGGGACCTGACTGACCCTTGAAGAGAAGCTAGTATTGAGATCTCTAGATGAGTGAATGGAAGATGAGTGGGTCAAGAGAACTGCCTGTTCAGATTCAAAGAAACAGGAATGTGATAGTCTGGGATGAAGTGGACCAGTTTTTCTGGAAGGCAGGGTGCTTGTGGATATCACGTGGGAGGAGGAGAAGAGGTCTTTAATATGGGCGTCTTTCACATCAGTTTAAAGGTTTTAGGAATTTGAGTACAAAGTATTAAAAAGTTATAATCAGGAAAAATAGATAACAAAGATAATCAGGAAATTCTTGATTGTCAGAAAATAATGAAAGCTAATAGATTTAAAAAATACACATGATTTTAAAGAATGGATGATTTACTGTTACTCATTAGGGTAATTGCTTCTGGATACAAAGTGAGCTTTATTCTAGAAGTAGTATATTCTGAGATACTTATGAATTATTTTCTCACCTAGTTCTAAATAAAAGTGTATTAGATACCCATTCAAGAGGCTGGTGAAAAATTGCAAACATAACATGCACAGAACAGAACAGAGTCAAAGCACTACTTCAGACGCATTAGTGGTTGGGCAGATGTTGAGCTATGATTTCGCGGTGGGATGGTTTGCCCTGAGCCATCTACATTCTATCCCTTGATCACTTTGTGAAGGTAAATGGGATGGCCTGAGATAGGCATTCACTGTACTGGTCAGGAAGCTTTGGGTGCAAGTGACAGAAAGTAAACTCAAATTAGTTTAAGCCAAAACATTTAACCAAACAAAAAATGTAACTAAACCTTAACTAAGGGGTCCTGCATAGATGTGGCCTTCAGTTATGGCTGGATCTAGAGGCTCAGTGTGATTGAGTCTGTCTTTTTCTCTCTCCACTCCCAAGTCTGCTTCTGTCTCCTTGTCAGCTTCGTTTTCCAGGAGGCACTCTCCATGTGGTGGTAAAGATGGAAGCTTAGAACTTGCATTGACTAAAGGAGAGTCAGTCTCTTTTCTCCTTCCCCTCTTTGTCCTCCTCTCCTTTCTTATTTTTGTTTATGAAAAAATTGCCCCTGCTTGGTTCATGTGTCCACCCCACTTCTGGACCAAGTTATCGGTCAGCTTGAGGAGTCAGACTCTCTGATGGACAGCCTTATCAGAATAAAATAGAGTGAAAGGAACAGTTTCCAAAAGGAAGGGGTGTTGGCCAGACCAGACACACACACACACACACACACACACACACACACACAAACACACACACACACACACAGAGATGGGGGAGAGAGGGAGAGAGAGGGAGAAGTTCAGATCAAGGTGATACCAGTTAATGCTGGCTGTCTTGAGGTAGGACTCTGTGGTCCTGTGGCCTTAGGAGCTCTCTGTTCCACACTATCAGCCCCATGCCTAGAGTAACAGCAGGGACTTCGTCTTAGCCTGGACTGCAGCAAAGGATGTGACCATCAGAGACAAGGCCCTATTGGATCTCACAGCCAAGCACAACTCAAGCTCTTTAAGGCTGGAGAAAGTGATTTAACTCTTTGACTTTCCATCCCAATTTCCAGAAAAAGTTATTCATCCTGATAGAAAGCAACAGTTACTTAGCCTTTGGAGGATGAAGATGTTGCAGTTCCTCTCTTAGAATTTACCAGAATTTAATCCACAGAGAGTTTTCATCTTGCGTTGCCATACGTGAATAAGGTGGGAGAAGAGTTAATAGGTCATTTGCCCTTGAATCCCTGGCTTTTGTTCTGCTGTGCCATGTTCTTATTTGCTGAGTTCCACCTCCCTTGAAAACAACCTGGGCTTGGAGAGCATACACATAACAGTGTTTAGGATTTACCTGCAAAGGTCTTTTAAAAAGCTCACAGTGAATGAATGAAAGGATGCTGCCTTATACATCCTTCCAAGTCCCTGGTTAGGAGGAGGCAGATAAGGGGTAGGAGATGGGTATGATTTTCTCCATTTGGTACTTGTAAGAAAGTAAGACATAGCAAGGGTTAAGAGATTTGCAAGGGAATATCAGTGTCAAAACCTAAAGGTAGAAAATGGCGCTCTTAATTTGAAATCAGTTTTCCTAACAACTGTCTTCGTCTTTTCTGATTCCAATATGCTGTTTCCTTTCAAAAGAGTAGCGTCTTAAACATTCCACTTTCACTGGAGAGTCTATTCAGATCCATTGGTGAGCCCAAAGGATAATAGCCAAGAAATCATTTAATGAGATCTAGACCATTTTACAAGGCATGCTGAGTTCCCAGTTATTGTAGCAGTACATTCAGTGTGCACTTCTCTTTTAAAATACAGTAAAAAAAAGTTTGTTTTCTATAGCTTTTCCACTGATTGCTAATCCTAAATATAGTATGGTATGAAGGGAGTAGGTGTCTGATTCAGAAGTTCAGGGAAGAGTAGATGTTATTGACAAGAGGCTTCTAAGTATCAGGGTATCAAGTGCTGAGGTAATTGGTTTTGTGGATTTTTTTTTTGGTATTGGGTATAAAAAAGATCCTTCCAGCTCTTTGAACATCAGTAGTACTTTATTTCATTGCTGCTGCTGCTGTGGATTCTTACGTTGTCACTTCATGAGTCTACACCAGGAGTTGGCAAACTTTTTCTGTAAAAAGGCAGAGAGTAAAGATTTTTGGTTTTGGAGGCTATAGGGTGAACGACTTGACTTTGCTGTTGCAGTGTGAAAGCCGCCATATACAATATTTACATGAATGGGTGGGTCTTTGCTCCAATAAAACTTTATTTACAAAAGCAGATGAAGGGCCAGGTTTGGCCCCTGGACAGTTGTTTGCAGATACTTCGTGTACACAGTCTTCTGGAGTCAACGTGAACTCCTCTGCCTGGGCAGAGCGGAAACACACTGTGTTTTCACAATGTTTCTGCAGCCTCCATCATGCTCCCTTCCCTTTTCCTGCAGAGCTCTGTTACAGGGTTCAGTTTTAAGTGGTGTTTCCATGAACACCAGTTTTCCACTGTCTGCCTGTCCATCTTAAGAGCAGTGGACCTTGGACTGGACTTGGGGGCCTGATCTTAGCTCTACAGAAGCAAAGTCTTCCTGCTCTGTTGCTGCCACATGCTGGTTCATGCTGGTACATGGTCTAGTAAAATGGCACTAGACAAATGTTGATGGAGTCCCAAGTGACCCTAAGCAAACTACTTAACCTTAATGAGTCTATCCTCAACTGGAAGAACATCCACCTTGCTCACCCTCCCAGGCTGTTGTGAGGATTACCGTTCATCCAGTTTCTCTTTACTGAGCCCCTACTTCTCGCCGTATCTTCTGCTCGGCATTGGGGATGTACTGGTAAACAAAATGCTTACCAAGCTTACCTTCAAGTGATCCAGTTTATTAATGTTAAAGGAGAGAAGACTTCATGTTGATTGATTTTACACGCGTTTAGATTTTCCTGACCTTTTAAAACAAAGGTCATCCCAAAGACCAAGGGAAGTTTTGGTCTCTTTATTTAGAAGCAGCTGAACTCTCAAGAAAGCCAATGGAATAGTAGCTTAGATTAAATAAGGGCTGGGGGCCAGGGCAGACAGAGAGTGAAAACAAACTGTTTTAAGAGTAGCCTGATGGAGTACTTCCTACCAAAGCTCACTTCTGAAAGAAATTAAAGAGATTTTCAACTCCATCTGGGCTCTGAACCTATACCGTTAAAGTCAGCTAGTTGAGGGTAAAAATAAGAGTGTAGGAGGATTCGTTTTGAAACGTTGTCAGCAACAAGCTGGACAAAATAGCAACCGCTGTGATTACTAGGAAGTTCGTTGGAGGGTGTAGAGGTGTATCAGATAATCTCATCTACCACCTATTTCAGTGGCATTTGGGTGGTTGGATAAGCATTTCAGTTTAGAAAGAAATAGCACCAACAGGAAGGAAAATAACATGGTTATTTTCAACTCCGGGTCCTTTTGGCTGGTGTGAATTTGTTGTTGATCAGATCTGATAGCCTGTCCCAGGTCACTTTCATTATACTTCCTGAGTAATAACTTTGTGCCCTGCGTTGGGTTGGAAGCTAGGGGTAGGGTGGAGATGGTGGTGGGGATACCAAAGCAGAGGCGGACCCAGTTCCAACCTTCTGAGGGTCGGCTTTCCGGAGAGTGTGTATGAAACAGCTTTGTACAGTGTTATGGACCCACTTCTCCATAGAGCAGCGAGACAGTAAGTATGTCGAGTGCAGATCCTAGTATGGTGCCTGGCAAACAACAAGTGTGCAAATTATTGTGGAAGGAATCACCTTCACCACCATTTGTTCAGGGTTCCAGCCGTACCAACTCATTTGGAGACCCACAAGTGCACCACGTGCCTTCATAGATGCTGCGCTGTGTGCTCGTAATTTCCCTCTGTTCCTGCTTTGCCTTCCTACCTCTTTCTTCTTCTTCAAGACTATACACATACGTTCCTTCTCCCTGAAGGTTTTTTTCCTTTTCCTCTTTCCCTCCTCCTCACCACAAGCCTGGTTGAGATGCTCCGCCTTCCCCCTCTCCCTCCCCAACTCCTCATGCGTCTGTAACAGCCCATGACTCACTGGATTGTGGTTGTTTGTATCTTACAATGGAGACCAGTTGCCGGTAACTGAAAAATTTGCCTGGCATTTGGGGGAATCACAAAAAATAATGTACATACATATTCTGAATATATTATTTGAACTGAAAACTGAGAGATGTATGTTCATTGACCCATTTTTTGATATAGGTAGGCTCTGTCTTTTCTTTCCATATTCTGCTGATTAGAGCTCTAGATCACCTTTCTCTTTAAAATAATACCTGTAATACATTATTTATAATTTCCAGTTTCTGATTTTTGTTTTTCATGAAGTAAGAAGACATTGGGAAAGCCATTCAAAGACTGTAGATTCTTCCTCACACCCAGTATTTTATTCTTTTCCTGCTCACACGTAATTAAACTGTATTTTTTTTAGTGATGCATGGTTATCAAATCTTGCAAAACATTCAGGTAAGTGTTTATGGAAACATGGATTTTTTGTACTATTTTCTGTTGTTTTACATACTATTTAAATAATATACTTATAATAACAAGTATGACAACTATACGTAGGTTTGAGAACAAAACACAGTTAGCTCTTGCGAACCCATACCTCCGCTGGTGGGAGAAGCAATGCTTGGGTGGAATAACATGTGACTCAGTTGGTAGGAGTTGCACGAGATGGGCAGCAGAAGCAATGGAGAACATCAGTTAATCCAGCAGGTTGGTTAAGCAAAACTCTCTTTAGGGAGCGTATACTTGTTTGAGCTGGTCCAGTGTCTAGTCGAGCAGGTGTTGAATAATTTGTTAAATGGATGCATGAATAATTCAGTAAGTGAAGGAGAGAACTTTTGGGAATATGACTTTTTCAGGACCACTGGTATTTGAACTCATAATTGGCCATCTCCTCTATCTGTAGGGGTACTGGGCCCAAATCAAAAGGCTGGAACTTTCCCTACCATCTGCAAAATAAGACCGTGAAGGCAAATCTCCCTCCAATGAACAGGGCACAGATTTCTGGATGAGCCGCCAGCTGGCTCCCCAAACCCCTGCCCTACCTTCTGACACAGCTGCTGTCTTGCTCATGAGTGAAGTATAAAGTGTTTCCTTCGCTCCCTGGAGACCCTCTCTGCCATTACTTTGCTTCAGCTTCTTCTGCTTTCGCTCTGAAACTTGTGAAATGTTCAGGGACTAGAGTTTCTAGAGAGATAGACCATTGAAGGATGCCACTTGTATTAAAATTCTGTACGTGTAAATCCCTTTAATGATTCTGGTTCCACTGCAGCACATGGTATATCAGCTGGTGAAGAGTGTAGCATGTACATCGGGGCCCCATTTCTGGGGTAGTCCCACTTCCCTACAGATAACTTTACCTTACCTGTGTGGAGACACTGACAAGAAACTGACACACATACGTATATGCATTTTATTTTTATATATATGTATGTATATATATATATATCTACTATATATCTCTTATATAAAATGATTATTTTCCCTGAACATGAGACAGATTAGCATGGGCACATGGAAAATTGCTGTGGATGTAGGGTCAGCTATTGTAAACGAGGAATTATGGAGAGAGAGACTAAAGCTGTGTGTGTGTGTGTGTGTGTATGTGTGCAGTGGTGAAAGTACTGAGTTAATAGAAGGAAGATCTGTCTGAGCCATGGCATACGGACAGGCCGCTCAGGGGCTTATCCACAAAAAGGAGCAGTGAGAGGTTGGATCTAAGAAGCAGAAAAATTGCATGATGTAGTGGCTAAGAGCATGTATCCTGGTTTTAGATAGCTCTGGGTTCAAGTCCTGGCCCTGGTACTTACTTGCTGTGTGTCTAGGCGATGTACCTTATTGCTTCCTGTTTTAGTGTTTAAAAAAAGAGTAATGGGACTGCCTCACTTAGCTGGTGGGATGATTAGATTTTTGTTTGGGAAGTAATTCACACAATGCCTGCCACATGGTAAAACACTTAAAAATGTGATATTCTTATAAATATTAATTGTATGTGGGGACAGCACAATTACATTCTGCTATAGGGGTGTTTCTTTGGGCTGTTTGGGATCAGAAGACCTTCACTGAACCAGACTCTCTCTGATTAACACAGGGCGGTACAAAGTGTAGTGCTGGGTACTTTGGGGGTGGGAGGATCAAAGAAGTAGATTTCGAGATTGCCACGATGAAGGTTTGTAGTATAATAGGAGAGAGGGTCCTAATAGTCACAGAGGAGGACAGTCACATTAAAAAAAATGTAAAAATGAGTGTCACTGATGAGCTCCCATCCCGAGCAGGGGTCGAGATGCCTTGGCCAGTTTGTTTCCTCTGCTTTTAATCATTGAGATTCTTAACACTCCAGGGCTGAGAGCTGGTGAGGATGTATCTGCTTCATGTCTATTTCAGAGACCAGAACAGAATGCCTGTTGCCTCCCCTCCCCCTGCCCAGCGCAATCCAAACCTGTTCTGCTTTATCCCTTATATTCGGAAGGATTCACCTATGGCAGTCTTGAGGCCTAACGCGGGATACACTCAGGAGGCTGTTCCTTTATTGCTGAGAAGGTTGAGACTTTCTGCGTGAGAGGGGTTGAGATGAATGAGTTTCCATTGTATTTATAGAAACTCCGTGTAATATCTCCCAAGGTATAAATAGAACAATGGAGTGTTGACAAAAGGGCTGGTTTTTCTGTAACTGTGGAAACCCTGCAATTTTTCCTGGAACTATACTCATTGTTTATCTGCATCTAAATTTTAATAAACAGGGCTCTTGCTGCTTATTCATGAATTTTCAAATGGAAATATATTTCCCATTATTATCCCCTTCTTGTGAGTCAGGCCCCATCTTGCAAATTTGCAGCTGAGTACACAGAGAACATTAGCAGCAATTAGATAATTGGTGCCCTGGATAAACCCGCCCGCAGCTGTGAATGAATATGGACTGTGCCAGTGTCACCTGGTGCAGTCTTCCTGATGGCATTGCGTGCCACCATAGCCTTGCACTTAAGCATAGAAGTTTACCAGCCCACGCCCTGGTCCCCTTCTTCCCAGGAGACTCAAGGTAGCAAAGTAAGGGAGGTTCCCTATTGTCCATGTGAAGCATTGTGCAGTGAGAGATGTTAGGCTGAAGAATTTAGTAAAAGAGGAGGAGTAAGTCCATTTATCTTTGCTTGACTGGTTGCTAAATTGCTTATGATAACTTGTGTGGTGCATACAGCCAGCAAAAATTCACGCTTGGATTCTGGGCTAGGGAGAAAGGGAGCTTGATTCTGACTTCTGCTTTTCTGTAAATCCCTCCAAGCTTGCTAGCTTTGGACTGACCATTTTTTTTAAAACTCCATCGTCAGTTATTTTGCCTCTGACGTGACTTGGGTTTCCTTTAGTAGCCATGTTTTAATCTCTCTTTCCTTGGGATTATATTTCTCCCGGATGGAATAGGATGCCCTTTCCAGCTCATTCTTTACTCTTGTCCCTCAGGCAATCATGAAGCCCTTTAATTGCTAGAGATTCCAGGGAAACAGTAATATTACAAAAGGGAAAGTGGCAAGAGGACTTGCCCATCCCATCGCATCACCACGATGGAGGCTTATTAGAGTGCAGTGAGCTCACCCCACCCATTGTCCTTCTCTGTCCCATCTTGTCTGGCCTGGCTCCTCACTTTCGTTTTGGATTTGAGAGCAATTCTGTCTAGACCTCCAGTCTCTCACTCTTGTCTCCCTGGCTGCTTTCCTAAGTCACTTCCTTCCTCTTTTTTTTCTTTTTTTTTAATACTATATTAGTCTTTTTTTTTCTTTTCTTTTTTTTTTTTTTTTTGCGGTACGCGCGCCTCTCACTGTTGTGGCCTCTCCCGCTGCGGAGCACAGGCTCCGGACGCGCAGGCTCAGCAGCCATGGCTCACGGGCCCAGCCGCTCTGCGGCATGTGGGATCCTCCCGGACCGGGGCACGAACCCGTGTCCCCTGCATCGGCGGGTGGACTCTCAACCACTGCGCCACCAGGGAAGCCTGTTTTTGTTTTTTAAAATTTGTTTTACCTTTGCTGAATCTTCCCGTCCAGCTAGAAGCTAGTTTTCCCAGCACTCTCCTCTTTGTTCTTGCTGCTGTCAACACATCAGATGTATCAACCACCTGAAACTGGGCTGCAGGGGTAGAATTTATTTGCAGACATATTAATTTCCCTGGTGATAAGCAAATTAATTTTGTTGCAACTCTTTAACTTTCTAATTGAATGATGGAATGTCACTGAGTGTGTTTTCCAGATGAAAGGCAGTCAGAGTCTTACCATCCATCAGAAAGAACTGGGTTGGGACCTGGGTTTGCAGGTTCCCTGTGCCCTACAGCCCAGCCCAGCCCAGCCCATCCTCCTGGGCTTGAAAAAAGTCATTTGGCAGAAGGGTGTCAGTTCTGCAATCTGCCCAGCCTGCTGGCGGTCACCTCTGCCAGGGGAGGACCTTTGCTTCATTCATTCACTGATCAAATATTTCTTGAGCACCGCCTATGTATGTGTCAGGCACTGTTCTAGGCTCAGTAGAGGACAAAACAGGCAAGTCTCCCTGCCTTTCCCTTGGGAAGGAGGCAGATGATAAACTAATGAGCAAATGTCACGTAAAATTCTATGAAGAGAAGCAAAGCAGGATAACGGATGCAGAATGTTAGGGGAGATGTTTCAGAGGGTGTCTCTTGGGAGGTGATAACTGAGAAAAGCCTGAATGAAGAGAGGAAGAGCATTGAGCCGGAGCAAACAGCAGATCCATGAGGTTTATGCTTATCTTCAGACCAAGTAACGTCACCCACCCCAGTCAGAACAATGAGTTGACCCGAACTGGATCAGCTGTGGCTGCCCTTTCTTGCGCTCATAGCAGCTTCCTCCAGACCAGCTCCTTTGGAGAATGCCCATGACAGCTGAGTCTCCCTTTCATAAGAAGTCAATGAAGAAGTCAGTGACATCACCACAAAAAGGCAGCATGTGAACCACAAGGACAAGGTGACAGTAACATGGGTTCATACTTTCTGCCTCTATTGGCCAAGAAACAGAATTTATGAGTAGATGGAACACAACAATGCGGGGAGATTAGATGGAGGTTTCCAGGATCATTCCCTGAAAATGTTTATTAATTTCCTATTATGTGCTAGAGGTACGGGCTGAGGCAGGACTGCTTTGAGAATGAGATGTTAACTGGATAGCCTGCATTTCAAGGCCCTTCAGCAGTAATTACTATTATTATTATTTAGTTTTATTAAACAAATATTAGCTATCACTCTTGGGCACTTACAATATGCTGGGCACTGTTCTAAGCACTTTTCATGGATTAACTGCTTTAATCCTCACAACATGCCTAAAAAATAAGTTCTTTCGTCCACATTTGATAATTGAGAAAACAGAAGCACAGAGAAATTGCTAAGTTGCCCGGTGTCGTATATCCACTAAGTATTCTATCTGGGTTTTGAACCTGGGCAGTCTGTGAGTGAACATGTGTAGCTTACCATGGACCAGGCACCATGGGAAGAGCTAAGTGCTTTTTACCGTCTTCACAGGAGAAACTGAGGCTCAGAGAGTCAAGCCTGTAACTCAAAGTGACATAATTGGGTAGCTGTGCAGAGGCCAGAATTTAACACGGGCCTTTCTCACCTGAAGTCTGTGTTTTTAATGGCTCTGGTAAGCTGCCCCTCACATGGCCATCCATCTCGGGCCGCGCTCACTTTGTAGGGTGCGACGTGACCCAGGCTAGTGTCAGCCTTGGGCAGTTCCTCAGCACCGAGCTGGATCTCCTGCTCACCCCGGGGTTTCTCCGGGAATGGGGATCCAAGGTGAGGACCAGCCCCGGGGATGGCGTGGAGTTGCACTGGAAGGGTTTTTGGAAGCATCGTGGGCTACTGAGCTCAGAGAATCTCTGTCAAGGCTGGGCCTCCACATCTGGCTCTGGGACACTGGACAGTTTAGAGACTGGGGTGTTTGAGCTCAGGTGCTGCCCTGTGAGTTCTGTGCTTAGAGGAGATGTGAAGGGAATCTTTTTTGGCTTTCCCATGCTTCTCGTGTTGGGCCTGTGGTGTGGTTCAAATAGCCACGTGGCCGTTCATGGTTAGCTTTTTGTTCTCCCTGTACTGCATCTCCAACAGCTAAGTTCCCCCTCATTCTTACTCTTGTGGTTCTTCCAATAATAACAATCATAAAATAGTAGAAACAAACAGATTTTGGAAGTACTTCCCACTTCACGAAGCACTTTTCATATGCATTGTCTCCTTAAAGCCAGATAACAGCCTTGTGAGATACCATTATTTTGCCCCTCTATTAAAGACGAGGAAGTGGAGGTTCAGAGAGGTTACTTGTCCTGCCAGACGTCACACAGCAAGTACTACGTAACTATGCCAGGATCCAGTCCTAGTCGCTTAACTCTCCCCCACTCTGCCGCACCACTTCTGCAAATGACTTCCTAATTAGTCTGTTTAACGGCCCTCTGTCAAGCTGGCTTTGGTTGCCCTTGCAAAGATAAGCTTGAGCGGAATCAAACGATTTTGCTGCTGAATGAAAACATTCGCACGATGCAGTTTTCTAGGCCATCCTCACATATGGTTCTTTTGGCTCAGTAAGCCACTCCAGGTTTGGGGAGGGCTACAGAGGCTGAGGAGAGATGTGATGTCCTCTTTGTCCCAGGTGAGCCAGGTAGCAATCCCAGACCTTGGCCAGTGGGTCTAGGGGTGCAGGAAGCGGAGAAAGCTTCTGTGGCATAGTAGTAAGCATTCCTGTCTCTGAGAAGATGCCCACAGCTGAAGGGTGCCTTTTGCCCTGCTGTTCCCAGCCCAACACTTCGGCAGTGTTCTGGTGCCTTAGTAACCTAAAATACCTGAAGGCCCAAACTGGTTCATTCATTCCATGAAAATAAACAAACACCGTGTGAGGACAATATAGCAGTTATTAAAACAGCAAAAACCCTGGCCCCATGGAGTTTACTTTTTAGTGGATGGTAGTCAACTAGAAAGTAAGCAAGTTGTACAGCATGTTAGAAAGGGGTAAGTGCTGTGGAGAGAAAAACAGAGGAAGGGTGTGGGATGTGTGACGGGCGGGTGTCCAGGGAAGTGTTGTGTCACCTTTTCTCATCTCAGCCCCCTCCCAGCACTACGCGTCAATTGCATGCAGGGTGCTGGTATCCAGGAAGGAGCCCCAACCTCCTCAGCCTCCGCAGGCTTCCCCAAACCTGAGAAAAAACATGCGCGTTCATTCTTTGTCCCTTTCCCTGGGACACTTCTCTCTCTGTTTTTTAGCTTGTGCCTCAAGTTTGCTGTAGGTTTTGGGGGTAGATTTTTTTTTTTTTCATCAAATGGAGGAAAGTCTTCTTGTTTCTAGTTTGCCGAGAGTTTTTATCATGAATGGGTGCTGGATTTTGTGGATTGCCTTTTCTGCGTTGATTGATTGATGTGGTCGTGGGATTTTTCTTCTTTAGTCTATTCATGCAATGGCTTATATTGATTGCTTTTATAAAAAAATTATTTTATTTTTGGCTGCGTTGGGTCTTTGTTGCTGCGCGCGGGCTTTCTCTAGTTGCGGCGAGCGCGGGCTACTCTTCGTTGCGGTGCGCGGGCTTCTCGTTGGCGGTGGCTTCTCTTGTTGTGGAGCTTGGGCTCTAGGCACACGGGCTTCAGTAGTTGCGGCACCTGCGTTCAGTAGTTGTGGCTCACGGGCTTCAGTAGCTGTGGCTTGTGGGCTTCAGTAGTTGTGGCTCACAGGCTCTAGAGCACAGGCTCAGTAGTTGTGGCACACGGGCTTAGTTGCTCCACGGCATGTGGGATCTTCCCGGACCAGGGCGCAAACCCGTGTTCCCTGCATTGGCAGATGGATTCTTAACCACTGCACCACCAGGGAAGTCCCTTATACTGATTGATTTTTTTTTTTTTTTTTTT
>NW_020837955.1:21708231-21758252 GCF_003676395.1 Aethalodelphis obliquidens
GACGCTCAGGCTCAGCGGCCATGGCTCACGGGCCCAGCCGCTCCGTGGCATGTGGGATCTTCCCGGACCAGGGCACGAACCCGTGTCCCCTGCATCGGCAGGCGGACTCTCAACCACTGTGCCACCAGGGAAGCCCCTGATTGATTTTTGAATGTTGAACCATGAGAATTGAACCGAAACAAGAGAAAAGATCAGGGGACCAGGAAGAGCAAACCATAGCCATGTCCGGGCAGTCCCTCGGGAGACAAGAAATCATCTTCCTTCCTCCCGGGCCTTTGATATTTGGTGACTCTGCAATATTTTGGGCGGCAGAGAGGTTTCCTAATCTCACCTGAGTCCTCTGAGGTTGAGTCTCAGGTCAGTGGAACCAGATTCCCTAGGTCCCCCCTCCATGGTGGACCATTGCCATTTTATTTAGAGGGTCATCCTTAGTGCTTTAGGTGTCAGTTGGCCTTGCATTTGCGGTGACTACAGGAAGAGGGAAAGTGCTTGAAGGGTTATCCTGCTATTGGAAGAGGAATCATCATTCGAATCCCCTTCCCCACCAAAAAGGAAGTACGCTCTAGCCTTAAAAGTGGCATCACCCGGTGGAACCAAAGGAAAGATAGGTTCCGTGTCGACCTCGCTCGGGTTCCTCTCTATCCTCCTATCCCTCTCCGTTGCCCAGAGCATCTTTCTCCCTTTCCAGCCTGTCACTGACACTGCCTCGTTGCCTGCTGTCTGTGATCTGGTCCCCTCCACTGGGTGTTGGTGAAGGAGCTCCAGGTGTCTTTCTCTTCCTGCCTTTCAGTTGCTGCCTTTGCTTATGAGCATCTTCTATCTGATGATCAAATACCAGACCCAGGGACAGTGACAATTAGGAGGCCCTTGTGGACACCACCTGCATATTGTGCTTGTGGGATAGTCACGCCATCAGCTGAAAGTGATTTCAGCAGGAAAAAAGGCCAGAGCCGGGCAGTCTGATAAAATTTAAGACTCACAAAGCCTTGGGACATTGAATTTTGTTACCGTGGAAGAAGTTTGGGACGTGCCTCTGAAGTATAATTAGAGTCTGACACATCTGATTGTGCCCTGCCCCTGCCCCAATGACTTCTACTCTAGGAAAGAAATACGGAGCACACCAAGGGAGGAACACTTTATGAATGGACTCCTGCTTTGAGGTGTTGTGTGTGGCAATTTCAGCAAAGACCGTGACAAAAGGAAACTCAGATGATTTCTGAGAAGGTCACTGTGTTGGACAAAGTAGGCCAGAGGAGCTAGGAGAGGTCCAGTAAAGTGGGGACAGTGTCAGGAATATGCCATCGGGAAACATCTGTTTACATGCTCTTAGGAATTGGAAAAGCAGGAAATTCCGGTTTTGTTCCATAAAAATAAAGAAGAAAACTGTCTGCAGCAGCACTGTCCAGTAGAAATATAATGTGAGCCACATGTGTAATTTAAAATTTTCTAATAGCCAGGTTAAAAAAGTAAAAAAGAAAAACAGGTGAAATTAATTTTAGTAATTAATTTTACCCAACATATCCAAAATATTATCATTTCAACATATAATCAATATAAAATATTAATGATTTTTATATTGTTTTTTCCACACTGAATCTTTGAAATCTGGTGTGTTTTTGACACCTGCAGCCCATCTCAGTGCTGACTAGACACATTTCTCGTGCTCAGTTATTACACATGGCTAATGGCTACCGTACTTAACAGCTCAGGTCTAGAAGAGTATCTTTGTTTAAATCCCTATTCTTTTATTTCTTCATCGTTATAAGTATTCCTTGGTTTTGCGTGCCCTTTGTACCTGAGTGTCTAGTGTGTATGTGCTCACATGTGGGTTGGGTTAATTTAGGTCTTCAGGTTTTGTCCGTGTAACTGAATGTAAGTAATTAGAGGCTGGACCTACATCCCTTTACTTCCTTATTCCTTGACTCAGGCCCTTTCCACAGCGGGGGAGCTTGTGGAGAATGATGGTGGATGCAACACAGGGAAAGACATTATTATGCATCACTGTCTGATCTTAGGCTAAATCGCTTCACCTCTCCGTTTCTCTGTGTCCTTCTCCATTAAATGGGGACAGTGGGATCATTTATACCTGCCTCCAGCATTGCTGTGAGGATAAAAGACACAGGATGTAAAGGGCAGGGGAAAAGGTAAACACACTACACACAGATAAAACAGGGTGTTTTTATTATTTCAAGATGATTGAAATCAGTTGGGTCCTCTCCCTGTCTCTGCATGAAGGTAACCTTGTTGGCAACAAGGAACCATGGGAATTATACTCATACTGAGATTGGAGGAGTGTGTTTGTATGTGTGTTGGGGTGAGGGAAACAAATGACACTGGATCTTCATGTTTTAGGGCTGGGGAAGCCACGTCTGACAAAAGATCTCTGTTTCCCCGTCTTGTGTGTAAGACTGTGTCAGAAAGGTAATCAGCCAGCTGTGCTCTCTGCTCAGAGAGGTCTTTAAAGTAATCAAGTCTGGCAGTTAAAGCCCGCAGAGGCAAATTTACCTCCCTCAGTGTTCATTGGCCCCCAGTTCCAGGAACTTCTGCACTGGGTTACTGTCCTGTGCTCAGGAGAGCGACTCCCTCTTGGGGACACTCTGAGGAACACATAGTCTGGTCTTCTCCTGAACACTTGTGCCTGGTGTTTCTTCATGACTCTGAAGACACTTGCTGGCAGGAGGTGTTTTACTTTGTTAGACAGTCTGTTCTTGTGGGGAATTAAAACCATACTTACTCATCTGAACTCTTGCTTTTGGCAAGTATGGTGAGGTGGTGGGTGAGGATGACAGCCTATGTGTGCGTTAAGAGTTGTGGAATCTGATGTGAACTTTAGAACTTCAGGAGCGATACGGAGCTTCTCCTCCCTCAACTATGTTGCATGTTTGCATGTAAATGGCAGTAGTGCCATCCTGCCACACACTTCCCCCAAGAGGGACTCTCCCTTGGGCACCTCTCTGGGCTCTCACCTTGATTCCTTCTCTCCTCTAGTTTGCCAGGTAGATTACTGCCCGATTATTATTTCAAAATTGCTCTTCCTCTAAAATCTTCAATAGCTCTGTGTTGCCACTTGGTTAAATTCCTCCCCTCTGGCTAGACTTTGGAGCCATCCGCAGCTTGGTTCCTATTCACATTTCCTCTAGGTGGACTGCCTTCCCTCTGCTGAGCAAGCTTTGCCTGATCCCTTTCTCCTCCAGAGAGCACCCCCCAGTGCGGGTGACCAGTTGTCCCAGTTCACCTGGGGCTCGGGATTCCTGGGATGTGGGACTTTCAGTGCTCAAGCTGGTGAAGTCCTGGGTGAACCAGGATGGGTTGGTCATCCCCCTCCCACACCATCTCCACCTATTGAAATTCCACCCATTTTAAGGGTTCTGCTCAATTCCCCGCTGGCCCTCTGAGCTCCAGTACTCACTGTCCACACATTCATGTGGCACCGGCTGTTTATAGTATCTTTTGTCATAGGTGTTTGTGTTCACTATTGTCTGTCCATCGAAAGTGTAAATAATTCAAGGACGAGGGTCAAGTCTCATTCTTTCGATCCTTTGGAGCACGGGGCACAGAGCCTTTCACCTGTAGGTGTTTGGATCTTACTTGCTACATGAATGAATGGAGAATGGATTATATCCTTGAAGTGAGAGGATGTATCATAACTACACTGATTGATTTTTATTAATTTTTATTGATTTCAAAATAAATGTCCATTGTGTTTTTGTAGAAAATGTGGAAAAAATAGAAAAGCACACATATATTGCTTGAAAACCCACTATCAGAAATAACCACCATTAATATCATTTTGTCTATCCCTCCAGTATCTTCCCTCTCCCTCCTTCTATCTGTCTATCCAATCATCATCTATGTCTGTTTCTATATCTTTTTAAAACTAGTTGGATCTTAGGTACCTGTTGTTCTGTAAACTATTATTTCCCTTCACAGTATATCATGAATGTTTTTTCATGCAATTAAATATGCTGTTATCATAATCCTTAGAGCATATGTGTATCCTTATATATCATGTATTTATCCTTATCTATCATCTGTCTGTCTCATTCCATTTGTGGTTGTACTGGCACTTTTTTCTTTTTGAATTTGTCCCCCGTTTTTGGACATTTGTTTCACAAATTTTGTTCACGTGGCTCTATCTTTTTACCATCCTTAATTATTTCCTTAAGATAAAATTCTTAGGAATAGAATTTCTGAGTCAAAGGCTTCTGGGTGATTTTAAAAGTCAGGGTGCAGCTTTTAGTTTTCATTTTACCTCCGAAAGAGGAAGCAAACTCTAGAGTTTAAACCTTGCTTAGATCTCAACTTTGGCCATGCCCTTGCACTTGTAGTGCTGTTCTAAGACTTGAGCAGTGAAAGGTTGAGGGGACTGAGTTCTGTTACAGGGCTGAGAAAACCTAGGTGAGGCTGAGAATTCACTCTGTTTATGGTGGATCTGGATTCAGGGAGCCTGTGTATGCCTGAGATGATGATAGGAGGATGGTTGAAGCCAGGAAAGGATTTGGGAACCAGGTTAGAGCAGTATGAGGGGTCAGACTAGGTCAAATCAGGTCAAAGACGCTTGAATTTGGGGATATATTACACTGCACAAGAGGACCTTCATATGGTGATCAATCCTACCTAAGGCAGGAAGCCTGTTACACCTGTCCTACCAGAAATCAAGGACTGATTTTTGTGGTGGGGCTGTCTTGAGGCCTGTAGTCTCAAAGAACATCTCAATATAAGCCCTGGAAAATCCTAGTATCTGGTTGATCTTTCCTAGCTCCAGCTTGTCTGGGCTTAGCAAGTGACAGCGGATGTCCAGCCTCAATGGGAGGTGAGTCCTGCAGGTCACAAGCTGAGGGTAGATCAGGACTGTTAAGAGTGGACCACCAAGCCCTGGTGACCTGGTTAGAACAGAACTCCATCTGCTTTAAATGAGCTCAACTCTCTCTATCTCGAGAGATCCCATCCCAGGTTAGATGTCAAACTTTGGTATAATATAGTATTGCTGGTGATGTTTGAGGAAATCATTGCAGAGTGGGAGTGTTCCAGAAGGTTGGAGACAAGCAATTATTCCTATTTTCAAAATAGTCTGTATGAGGTAGTTTAGAAATTCATGTGCTAGTTTAAACTCCTGGGCAAGACTCTAAAATTGAGTATTTAAAAGATGGTTTGTGGGACTTCCCTGGTGGTGCAGTGGTTAAGAATCCGCCTGCTAGGGGCTTCCCTGGTGGCACAGTGGTTGGGAGTCCGCCTGCCGATGCAGGGGACGCGGGTTCGTGCCCCGGTCTGGGAGAATCCCGCATGCCGCGGAGCGGCTGGGCCCGTGAGCCATGGCCGCTGAGCCTGTGCGTCTGGAGCCTGTGCTCCGCAACAAGAGAGGCCACAACAGTGAGAGGCCCGCGTACCGCAAAAAAAAAAAAAAAAAAGAATGCAGGAGACACAGATTTATTTGAGCCCTGGTCCAGGAAGATCCCACATGCCGCAGAACAACTAAGCCCGTGAGCCGCAACTACTGAGCCCACGTGCTGCAACTACTGTAGCCCGCACGCCTAGAGCCCGTGCTCCACAAGAAGAGAAGCCACCGTGATGAGAAGCCCACGCACCGCAACGAAGAGTAGGCCCCGCTCGCCGCAACTAGAGAAAGCCTGCACACAGCAATGAAACCCCAATGCAGCCACAAATAAATTAAAAAAAAAAAAAAAAAGATGGTTTGTGTAACCTTGGAAAGCAAATAGTAATCACTAGGAATCACCACGTGCTAAGAAAGGAGCAAGGCTTTTTCCGCTAACCGCTTTCCTTCTTTGCAGTAGGCATGGTGTGTCCTGATTTCAGCGAGGCATTGGAAAGCTCCTCAGGGTAACCCTGGGCTCAAGGCAGAGGGCTTTGGGCTGGATCAGTTATTCATGGAATGATATGCTCAGAGTACTTTTTTTTTTTAATTTTATTTTTTTTAATTGAAGTATAGTTGATTTACAATGTTGTGCTAATTTCTGCTGTACAGCTAAGTGACTCAGTTATACACATATATACATTTTTACATTACGGTTATATGTGGAGTCTAAAACATGGACCAGTTGAACCTATCTACAAAGCAGAAACAGACTCACAGACAGAGAACAGACTTGTGGTTGCCAAGGGGGAGGGAGAGGGATGGACTGGGAGTTTGGGGTTAGCAGATGCAAACTATTACATTTAGAATAAACAACAAGGTCCTACTTGTAGTTCCTACAAGGAACTATATCCAGTCTCCAGAGTACTTTTTAATGAAGCATTCTTAAGCCAGAGACAGGTTTCTAGAGCCAGGAGGTTCTATTGTTGATCCTGCATTGTTAACATTTCCTTTAATCAATGACAAAGAAAGATGGGAGAGAAAATGGATATGTTGGATAAAAGGGTTTGGATCCAAAATGATTAGTTCAGACTTGGAAAATGAACTTATGAGCTTAATTTAACTTAAAATTATGGTTAGTAGGGTCGTATGCTGGGTTTTAACCTTGCATTAAAAAAGTGAAACAACTGCACAAGGGCAGGAGGAGGAGGTTTGACTACTCATATTTCAGAAGATATTGTGTCAAGTTCAGTACGTGTCAAGTTGCATGAATGGGAACTATAGAGCCTGTGATAGAACCAGGCGCTGGTTCTATCATACCTGCAATGAGGTGACTCATTCTGGGCACAGCACTTTGAGAGAGAGAAAACAAAGGCAGAGAACACGGTGACTTCCCAATCCGCCAGTGACAGGCTATGTGGACCTTGGGGAATGTGTTACTCTCACTGAACCTCAGTTTCCTCGTCAGTAAAATGGAGCAGTAAATAGCTACTCTGTCACGTTTCGTGCGGACTGTATAACCCATGAACATCACTTAGAACTGGTCCTTGTTCAGACTCGGTGCTCGGCAAATCTTGGATTTCTTTTTGTTGTGCCTGCTAACAGGAGAGTGAATAAGATTCTAAGAGTTGAAATTCATGTCAGGTGAAGATTTGCAGTCTGGAGAAGAGTAGATTTGGAGGCATGTGAGATGGACCTGTCCTATCGGCCAGACGTTGTTCTGAGGGCTTTACTTGGATTATCTCTTTTGCCCTCCTGGATAGCCCTGTGAAGGAGGTCCTGTTTTGGTTGGCATTTTACAGATCAGGAAACTCAGGCTCAGGGAAGATGTGTTTAGGCCAAGCCTCCATAGCTAGGAAGAGACAGAGCTGAGCTAGAACCTGACCCTCTGCGTCCCTTCTAGACGGCCGTGTTGCATCTCTTGCATTCTGGAGTATTGACGTTTGGTAGGTTGTCAGGGGGAAGTGTTTTGTGGTAAATGGAGAAATCCAGACGGATTGGGTGCCAGGAGAGTCTGAGTCCAAGACCAGCTGATGATGAGCTGGGTCGTAACTCTACAGGTCCCCACACCCCTCTGCCTCCCACTTTACTATGTTTTACTCAGCTGCCCTTCAGGCATTTTGCTGGACAGTCGCTAATATCCCTTCCAGACTGAAAAACGTGGTGAGGCCAGGCTTTCCATTCTACCCAGTGGATGACCCCAGGGCCAAGGGGCCGAGGTTGAGTTGGACATGGAGTGCATTTATCACGATCGGGATGGCAGGGACTGGGTGGGGTTTGAGTGAGAGAATGTGTTCCCAAGGCAGCTGGGAGCTGTCTGCTTATCTGGCGTGTCACACCACTTTGTCCCCCTCATCCCCTTGACTCCTGTTCAGCTGACTGCATGGTGAAGAGGCCTGGAGGGGGCTGGGAAAACACCATCACACTCCATATATTCACATCTGCCACAGATGGCATCTCCTCTGGGATGCAGCATAATAAATGGTCCAGGGGAGTATCATGGTGACCTTTTCAAAGGGTTTTCTTGGGTCCCAGCTAGAGGCAGAGATGCAAATTGATGTGTCTTCTTAGTCTGCATCTTCATTTACTGAATCATGTTGTTTTGGGGAGAAAGAGCAGGGCTTGGGGTCTAAATCATCTCCTTCCCAGGAGTCACTGCTCAGGATTTTTCCAGAAA
Organism: Aethalodelphis obliquidens; assembly: GCF_003676395.1. NCBI lineage: Eukaryota > Metazoa > Chordata > Mammalia > Artiodactyla > Delphinidae > Aethalodelphis > Aethalodelphis obliquidens. The sequence continues at coordinate 21,716,220 of NW_020837955.1, forward strand.
AGTCTGACTAATCCCTGACTCCTCCTCCCCCCTGATGTTGGGAGCCTCAGTTTTCCTGTCACCTTTCATCCACGTTCCAGGCTCTGGGACTTGGCTTCCTCTGTGATCCCTTACACCTTTGTATTTTTCCAAGCCTTACCCTGGAGTCTGCCCCCTTCCACAGACCTGCCCAGGTCACTAAGCCCATAAAGACTGGCTGAACTATGAATTACCGAAGGGCAGGGGCACTGATTCCTCTATCTAGAATGTACCTGGCACTCTGAAGATGCTCAGTAGATACTATAAAAAAGAATGAATGAGAACAAATGAAGGGAAAAACACTGGCCAGCACTACTTAGCCCTTCAGAATTTCCTGGTTGTTTCATGTTGCTCATTTATTGATTCTGACCTCAGAAGTCAGAGGCCTGAATTCAAATCGCAGCCCTTCCACTAACTTGGGCGCATTAGTTAAATTCTCTAAAATTGTTTCTTCAACACTGGGGAATATCTCACAGGGTTTTAAGGAGGTTTAAATGAGATTATAAACATAATACTCTTAAGTAGTTACAACAAGTGCTCAAGAAATCCTAGCTTGCTCTAGTGTATGTACCAGGAGGTCAGGACACCGCCTTATATTACTTCTGCTGATTTGGTGTTTAATTGTCCCTCAGTAAACCCATCTTGAGTGCTTATTGGATAAGGACCCCACCATATAAAAAGAGAGCAAAAAGGGACTCCACATAGGGGTCTGACACATTTGTAATAAAACAGGGTATTGTTTTCTTTATCAGAATTGTGCTAGCTCAGAGGCTTAATAGCAGCCGTTATGGGTACAAAGAGAGGCACAGAGAAACATGAGGTGAAGCCCATTGTTACATCAGTGTTCTCTGTCGTCTCTGGCCACGATGTTCCTAAACTGCGGCGCTTGTATTTGAAAGGCGAATCACTCCAGGACGACACCGCTTTTAAAGATGATGATAGATGCCTATGAGACAGGAACACACAGAACCGGGCTCCGCTGCAGGAATTTAAACATGCCAAGTGCCAAGTGCCTCTGCTGGCCTCCAAAGGGAAGCGGGGGTATCAAATTACTAGAAAGATGAACTCCAATCTCAGTCTCCTTAACTTGGATCAACCTCTGCTTTTACATACATGCTGCTGTTGGCCACTGTTTAGAAGCCTTTATCTTGGGCTAAAATGTGCATATTGTAGAGCAGAGATATCTCACCACTTCCCTGAAAATAAATAGCTATGCTCATGGGCGGGACTGGCAAGGAAGGAGGGTCACAGCAGTCCTCTGACATCCAGCAGGGCTGTTTAGCTGGGGAGCTTTGTGTAGGCATTCTGGGTACAGCCTGGTGTATCCAGAATGGAGGCGGGTACAGGGGTAGGGGTGATGGACCCCATGCAGGCGGAGGCTGCAGAGGAGATGGAGAGCCTCCTCCAGGCCCTGTTTCTGGCTCTAGTGTCTGAAGGTTGAGGGCCTGAGCAGCCGACAGTGGAGGAGGGAGCCCCAGAGCCAGAGTAGGGGCAAGTCAGGCTACAATCAGCCTGCAGTAAACAGGCTGATTAATCAGGGATGAATTCAATTTCCCTACAAGAACGGCTGCGACTGTCATGGGCATCTGCAAAAGAATAATAACAACCCTTGAACCTGCAGAATGCTTTATGCTTCTGAAAATGCTCTGGAGTCCATGAGCTCCTCTGATGCTCCCAGGAGGCTTAAGAGGTAGGGAGGGCTGGCACTGCTGTCCCCTCAGCAGAGATGCAGAGGGCTGAGTGGCCTGTATAAGGCCACCCAGCTCGACGCCAAGGAACTGGATCTGATGCCTCCCTAATTTCTATAACTCGTTCATTCATTCAGCAGATCTCTTGCACATTTTTTGTGTCAGGCATTAATTTAGGTTTAATAAATATGGAGATCTAAGACTTGCCTTCAAATAATCCCAACAGTTTATGCATTTCAATAAAACAGCTTTGCAGTGTTTCCCTGTCAGTTTCTCTTGGGAAGCACCAGATTTGGTGCTTTGCTGTAAGGTTCAAAGGTTTCAATTTTTATTTCCTCAATCCCTGTTTTGTGGTGGGGTAGGAAGAGGGGAGCCCCCGCTCTTCTGAGCGAGTTTGCAAACCTAACCCCATTTACATGGGGCTGCTCTCTCTCTCTCTTTTTTTTTTTAGCATCTCCTCAAAACCAAAGGACTGGTGCTGTTATGTTCCCTCGATTATGTCTTTAGATGCATGTCTGTCCCCAGACAGATTATAAGCTTCTTAAGGGTCCTAGTGTCTTGCTTATCTTGGCGACCTGCTCTCATGGCTCTCACCATAATGGTAGGCTCTCAGCATATAATAATTGGATTGAGTTGGAGTAGAGACATTACTGTGTTTAAGTTCACGTCTCTGCGTGTGTTTGTGCACGTGTGAATATCTGTGTGAATATGTATGTGTTGGGTTGGCTTAATCTGAAGTGTGGAAAAAATATTATTTACTTCTGTGGTTTGTTTCTAGGGATGCTAGAAAGATCTCTTCCCTAGAAATATATCTTATTTCCTAGTCCAGCATGCAATGATAATTTTTATCATTAGAAATATAATTGTTTATTGTAAGGATGAGCATCTGTAGTTCTGTACACATAGTACGAATTAGTCAGTGGTCTTTTCTTTGAGCTCTAGGAGCAATTACAGTAGTGAGTGTAGCCTGCAGCCTGTGGAGGTGAAGAGGAGACAGAAGAAGGCAAAGGGCAGAGAAAGCGGAGAAAGCTGAGGCACTGAAGACAAAACTGCTTCTTTGTAATTCAGTTGAGAGCTGGCGTTGGTCTTATCTTACCAAGTAGATTGGCAGAACTTCAGGGGGGCAGAATATGCATTTCTCCCTTAGAAGCAATTATTAAGTAGACAGAACACAGAAGACCCTGTGCCTGCACATAGTGCCCCAGGAAGATCCATTGCTGAGTGTGTGGGTTGCAGCCTCAGGCAGGCAGTGTTGGCTTTGGTGACCATCACTGTGAGAATGACACTTGAGGGTCCACACGTGGGCAGAAGGGTTCACCTCTGATATCCCTGTCCATCGCCTCTACTGACACTGCTCAGGACCCCTTGACAGGAGAGACCACGTTCTGCAGTGAAAAGTGCGTTTGCAAGGCTTTGGATGGAGCTAGCTGGGTTTAATTCCAGCTCAGGTACTTTTGAGCTTTATGACCTTGACTAGAATGATTTAACCTCTCCAACCACCAGAGATAAAAACAACACTGACCTTGTCCATGTGATGGGAGTGTTAAATGAGATAACACGTATGCAGGGCCTGTTACTAACTTATTATTAATATGCCTGGCGAGTTAGATTTCTCTTTCTTAAAACATTTTTTTATAGTTCATAAAGGAATCTCCCATTTAAGGTAGTCAGTTTAAAAAGTCTTTCCCCAGAAAGTGTAATGTACAAATTTAAGAGTCGGTGGAGAACATCAGGAAAGAGAAGAGCTCCCAGAGGGGGCTGTCCCCCTGCAGCGCGTCTTTCACGGTGCTCTCCTGCCTGGTGAATGTCGGTGGTGGGCAGGGGGCCCGGCTGCTCCATAGAAGCTGTGCCACTGCATTGTTCTTGGCACTTATGCCAGCTATTCAGGGCTCTCAAAAAATTGGCTTAGGAGATAGTTTGAAAGTTATTACTTGGGATTCAGGAAACTCCAGGTGGCTTTTGAGAGCTGCCCCCGAATGCAGCGGAGATGCATCCTCAGCTGTTCACTTTCGGGGCTTTCATTATTTTTCATGTTTATTTCTGGCTGGAGCCAGAGGTGGGGTATTCATGAGCTCTCACCATCTGATTTTTCTTTTCTTTTTTTTTTTTTACCAATCCCTTTGTTTCTTTGAGAGAGAAGGAAGCTTGCTCCCCAAGCCGCTCTGCCCCACTGTAGGATTCAAGGAAACTGGCCCTTGTAATTGAAAATTACCTGTGAAAAAGACAAAGCCCTTGGCTCCCTTCCTGGCTAAAGCGTCAAGATCAGAGGTGATGGTGGAAATTAATGAAAGCTGCAGCGGAGCTTCTGGCCTGTTGGTGGCTCTGCTGAGATGAAAAGTCAGCGATTGAAGTCGGCTTTGGGGATGAGCGTCCCGATAAGGATTTCTGTTTGGGACACAGTTATTACACATGCCACGGACTCCAGCCAGGCCACGGATTTCTTGAAACCAGTTCTGACTTGTTCACTAATAACTCGTTTTCTTTTCTTTCAAAGTGCAACCTCTTTCCCTCTAATCTGGCCACCCCCTCCCCCAAGGAAAAATACAGCCCTCCAAAAACGATACAGTAGTAGCTCAAAGTGAAGTCAAATGCATGTCTCTCTCTCTGCTTCTTCCTTTTAGTAGCAGAATGAGGCTTGGTTGAGCTCTTTTTCTCTTTCATCTGGGCTTATCCCCTTGGGCTGGTGTTAAACAGCTGTCATACTTGGGCTGCCCAGGAATCCACTTATGAAACAAACCAGCCAACCTTCTTAATTGTCCTCCTGTGACAGGACTAAATTTGTCGACCTAATTTTTGAACGCTTGAGTTCCTGGGCCTCGGGCCTCTGAGGGTCATCGCTGAATATGGCCAGTCATTTGCCCTCAGCCAGACCCTCTTGTGAATTGATTGGGTGGAGCTCAGAAAGCCTGGTGGTTGGGGTCTAACTTCAAACATAGAAGGAGGAAAAGGAATAAGGCCATGGGAGTGGCATGAGCTTGTGAAAAGCAAAGCTATTTCTTGTTCGTGTTGTTTTCTTCATAATGTTCCAGTGTCTTCCTGAGAGAAGTAAACACCCAGGTGTAAAGAACGTGCTCTAGGGCTTCCCTGGTGGCGCAGTGGTTGAGAGTCTGCCTGCCGATGCAGGGGACGCGGGTTTGTGCCCCAGTCTGGGAAGATCCCACATGCCGCGGAGCGGCTGAGCCTGTGGGCCATGGCTGCTGAGCCTGCGTGTCCGGAGCCTGTGCTCCGCAACGGGAGAGGCCACAGCAGTGAGAGGCCCTCATACCGAAAAAAAAAAAAAAAAAAAGAACATGCTCTAAGTGGGGCATGCCTGTACCCGGGCTGGCAGGGATATCCTGGCACACATACATGTACACGTACACACGTGTTTGGTTGCATGTGAGGGCTGTGTTCTAGAGAGTGCAGTGCTGCTTTGTTATTCTGTCAAGATTTAGAAATATATTTTAAATTGACATGGATGAATTCAACGTTCATGTTTTTGCATTTTATTGTTGGCATCTCAAAAGAGCTATGACATTATAGTAAGTTTTTATGACCTTGATGATTTTGCGGTTTATTCGATTAAATAGTTGTTCTATTCTCTCTTGAGGAATGAGTCCTTCTGAAGACTGTTTTGTACAACAAAAAGCTGTACTCTTTGCAAGTGACCTTTTTCTTTTTCTTTCAAAACGTTCCCATCTCTGAGTCCTCTCTTTTGACTTTTTCAATTGGAAACTTTCTTCAGGTATTTGTCATCTTTCTTGCTTGGTGTTCAGGCTTTTAATGTGATGACGTTTTCTTTGTTCACAACTCACCCACACATTGATGACATTTGACACTGATCCAGCCCAGACACTCTACAGAAGCAGGTTCATCAGGAACTGTTCTTGAAGCAGCAGTTCATGGACGTAGCCTCTTGTAAATACCTGTTCGTATCTGAGAACTTGGGAATATATGAGGCAGTAGTTTTCTCCCACTTGTTCTTTCTTTCTGGTCAGACTTTACGTGTCTTCTTGAGGAGACTGTGCCCAAATTGCAGCATCTGTAGCTTCTTTGTGACAGATCTTCACGGGTTCCACATTTTCACTGTCTCTTGGGACCCCAGGGCAGAAGAGTGGATGCAAAGGCTCTGAGACAGACACATTTGTGTGTATATAGATGGAAGCCATCAGAGGCATTGAAAAGTGAAATGGCTTTCATGTCACAGTCCAGGAAATTTCTTACTTTCTGCAAATTTGGGTTTATATGGAGTAAAGTCCATGGTTCAGCACCGACAGTAACTTCACTTCTTTCCCTAAGACTCACCACCCAAAACCCAAGGGCTGAAGATAACAGGGGAAGTTTCTTGACACCATTCATATTCCTGTAGAGACTCACAGCCTATTCAGCTGACTCTCCTATTTCTCCCTCCCAATGGTGGTGGCCAGAGCAAAGCGAGGGGAACCCAAGATACACACCACAGAGGTGCGTGTCTCAGAGTTCTGGTGGACTCTGCTGGCCATTCACACATCTGACACTCTGCAAGTCATTAGAAATATGAGGAAGCTATTGGCCATGGCTGGATCCAGACTTGTAAACACACAGAACGTCCACATCCAGTAGTTCATGCTCAGTGCGGGCATAAACACTTTCATTTCAGCCACCAGCTGTCGTGGGACCATGTTGACTGGGATCCTTTGTATCTGAGAGATATCAAGACACTGGGGACGAGTGAAAAGACCATCTTGATTTTTCTTCTCCAAAGTCCTGATTCAGGTGAAGCAGAAGCTGTGTTTGCAGAGAGTCAGCAGGGGTTTTCAAAGTAGTCCAGGCAAATGGATTGAATTTTTCTGAGTTTTTCTGCCATGGTCACATAGAAGCTTACCATGCCAGGGCAAATTCTTAGGCCTGTTTGTATTACTGGCTTCAACGCTCTGATGACTCTGACCAAATTGCTCAGTTCCAGGTTTTCCTGAATCTGCTTCTTTTGGGAGAACTAAAAGCACTCTGGGCAGATGAAAAGCCTTTTATCAGTCTCCATCACCAAAGAGGCAAGGCACCGTAGACAGGTGCTGTGTCCATACCTCATGGAGTAGGGCTCTCAAAGTGGTTCCTGCAACAGGGGAAGGACAGTGCTTCCTGGAGTTCAGTCATAGGTGCTCTTCAGTTGAGGCCCTCTCCTCAGGCATCCGATTCTGAAGGCTCCCAGTGCCTCTGGAGGGGTTTTGAGTCATTGCTGCCATTTTATTAGAATAGGTGAGATCATACCTTTCCCCCACATTCTGCCACACCCATTTCTCTCCTTTGACTGTATTTCCATTAAAAAGCCAATCAAAATAAGACAGGGAATTCACCCACCTGTACAGGACTCCAGGATTTCTAGATGGTAATTTGTAGGTTCTGTGTTTACCCAACTATCAAAGAACATTTTACTTGGTACCTCCTTTCTGTAGGAAGTATGTGAGGAGATACAGAGTGTTTAATGGTGAAAAGGAAAGGCTTGGACCAGAAAATAGTAGTCAGTATTACTTTGTATAAGATGGAAAGTATTTGTTTTAATTTGTATATAGAATTTCTTTCTTAGCATGATCAAAAAATAAAGGTATGTATTTAAAAATTTTGCAACACATACTAACAAAAGCAAATTGGCAATATTTGCATGACATAAAACTGAAAGGGTCAACATTAATTATAACAGATTCCTTCCCAAAATCTGCCTGTAGTATGTAGTCCTAGAAATTTGTGGGACTCTTTCTCCTCACGCATATATCACTGAGTCAAATAATGAAGGCTTCTCGAGTGGAAATTATCGGGATCAGATGGTGATCAAAATACACTGAAGCCAAGGGAGATGGAGTTTCCAGTGTTTGCTGCCTCTCCTTCTCCCTCTGTATTTCATGGAGGAAAAGTGGAGCCTCAGTCACATTATAGGAGGCCTTTTTATATGGCAAGGTCAGCCTCTGGGATTCCAAAAAGAAGGAGGAGGGAGAGTAAGGGCTAACTGGAAGGGAAGAGATGCCCCTTTACCACATAACTTCTTTTCTTTTTCTTAACAAAATTTGGAATTTCCTGAAGAGTACAGTTCTTCGTGCTGAAAGTGTCCTCTTCAGAGTCTGTAAGAAGAAACAGTGGGGGCCAGGATGAAAGCAGCCTATGCCTCTGGGACTGACCTTGTATTGGGGTGCTTGGCAAATAGGGCCAGGAATACTGTTGGATATAAGGATAGCAAATGGAAGTAGCTGGATATAGCAATCCCACTCCTGGGCATATATCTGGAGAAAACTATAATTTGAAAAGATACGTGCAACCCCTATGTTCATAGCAGCACTATTTACAACAGCCAAGACATAGAAACAACCTAAATGTCCATGGACAGAGGAATGGATAAAGCTGATGTGGTACATATATACAGTGGAATATTACTCAGCCATAAAAAAGAGTGAAATAATGCCATTTGCAATAACATGGATGGACCTAGATATTATCATACTAAGTGAAGTAAGTCAGAAAGAGACAGACAAGTACCATACAAATCATATGTCTAATATATGACACAGATGAACTTATCTATGAAGTATAAACAGACTCACAGACATAGAGAACAGACTTTTGGTTGCCAAGGGGGAAGGAGAGTGGGGGAGGGATGGAGTGGGAGGTTGGGATTAGAAGATGCGAGCTATGTTTTATGTATATACACACACACACACACACACACACACACATATATTTATATACACACACACATATATATGTATAACTGAATCACTTTGCTGTATACCAGAAACTAACACAACACTGTAAATCAAATATATGTCAGTAAAATAAATTTGAAAAAAAAGAAGTAGCTGGTCATCATTTAACAAATTCATGAAGCCCAGTTGGGCAGGGCAAGAGCACTTTTGGAGCATTTAAAAGATGAGAGTCTGTTAAATGGGGGAAAACAGTGTATTTTGTAGGAATAGAGGAAACAGAAGGGCCACTTGCATTGACAGTCATCCTAGTATCTACTGATTTCATCGTGCATTTCTGGTGTGCAAGCTATGCAGTACCAATGTGATCGCCTTTCTCCTGTGCTCCATTCTGGTGTTCTGTTTTCCTTCCTTATTTTCCAGGGTTCCTTCTTTGATCTTTTTTTTTTTCTGTTTCAAGAGCTTCCTTTAGCCATTCTTTTGGAATAGGTCTGCTGGTAAAAAAATTTTCTTAGTTTTCTTTCATTTGAGAATGTTTTGATTTACCCTTTCATTCCTGAAGGAAATTTTTGTTGGATAGAGAATTTGGGGTTGACAGTATTTTTTTTTTTTTCAGTTCTTAGAAAATATCATGCCACTTCTTCCTGGTGTCACTCACTTCTCATGAGAAATCCACTGTCTTTCAAATTGTTTTTTCCCTTGTCTGTAACGTATTGTTTCTCTCTTGCAGATTGCTAGATCTTTTTCTTTGTCTTTAGGTTTCAGAAGTTTGTGATAAGTCTTGGTATGGGTTTCTTTGGAATTATCCTGTTTAGGATTCGCTAAGTTTTTTGAATCTTTAGGTTTGTGTCTTTTGCCAAATTTGGGAAAATTTTAGTCATTATCATTTTTGTGGTTAAAATATGTTTTCAATTAAAAATTTAAATTATTATAAAGAGAATGTTAATAACCCCCCATATATATACATTTTTTTAACATCTTTATTGGAGTATAATTGCTTTACAATGGTGTGTTAGTTTCTGCTTTATAACAAAGTGAATCAGTTACACATATACATATGTTCCCATATCTCTTCCCTCTTGCATCTTCCTCCCTCCCACCCTCCCTATCTCACCCCTCTAGGTGGTCACAGAGCACAGAGCTGATCTCCCTGTGCTATGCGGCTGCTTCCCACTAGCTATCTATTTTACGTTTGGTAGTGTATATATGTCCATTCCACTCTCTCACTTTGTCCCAGCTTACCCTTCTCCCTCCCTGTATACTCAGGTCCATTCTCTAGTAGGTCTGTGTCTTTATTCCCATCTTGCCCCTAGGTTCTTCATGACCCATGACCTTTTTTTTTTTTTTAGATTCCATATATATGTGTTGGCATACGGTATTTGTTTTTCTCTTTCTGACTTACTTCACTCTGTATGACAGTCTGTAGGTCCATCACCTCACTACAAATAACTCAGTTTTGTTCCTTTTTATGGCTGAGTAATATTCCATTGTATATATGTGCCACATCTTCTTTATCCATTCATCCGATGATGGACACTTAGGTTGTTTCCATCTCCAGGCTATTGTAAATAGAGCTGCAATGAATATTTTGGTACATGACTCTTTTTGAATTATGGTTTTCTCAGGGTATATGCCCAGTAGTGGGATTGCTGGGTCATATGGTAGTTCTATTTGTAGTTTTTTAAGGAACCTCCATACTGTTCTCCATAGTGGCTGTATCAATTTACATTCCCACCAACAGTGCGAGAGGGTTCCCTTTTCTCCACACCCTCTCCAGCATTTATTGTTTGTAGATTTTTTGATGATGACCATTCTGACTGGTGTGAGGTGATATCTCATTGTAGTTTTGATTTGCATTTCTCTAATGATTAATGATGTTGAGCATTCTTTCATGTGAATGTTGGCAATCTGTATATCTTCTTTGGAGAATTGTCTATTTAGGTCTTCTGCCCATTTTTGGATTGGGTTGTTTGTTTTTTTAATATTGAGCTGCATGAGCTGCTTGTAAATTTTGGAGATTAATCCTTTGTCAGTTGCTTCATCTGCAAATATTTTCTCCCATTCTGAGGGTTGTCTTTTCGTCTTGTTTATGGTTTCCTTTGCTGTGCAAAGGCTTTGAAGTTTCATTAGGTCCCATTTGTTTGTTTTTATTTCCATTTCTCTAGGAGGTGGGTCAAAAAGGACCTTGCTGTGATTTATGTCATAGAGTGTTCTGCCTATGTTTTCCTCTAAGAGTTTGATAGTGTCTGGCCTTACATTTAGGTCTTTAATCCATTTGAGTTTATTTTTGTGTATGGTGTTAGGGAGCGTTCTAATTTCATTATTTTACATGTAGCTGTCCAGTTTTCCCAACACCACTTATTGAAGAGGCTGTCTTCTCTCCACTGTATATTCTTGCGTCCTTTATCAAAGATAAGGTGACCATATGTGCGTGGGTTTATCTCTGGGCTTTCTATCCTGTTCCATTAATCTATATTTCTGTTTTTGTGCCAGTACCATACTGTCTTGATTACTGTAGCTTTGTAGTATAGTCTGAAGTCAGGGAGCCTGATTCCTCCAGCTCCGGTTTTCTTTCTCAAGATTGCTTTGGCTATTTGGGGTCTTTTGTGTTTCCATACAAATTGTGAAATTTTTGGTTCTAGTTCTGTGAAAAATGCCATTGGTAGTTTGATAGGGATTGCATTGAATCTGTAGATTGCTTTGGGTAGTAGAGTCATTTTCACAATGTGGATTCTTCCAATCCAAGAACATGGTATATCTCTCCATCTATTTGTATCATCTTTAATTTCTTTCATCAGTGTCTTATAGTTTTCTGCATACAGTTCTTTTGTCTCCTTAGGTAAGTTTATTCCTAGGTATTTTATTCTTTTTCTTGCAGTGGTAAATGGGAGTGTTTTCTTAATGTCACTTTCAGATTTTTCATCATTAGTGTATAGGAATGCCATAGATTTCTGTGCATTAATTTTGTATCCTGCTACTTTACCAGATTCATTGATTAGCTCTAGTAGTTTTCTGGTAGCATCTTTAGGATTCTCTATGTATAGTATTATGTCATCTGCAAACAGTGACAGCTTAACTTCTTCTTTTCCGATTTGAATTCCTTTTATTTCTTTTTCTTCTCTGATTGCTGTGGCTAAAACTTCCAAAACTATGTTGAATAAGAGTGGTGAGAGTGGGCAGCCTTGTCTTGTTCCTGATCTTAGTGGAAATGGTTTCAGTTTTTCACCATTGAGCACGATGTTGGCTGTGGGTTTGTCATATATGGCCTTTACTATGTTGAGGAATGTTCCCTCTATGCCTACTTTCTGGAAGACTTTTATTGTAAATGGGTGTTGAATTTTGTCAAAAGCTTTTTCTGCATCTATTGAGATGATCATATGGTTTTTCTCCTTCAATTTGTTACTATGTTGTATCACATTGATTGGTTTGTGTTTAGTGAAGAATCCTTGCATTCCTGGGATAAACCCCACTTGATCATGGTGTATGATCCTTTTAATGTGCTGTTGGATTCTGTTTGCTAGTATTTTGTTGAGGATTTTTGCATCTATGTTCATGAGTGATATTGGCCTGTAGTTTTCTTTCTTTGTGACATCTTTTTCTGGTTTTTGTATCAGAGTGATGGTGGCCTTGTAGAATGAGTTTGGGAGTGTTCCTCCCTCTGCTATATCTTGGAAGAGTTTGAGAAGGATAGGTGTTAGCTCTTCTCCAAATGTTTGATGGAATTTGCCTTTGAAGCCTGGTCCTGGGCTTTTGTTTATTGGAAGATTTTTAATCACAGTTTCAATTTCAGTGCTTGTGATTGGTCTGTTCATAGTTTCTATTTCTTCCTGGTTCAGTCTTGGAAGGTTGTGCATTTCTAAGAGTTTGTCCATTTTTTCCAGGTTGTCCATTTTATTGGCATATAGTTGCTTGTAGTAATCTCTCATGATCCGTTGTATTTCTGCAGTGTCAGTTGTTACTTGTCCTTTTTCATTTCGAATTCTATTGATTTGAGTCCTCTCCCTTTTTTTCTTGATAAGTCTGGCTAATGGTTTATCAATTTTGTTTATTTTCTCAAAGAACCACCTTTTAGTTTTACTGATCTTTGCTATCATTTCCTTCATTCCTTTTTCATTTATTTCTGATCTGATCTTTATGATTTCTTTCCTTCTCCTAACCTTGGGGTTTTTTTGTTCTTCTTTCTCTAATTGCTTTAAGTGTAAGGTTAGGTTGTTTATTTGAGACGATTCTTGTTTCTTAAGGTAGGATTGTGTTGCTGTAAACTTCCCTCTTAGAACTGTTTTTGCTGCATCCCATAGGTTTTGGGTCATCGTGTTTTCATTGTCACTTGCTTCTAGGTATTTTTTGATTTCCTCTTTGATTTCTTCAGTGATGTCTTGGTTATTAAGTAGTGTGTTGTTTAGCCTCCACCACATATATACTCTTATCCAATCCCACCTTCCTTTGGTAACCAATAGTAGCATTTTGGTGTGTTTCTTTTTCCCCCCAGCTTTATTGAGGTATATGTAATTGGTATACAATGGACTGCACATAATTAGTTTATACAGTTTGGTGAGTTTGGACGTATGTATATAGTCATGGCACACCACGACAATCCAGTAAATAAAGATATTCATCACCTCCAAAGGTTTTCTTGCATCTCTTTGGGGTTTGTTTTGTTTTGTGAGAATACAACATGAGATCTGCTCTCCTACATTTTTAAGTGCAGGGTACTATATTTTTAACTACAGGTACTATGTTGCATAGCAGAACTCTGGAACTTACTCCTCCTGTGGAACTGTAACTTTAAACTCATTAAAATACAGCTCCTCATATATTCTTCCCCCATCCCCTGGTAACCCCCATTCAGTTGTCTACTTCTGTATGTTTGACTGTTTGAGGTGCCTCATGTAAGAGGAATCATGCAATATTTATCCTCTGTGACTGACTTATTTCACTTAGCATAATGTCTTCCAGGTCCATTCTTGTTGTGTTGCAAATGGTGGGACTTCCTTATTTTTAAAGGCCTAATGACATTCCACTACATGTATATACACATTGTCTTTATCCCTTCATCTGCCATTGGATATTTGGGTGATTTCCATATCTTGGCTATTGTGAATAATGCTGTAATGAATATGGGAGTGCAGATACTGGTTTTTGAGATCCTGATTCTAATTCTTTTGGATATAAACCCAGAAGTGGGATTGCTGAGTCATATGGTAGTTTTATTTTAATTTTTTGAGGAATCTCCATACTGTTTTCCACAGAGGCTGCACCACTTTATTTTATTTATTTTTATTATTATTTTTTTTGCACCACTTTACATTCCTGTTGACAGTGTACAAGTGTTAGAGATATGGGGATATATGTATGTGAATAGCTGATTCACTTTGCTATAAAGCCGAAACTAACACACCATTGTAAAGCAATTATACTCCAATAAAGATGTTAAAAGACAACAACAGGGCTTCCCTGGTGGCACAGTGGTTGAGAGTCCACCTGCCGATGCAGGGGACACGGGTTCGTGCCCCGGTCCGGGAAGATCCCACATGCCGCGGAGCGGCTGGGCCCATGAGCCATGGCCGCTGAGCCTGCGCGTCCGGAGCCTGTGCTCCACAACGGGAGAGGCCACAACAGTGAGAGGCCCGCGTACCGCAAAAAAAAAAAAAAAAAAAAAAGAAAACAACAATAACAAAAAAAAAAAAACAGTGTACAAGTGTTCCAATCCCTCCATAACCTTGCCAATGCTTGTTTTTTTTCGAGTTTTTAAAAAAAATTTTTGAAATTAAATAATCAGTGTTGGGAATGGAAAAGCCTTTTTCTTCAAATGATCTCTCTACTCAAGGGACTCCTGGTCTGGGGGAGGGGAGGTTAAGCTTAATGCTTGAATGATGTAGTAGGAGGAGGGGTAGCAGATGTGCTGTGAGAGGCATTTACCTTGTGCTGGTGTTCCTTGACCAGATGCATCACCATGGGGGTGGGGGAGGCCAGCAGGAGGTGGATGCCTTATAACTGTGCCCAAGACGTTCTTTTCAATAAGTCTGTGTTACTGAGAGTGGGCTCTCAGGACAGCAGCAGATTGAGTTCTGCTTCCCTGGGAGGGGATGAGTTAGTTCTGAGCCATCCCCGTGCTGTCCTAAGCCCCTTTGCACACATGAGCATGCTTTGGTGAGGTAGCGGGCTGGGGCTGGGAGACACAGAAAGTCTGCCTGGTCTGTACAGATGTAGATGTGGAGGCTTGGAAGAGAGGTTAGGAACAGGACAATGAAAAGCATCCTTTATTCAGGCATAAGTTGAAAGGCTAGCACTCCAAGGAAAGGATTTCAGAATGGGCGTCCCTGAACCTTTGTTCATTCGTGGTGATGATGGTAATCACTCATGATGATAATGATGCCAATGACAATAGTTATAAACTCTGATCACGATGCTTTCAGCATTTCCCATTTCCTCACCTCGTTTGATCCTCACACCACTGTGAGATGGATATTTTCGTCTCCATGTTACAGATGAAGAAGTCGGCTCTTAAGAGCTTGAAGGGCTTGTGCACGGGGGCTGGCAAGAGAGTGATGGGGCAGCTTCCTCAGGCCAGAGTTCTCCCCTTTACCCATCATCCCTCTGCGCTCTAAACTCAGACCTCTAAAACAGTCTTATTAAAAAAAAAAACCAAAAGAAAAACTGAAAACAGTCATATCTTTGCCTTGCCTCCCCTATCTCACTCTTGGATCCCTGACATGCTGGGCCTGCTTGGGGGATGTTTACTTATGCCAGTGCGTCCTGTTGAATGAGCTTCCTAGCCTGTAATAGCAAATATTCTATTATAATAGTGATGATCATTATCAGTTATAATAATGCTATTTTTAAAATTAAAACACAAACCATTTGCCGAGAACAGTGAAATATTTGCTTTTTCTTATTAATCCTCACAACAGTCCTATGAGGAGCTTGTTATCTCCACTGCTACAGATGAAGGACCTGAAGGTTAGAGACGCTGAGTGACTTGCCTAAAACAAGGTACTAGCGAATAAGGGGCAAAGCCAGGATATGAAACCAGATCAGATTCCAAGCCCAGGCTTTAACCCCCAAACTCAATTTTCTCTCACACTAATGTGTTCTAATGCTAGGTTTGCAGAATCTGGACTCTGTTTTCTCCCCCGGAATGTATCACGAACATAGAGAAGGGAAAGACCCTCAGAATCATCTCCCTGCAGTGTCCCCCTTGCCTTTTGCCTTCCGTAGGCTGCTGCTTTGGTGTTGCATGCCTGGGACCATTTTTAAGGCTGTGCTGCTCAAGATCTGAGTGGTGTATTAAAACGGAAGACTCGTTGTTCACTTCACGGGCGTTAATCAATGGTAAATTTGAATGGAATTGGTATATGCATATGACATGCACATTAATGCCAAATGTGTTTATCGTAATTAGTGCTATTACAATGAATACCAAAGGAATCAGGGAATGATTAGCTATACTTAGTATTTGTTACGGTTTGTTTAAAAAAGTTAAACATAAAATTAGTTGTGGTTTGCAGAGTGGTGTTTCATTTGCACACTGAAGATGACCGCAAGCCTTTGATTTTTGTGAGTTGGGAGGTTTCAAGGAGGTTTCCCATGCAAAATGTTACAGCAAACTGAGTTAATGGGTCTCTCATCCTCAATTAATGATGTGGTTTTCCTTTTTTAATCATTTGTGTCTCCCAGCTGGTTCCCTATTGTCACACCTATATGGAAGAGTCTACCAACTCAGAGAGATGAAGATGGAGGAGATAGAAGAGTAGACTCTAAAAATCTAAAAGGATCAGTGTATATTTTTAAAAGACATATGCTAAATTAACAAGGGATGGGCTATTCATATTTATTGATCTCTACTGTGTTCTGGTGCCTTCATTGGTGTGATCCCCATTTAATCCTCAAGATGATTCTGTGAGGCAGGTACTAAAGTGAGAAGACCAAGGCTCAGAGAAATTGTTCAAAGTTACCCAACTGCTGGGTGGAGACGCAGGGATTCAACTCTAGGTCTTTGTGGATTCAACTCTAGGTCTTTTTGGATTCAAATCCATGCTTACTCTACTGAGTGGGGCACTTCCCCCTAAGTGGCTGAAGACTTAAACTAGTGAAGCCAGTGCCATGGGTGTGATTTGCAGGGGAATGTTGCTCCATGGTCCTGTGGCTCAGCTGCACCCGTCATCTGGCTGGCCACCTCCCAGTGGGGAGAGTTGGTCAGAAAGAAGACAGGAGAAAAGAGAATAACTAGTTTAGGACAAATCCAACTCTGCCAGTGGATCAGCTGCTCAGTGTTTGTCCTGCCATGACTTTTGTTTTCAAAGGATGGGCTTCTGAAGAGGTAATAGGTCATACTGAGGAGTCCATTCATACAACAAGCATTTGCTGAGCACTTCCGTATGCTGGGAATTCTTCCCAGCCCTAGTGAGGCAGATGAATAGCACGGTCACATATGCAAGTAGCTTATATTATAGGGGTCTACATAGACACACAGATACTTCCAAAGCACTGTGGGAAGTCTGTGACAGAGACACGAGGTTCCTGGAGAATCAGTGAGGGGTGCTAACCTAACCTGGAGATTGTAAGGGGGTGAGAAATGCTTCCCATATGTGGAGTGTAGGTTGTTTCTTAAAGACTATTGAATGCCTATTCAGTATAAGTTACTATGCTATACCCTGTGCATACATCCTGTAACCCTGGGACCATCTTCTACAAGGGAATTGCCACCGGGACTGTTCTCAGCACCTACTACAGTGCCTGGCATGTAGGAGGCATCAGTAAACGCCTGCTGAATGAATGAACAAGTACACATGGAAAATGTCAAACAACTCCTGTGAGCCAGTTTCCTCTCTCCACCTTTACATTTCCGCACTGAATGTGCCGGCACCTGCAGGGACACAGTCAGCTTACATGATGCCCTGCGGTCCATTGTTAAGAGCACTGGGATTGAAGCCTCGATCTGCCACTTTTTAGCCATGAAACCTTGGGAACGTACTTCCCCTCTCAGTCCCTGAATTCCCTCATCTTTAGTACCTCCGTGTCACAGGGTTGTCGTAGGGGCTAAGTGAGTTTATGCGTGGAAAACGCCTTAGAGCAGTAGTTAGCACGTCGTAAGCACTGAGCCAGTGTTGGCCCTTATTTTTGCCATGTAATTTTGATTAATCTTCTCAGAAAGTATCTCTCTTGGAAAATTCTGGCTTTTCTCTGATTTTATGTGATCCGATTCTAAAGTCTATAATCTCTTACAGATCTTGGTGATACATTTTGCTGACATGATTCCATAATCTCTTTCCTAACAAGCTTTACTGAGTTCCATTCAGTGTGTTCTAGCAAATATAAACTATTAAATCTTGTTTTGGTTGTTTGTATCAGTCAAAAGCATGTGTAGCCGTAGGCAAGGCCAGGCTGATGATGAAACTGGTATTCTTTCTCTTTATTTTCCTCAGTGTATTAGTTCAGTTTTCGTTTTTAAACTAAAGGCAACAGAAACCATCTGGATTTCACTTAGGCAAGAGCATGAAATTCATTGGAAAGATGCTGTAGTATCGTAGGCATTTCAGGGAATGATCAGACTTGAAGAAAGGGTGGAGATTAAGTAAATCCAAGACCTCAGGGGCAGGAGTTTGTAGACCCTCCTTCCATATCTCCACCAAGAGTGTAACTAAATTCCTAACAGATGCTCAGGAGAGAACATCCAGTTTTCCCAGCTGTCCACCAATGGTGGTTAGGTGTCCATCATTAAACCAGTCTGCTGTGCCCAAAGGGGCAGAGGGTCATGAAGCAAAAACATGAGTGCAAGGAGGCCACCGCATTATGTGGGCCAGGCAATTCCCAGAAGGGGGACCTGGGTATACAGCGTATCTACTGCAGTTGATTTTTGTGTTGCCTGGAGGGTTGTGAATTTACTTCTTGTTTTCCAACTCTGAGGAGATCACTGCTCAGTCAAGCATGGTTATTTAGCACTTACCATGTACTTCACTCTGTGCGAGGTACGGGAGTGTGAGTGTGTGTGCACGTGTGTGCACTGTGGTCACAAAGAAGTGTATTTCAGGGACCTTGCCCTTTAGGAGGTTACAGTGCAAGGCCAGAACCAGACAGAGATATGGCTTTATCAATTTGAACATGATTATGACTTCTGTGTCAGCCGTTTTCCTAGTTTCTTTTCTCCTAAGTTATTTATATCTACCTCATATTTCATGCTCCTTAAAAATCAGGGAATCTTTCACCCAAGTATTCAATATTAAAAGTGGTTTTTAAATGGGAACATATAAAACACTGTGGGGTTTAGTGAGTTCTTATGTGTGTCAGTAACTGAACAAATACATTATTTCCTCTTTTTCATTGAATCCTCGCTGCCCCCAAAGCAGTAGGCACTAGCATTATCCATATATCACAAGTGAGGGAGATGGAGCCTTGGAGAGAAGAGGTAAGTATCTCAAGATTACACACTTCGTGAGAGCTGAACAAAAGCATTTGAACTCAACTTTGCTAACCCCAAAGCCAGTGCTCTTCAGTACTGTGCCATCCTAGCTTTCATTTTAAATAGGATTTAGTACATGATACATTATTTTGCTTATTTTTACATATTTGATGTTGTCTATGTTCTTTCTTTGATTTCCACATGGAAAGGTTTTTCTTTTTTTTAAAACATAACCTCATTGGTATTTCCTGAGCCTGAAATAATTATAGATCCCTTGCAAAGCAATGAGAATGAGCATTGTTCTTTGAAAATCAACAAATGATAAAATTAAATTATTACATGACTATATAACTTTATTTTGCCTTGATCAACATCAGACAATTTTTAAGCAATATGTTTGAAAAAGTGTTCGAAGTCAAGGTGTGTGTGATATAAACGAGTGGGTGGCGCTGACCTAAAAGAACAGTTTGGAAGGCAAAATTTGAGAATACTTTACGGTTAAACAAAAACAAGGGCAAGAGCGAGATTTTTGTCAATATTAAGGCAAAGATATCGAGGAAGTGATGGATGACAGGGAGAAAGCAGAGCACCTCAGTTTCCACTTTAATTTTGCCTTTGGGGTTAAGGTAAATTGATCTTTGGACTCAACGGCGTAGAATGAACATGTGTCAATGAACATGGATAAATGAGAAGAGCCAGGTAAGGTACAGGTAGAGACTGATAGCATATATATTGATCTAAATAAATTTAAGTCTTCTGTCACAGAGCAGTTTTATAGTAGGGCTCTGAAAAACATTACCTAGGAGATCACTGTTAAAGACTGACTTCAAGAATGAGATAGACAAATGTCAGATGATGGATGTCACAGCTCTGGAGCAGTGAGCTTGAAGATGACCATGGGCAAGATTTTAGAAGGGATACTGAAATAATGAGGAGGAGGTGATGATCACTAGGGCGCTGTGAGGGTTTGATGCAATCCATGCCAGCATCAATTTTGCTTCTTTTATAAGGGTCACTAATCTATTAGGTGAGAAAAAAATAACACAAGCAGAACAGGTCTCAGCAGCATATCTGAACAACTTTCTTGTGATATTTTTGTAATTAATATGGGTTTATGTTTGTATGCAAGGGAAAATGGATTAAAAACTGGTCCAACAACCATTCTCAAAGGATATTGGCCATGGTTGTAAGTTAACCTGGAGATCACCCAGTCGCGGGCGGGCTGTAAGCTGCTGTCCTTGGCCTCGCCCTCTACTCTGCCTAAGAGAGGCATCATTTCCCTCGGGCTGGGGAAGATATCGATGGGAAATTCATCCAATGTGCAAATAATATAAAGACAGGAGAGACTGAATACTGAGACAGAAACAGGATATAAAATAATATTTATAGACCAGAGATCTGGGCCAACTCTAACAGAACAAAATGTAGCAGGGATAAATGTAAAGTTCTACAAATCCCAAAATTAAACTGTACAAAATCAGATGAGGGAGATGTTTCAGAGAATTAGTCGCATGAGTAAAATATTATTAAGTGGCTTGAAAAACAAGCCGCTATTCACTATGCTCACGGTCCACTGTGAGTCGACTCTGTTATCATAAGCCAAAAAGCCCATGAAACCTTAATCTCTGTCATGGTTGTATAATCTAGAATGAGAATGGGGGTGATTTCTTTGTATTATGCACATTTAAGTTTGGAATATTGTGTTTGTAATATTTTCGTTTAGAATAATTCTCCTGTTTTGGTGCCTACATAGTAGGACATGGACAAATTGGAGGACATGTAGGAGAAGAAGAACCCTATGACCAGACTTCAAACCATGTCATATAGGGGATGTTTGAAGAAACAGGGGATTATTAATATGGAAAAGAGAAAGAGAAGGCAGAGAAGAGACATGATAGCAGCCTTCAGATGTAGTAAGAGTGTCAAAAAGAAGAAATATTAGGATTGCTTAATATGGTCTCCAATCGCAGAACTCATGATAATCTGTGGCAGCCATAGAGGGACAGATGTGGGTTTCAAATAATGAATAAAGTCCTAATAGGAATACCTGGTAATGACATGAGTTTTCTTCAGAGGTTATGAAATTTCTGTTATGGGAAGTTAACAATCCTGGGTTGGAAGGCCACATAGGGTGAATCTCAAGAGACATTCCTGTAGATTACTGGTGTCTTCTGCAACGTGGAGACTCTAAACATTTGAGTGACAAGGGCTCTCAGCACCCTATAAGGCTTATGCTACCGTGCAATCAGGGAGACTAGTTAGGAGGAGATTTCTATTCTCCAGGTGAAACAGAACATGGCAACTGAATGGATGTAAAGGTTAAGTAGATGTGGAAGTAGGGTATAGCCATTTCTCCAAACCCTTGTAAAGCACAGAGAGTGAATAAGATGTGACTGTAGCTTGCTGTGTGATCTAGGGCAGATCATCAAATGGCTGTGGTCTTTCGCTTCTTCAACTGTGAAATGAGAGGCTAGAATCAGGATCCCTTTCCTCTATGATGTCCTGGGGTGAGAACAAGCTACAAGAATCCCATTTTAGGGAAAGTGCATTTACAGCTATTTGGCTTCCCTCTTCAATAGTGTGATATGAGGAGGGATGTGAAGGTGGCTCCTTCCCTAGTGTATTCTCTCATATTCTCCTGCAGTGACTTTATATAGAGACTGGAATTTCACCTTTCAGATTTTATTCAATTGAATTAAGTCCTCATCCTCTCTCTTAAAAAATGTAAAAATGCTAATGGAAGGACCAAGAGAGTTAGATTTTTGGTTAGTTTCCTCTAAAAGCTCCAGCTAAACACAGGATTTTAAGAAATTTTCAGTGTTTAGGAAAGGAAGATCATGGGGACAGTGTTTGGGTTGCAAAGTTGAGGAAGGTTCAATAGTTGTCAAACTTAGGGGGATGGAGAATCACCACTGAGGGTAAGCCTTGTTTGAAAAAAAGTGGAAGGACCTCCAGGACACATTTAAGTTATTTCAGTTGAGCTGTGGACTGGACCTGCTCTCTGGCTGCATCACAGATTCATTTAGCATCCCTTTTCCATTTCTTTGAGAATAAGATCTCAAGGATATGAGGTGTGTTCCATTGTGATCGTTCTTATATCTGCTCGGTGATTGAAATATAACTTTCTTTCACCAGCACTTGATTCCCTTAAATGGAATGAACTACTCTCATCTGAATATTTCATATTAAAAATAAAAGATCATAGCGTGAAATGGGGCAGTATATAATAATGAAGTTACTCTTGGGTTTCTGATAATTACTGTGGACTTAAAATAGAGAGGTTATGTATTTTCCATTTATCTTGAATGCCTACAGACAGCTTTTGTCTTTGGGTATTTAACAAGCTTGGAAAGAATTTGCTGGTGGAATTCAGTGAGGATTTTAAGAAAAAAACAAAAAACCTTCATGGAAACTGGGAGTTTGGCTCCAAAAATAATGTATTAAACTCTTTGTAGCAATTAACTGCTCAAGCAGGAGTATGTCCACTCTATTGACTGACCTTCTTTTAATTAAATGCTGTACCTGGCTAGGTATCTTATAAGAATCTGGCATTGACTGTAGACAGCCATGGGGAATCTATCCAAATAAGATTTGCTTGGGTCTCCCCTCAAGAAAAGGTTTAGGGCACCGTCTAATATTTTAAATTAAGAATGAGGAATCTATTTGATGGATGGAACCAGGGTCACCTTCACTGTTTGAGAAAGGTTAAATGATATTTACCAGTAAATTTTCTTGCCAAGAAATAGAAAAGTGATCTACATTCATGTAGAGTGATTGGGCAGAGTTATGTCAAGAGAACTTAAGTGCTGAAGTCCCACACACCTTTCTGTTAAGGCTAACTTCTCAGAGATACACTGAATACAGAATGTGTGTAAAACGCAAGAACAGAAAGAATGCAAGTGTTTGCTGATAACACTTAGCTTTAATCAAGAACCCATTTTCTAATACTGTATGAATGATTAACCTTTACAATAAAAGTATAAGAACGATCGCAATGTGTAACTTCGTTGATGGCTTTTCCCTCTGTGGTTCTAAATGTGGCTTTAAAGATACTAACTTTTATTACTGTATAGTAGACTTTCCAGAGGACTTCCTTGTCCATCTTATCTTCTAGTATGACATTGTCCTTGGGGTTTATGTTGTAGCACCATGTTATGAATGAGGCAACATTACCATGACATTCTTCAGAGATCAGTGACCTAAAAGTCCAAGGCTGTAGCAATGGAGTTCTGTGCTCTCATTATGGTAACTATAATTTCAGAAACCGCAAGTACACTTTATTCTAATTGAGAATTTATGTATATGAAATGATTAAATCATACTTATGGCCTGATACAGAGCTTTAATTTGATAGACCTGATATGATTTAGTGAAATTTGGACTCTGGGCCAGACCGTCTGGCTCTCTTTGTGGGCAGTGTCTATTTATAAAAATTCTGCTGTGTGCCAGGCCCTTCACGACTAGTTTTGTGAGTGTTATGTGCTTAAAGCCCTACAACAACTTTCTGAAGAAGCTGTTCTTAACCCAGAGGTTAAATAACCTGCCCTAGTTTGCAGTGTATAGTAGAGCTGATATTTCCACCCAGACCTGCCTGACTCAAAAGCATGTTACACGGCGTTCCCATTTGTTTACCAGTCTGTCTTATGGGTTGGTTACATCAGAATCATCTGGGGCTCATGTTAAACATCAGATGGTCAGATTCCACCCAAGACCTGCTGAGTCAGAATCTCTCCAGCTGTTGTTAGCCAGCTCTCCAGGTGATTTGGATGTGTGGCCAGGTGGCAGGTTTGGGTCCTTTGTGCATTATTGCCTGCCTTAGACTGTAACCCTGTAGAGGGAAGGACTTCTGCTGCGTACTTACACCTATCAGTATATTTTAGACATAGAGTCCCAAATAGTGGGTGGGGGGACCGTTTCCCCTGGCATTTCTGGTTTTAGGTGCTGTAAAGGGAGAAGTCAAGAGAGACATAGTAAGGTAGATAAGCTTCCCTGGGCTTGGTGGTTGAGATCAGTGTTTGGGCTCATGGCCTTCCTTCCTGTACTAGGACATGGACATTTACCCAGGAAATGATTCCCATCCATACTGCTCGTAGCTTGGGGTATTCATAGAGGAATGAAAACGGATCACAGAAATCAGTCTCTGCTGGGGCCCTACCAGGCTAGGTCCTGACCTCCATGCCTGTGTATTGGCATCTTGTCTGTTAACATCAATAAAAATTTATTCCACTCATTAAAGGATGGCAATTTGAACCACAGAATTATACCTCTTTCCTGCCAGCTCATTTACTCATTTTCTCCTTTTCCCCAAGCACTAAAAAAGTCCAGATGGAGTCAGGGCAGGTTGGAGGGGGATGCCAAAGAAAAAATTAAATTAGAAAAGGTACTATTGAAATAACCTGGCTAATCTTTTTTTTTTTGAGAGTTTAACCACTTGAAAACTGTATTTCTGGTTCTTTTTTCTAAATTCATGCTTTTTCTTTGACTTTTATTTTATTTTATTTTTTATACAGCAGGTTCTTATTAGTTATCTATTTTATACATATTGGTATATGTATGTCAATCCCAATCTCCCAGTTCATCCCATCACCACCAGCACCCCTTCCCCTGCTTTCCCCCCTTGGTGTCCATATGCTTGTTCTCTACATCTGTGTCTCTGTTTCTGCCTTGCAAACCAGTTCATCTGTACCATTTTTCTAGATTCCACATATATGCGTTAATATACGATATTTGGAAAACTATATTTCTAATCATATAAACAAATGACAAAGTATTTAGTAAATTGAATTACCTCAGAATTAAAATATAGTTCCCAGATTGAGAAGGTAAGAAACTGATGAAAAATCGGCAGCATGCAATTTTTTTTTAACATCTTTATTGGAGTATAATTGCTTTACAATGGTGTGTTAGTTTCTGCTTTATAACAAAGTGAATCAGTTATACATATACACATATCCCCATATGTCTTCCCTCTTGCGTCTCCCTCCCTCCCACCCTCCCTATCCCACCCCTGTAGGTGGACACAAAGCACGGAGCTGATCTCCCTGTGCCATGCGGCTGCTTCCCACTAGCTATCTATTTTACATTTGGTAGTGTATATATGTCCATGCCACTCTCTCACTTTGTCCCAGCTTACCTTTCCCCCTTCCCGTATCCTCAAGTCCATTCTCTAGTAGGTCGGCAGCATGCAATTTAAATGGTAAAGATTCTAAAAATACTTTAGGGAATTTTATCTGGAATAGTAAATATTATTGTTATACAGCTCACACATACAACCTAAGTAAACGAGTTCATTTTAGTACTAGAAGATAACTGGAAATAACATTTCAGATATCTAGCAACTCAGAAATTCGTGGAATTGCCTTAAAGTAAATATATATTTCTAAAAGGTTATAATCAAATCAGGCATGTGTCATGGGAAATAACCTGGCTAATCTTAGCAGAGATCTGTGGCTAATGCATTCCAGGTGAACTCATTCTGGTTGACCCAAAATAGTATCATGTCTCTCTGTGTTAGTGTGTAATAGGGAAGAGAGAAGACAGCGAGAGGGTAGATTTATTTGGAGTTATTGATAAACAATTGAAACCTGACTAGTTATATGACACATTCATTCATTCATGCATGCATGCATGTATTCTGTAAGGAGATATACTGACCACTTGCTGTGTGTATCTGAGACTTGCCCATATGTGAATTTTCTAGAGGAGAGAACTTGAGACCTATCATTAAGGAATTTAAAATTTAGATCAATAATAAGATTGCATGAGAGTTAAGGACATAAGAATTGAACCAGAAATAGTATAAGAGACAAAATAAGTGCTGCAGAAAGGAAGTGGTAAGGTAGTTAAGGAGAGCCTGGATGAACTCTAAAGTTTGGGATTCAACCTGAAGCTTGAGTTTCAGAGATGAGTTAGATTTATAGGGGGAAGTTAGGACATTTGGGGTGAGGGCAATGGTGTAGAAGAAGACGTAGTGGCGGAGGTATGCTGCGGGCTTTGGCAAAGAGTCAAGCCCGTCACTTTGTGTTCATGGGGAACATGTTGGTGAGTTGAGAGACCTATGGAGCTTCATTTAACCATCTAGAATGATACTCCTTTGCCTTTTCTGTCGTCACACTTGTCGCATGGCGTCCTAATGATCTGTGTTCCTGTCTGTCTTCCCCCTTAGATTGAAAGTCAAGAGCAAGGACTGTGTATTTTTCGACTTTCCAGTATTGTTACGTACACAAAGCTGACAGATCACGTGCACCCTGTTAGTGTATGTGGGCTGAATGGTGATCTCTCTGCACGCAGGTTAGGGACCAACCCCTCTTCCCTTCCTTGTTGCCTGCTATGTGTAGGATAACAGCCAGAGTGGTTTGCTCTTCTATGAAGTTATTAGGTTGTTATATGGCTCCTCATCTCAGTGTGGTTAGAAGTCGAGGTCACTCCGAGCCCCACAATACTATTATTGGAGTTAGGTCATCAGTGGACCACAGAGGAGAGGGACCAGTGATGGGCAGATATTTATTAAGGATCTACTTCTGTGTATTCTTATGTTAAATACTATGCGGTTGGGCTTCCCTGGTGGCGCAGTGGTTGAGAGTCCTCCTGCCGATGCAGGGGACACGGGTTCGTGCCCCGGTCCGGGAGGATCCCACATGCCGCGGAGCGGCTGGGCCCGTGAGCCATGGCCGCTGAGCCTGTGCGTCCGGAGCCTGTGCTCCGCAACGGTGAGAGGCCCGCGTACCGCAAAAAAATAAATAAATAAATAAAATAAAATACTATGCGGTTATAGAAAAGACTAACAAAGAATAATATAAGAGCTTTGTCTTTCAGAAACATAACAACATATTAGACAAATGAGATTCCCATACATGAAACTGAAATTAACAAAGGAATGTCTGGACTACAGCCAGATAACCTGCCTGGGCTTTGTTTTATTTATTTATTTATTTAGATTTATTTATTTCTTTTTAAAAATTGAGATATAGTTGGTGTACAAGGCTTTGGTTTATTTTTACCTATAAAGCTGGACTGGGTGATTTCTAAGTACCCTTTGAGCTTGAAATTGATCGAGGGCTCAACATACTCAGCAGGGATAGATCACTGTGAAGGGCAGGTGATGCTTATTCAGCACCTTCTTCATAAACAGGGTTTCCTGGTGGATAAGGGTGGAGGAAGAGGGAACTTGGGATGTACCAGGTAGGGTGTGACTGGAACAGGAATAAGCAGCCCGGGAGTGGAGAAAGCCTGAGTGAAGAGTTGGAGGCTGGAGTGAGCATACAGAATGGGGGCCCCTGGGAGTCAGAGTGGGCCTCACATGGTACCAGCCCTCTGAGAGTTGGCAGAGTGATCCTTCCAAGACAGATCCCTTAGGAGCTTAAGTACCTCACTTCCCAAGCTGCTGGCGGTGCACTGGCTGAGTCTGGACGTTCATGTCCTGTGCTGGTGCCTGGGGAAACCTTCCTGACTTTCAGATTTGTGATTTCTGGGACTCAGTGCTAAGGCCTTGACCTCCTTACGGTTCCACCTGCTTTCAGGATCCCGCCCCTGCCCCGAGATAGTCCCTTGTCTTCTCCTAAATCAAGAAGGTCTGTATCCATGTTCAGGATCAACTCTTACCCTCAGACCTCTAACTCACTCCAGCACTAAACTGTTATCCAAGTCAAGGTGTTTTAGCCCAATGACCGCTCACAAAACTTTGTGCCTGCTCTGTCCAGGTGGGTCTGCCAGAGGTCCCCTGACCCAAATGGTTTGTCCCCACATCATGTGGCAGCACAGCCCAATTACAGGTGACCAGGGGAGCAGCGCACTTAGTGTTATGCAGTTAACACCTAACCCTTGGTTTTCTTGGCAAAGTAGAGGCGTTGGCCTTTTGGCCTCTGCTGGTCTGGTCAGCAATTACCCAGTTGTTAAAACTAAATAATCGCCATTAGCTCTTGTCCTGCAAGCATCCCGAGTCCCACTGCAGGCTGCTTCTCATCTCATTTGCAAAGTTCTCCAATGCAGGGCTGGGAATGCTTGTCCTTCAGACACCAGGCAGGTGCAGTGGCAGAGCTGTGGCTCCCGGGGACCACTTTCTCTGGCTGCATTTGCTCTTGGAGATGGTGCCTCTTTTTTGCCCTTCAGCTCCGGCTCCACTACCCGTGCGTCTGGGTTCCTGGGTGTTTGGAAGGCTGCAGTTTATTGTCAGAGTAATAGGTTTTCTTCTTGCTTTTCCTGAGCTGGCTCTTGCTTTGTGGTGGTGGTTTGAAATTCAGTTTGGGGGGAGGGCGTGAACTTTCTCTCCCCGTTTCTTTCTCTTGCCTTTTGTTTCTTTTGCGTTCTCAATTCTGAAGAGATGTCTCCTCTTAAACTCTGGCAGTCAAGGGAGACACTTTCATGTGCTGTGGGCAAGGTCTCCCTGCACAGGTGTCCGTGTGATTGCTGCCCTGGTAGTTGTTTTTCTTCCTGCCGCCTTGATGGTGATGGCGGTTGTCTGAAGTACAAAGGGCAAGTTAAGATTACAGGTTGTCCTTCTCTTTGATTGTATTCTTGGCTGTAGCCTCTCAGTCCTTTGCGGGAAGAACTCACATTAGGCTGGGACGTGGACACTGGATTCTTGGCTGCAGAAATAATTGCATCTTGGACTGGATTGTTTGGGAGCCTGCACACTAAGGAATGGATTTAGACGAAGCCCCAGCAACTGATAGGTCCTGGTTGGGGAGAAAAGGTCTGAGATCTGTGTTTTGAGGCAAAGAAAATTCCGGCTAGACCTGGGTGCATATGTATTCGGAAGTCTAATTAGGCCCTGGGTGTGTTTGCGCTGCTCTGTTTCCGTGGGTACGATATTATTCTATTTTAACTACTTCCAGAGGGCAGTGATCTTTAACCTAGATTCATTCCTGGTCTTTTTTTTTTTTCGATCGGAGTTAACCACAGTGAGGTTATTGCATCTTATCCTTATCCTTACGGCTTTGGATTCATTCATTTATTTCTTCCTTCATTCAGCTATCTGATAAATGTTCATCAAGGGGCTTCCAGGTTTAAAGTATGCCACAGCCTGGAACCAGAGACCGGGACAGCAAGAAGGGTCCAACCTTTTACTTTGCAGATGAGGAAACTTAGTTTCCATTTCCTCAGCTGTACAGCCTGTGTCCAAGGTCCAGGCTCTGGGATCTCTTGTTTCCTGAGTGCCCTGGGCCTCATCCCTTTAAAATGACAGCTAGGACCTCACGGGGCTTTTGAGCGGTTAAGGTGATCTAGCCTGTACTTGGGGGACTGTGGTTGCTCCATGGGTGCGAATGGGGCTCACATCCCTCTTCCAGACCTTCTTCCAGGATGCTCTCAAAGCCAAGGGCCTGTGGTTTTTGTGCTCCCCCCTTAGTGGCCTGACAAGGCTAATCTGCCTCTACAGGGCCCCAGACACGTCTTTACCCTGTAGAAGCAGACCCTGCTAGGGAAGCTGGTTTCTAATCTGAGGTTCTGCCATGGGTTGAATTGTATCCTAAAATACGTATGTTAAAGCCCAAACCCCCAGCACCTTAGAATGTGACCTTATTTGGAAATAGGGTCATTGCCGATGTGATTAGTTAATGTGAGGTTGTACTGGAGTAGGGTGGGCCCCTAGTCCAGTATGACTGGTGTCCTTATTAAAAGGGAACTTTGGACACAGACAGACATACAGAGAAGACTCTGTGAAGTTAAAGGAGAGATCAGAGTGATGAAGCCAAGGAACACCAAAGATTGCCAGCAAACCACCAGAAGCAAGGCATGGAACAGATTCCCCCCACAGCCCTCAGATGGAATCAGTCCTGTCCACACCTTGATCTTGGTCTTCTAGCCTCCAGAACTCTGAGACGACACATTTGTGTTGTTTAAGCCACACAGTTCGTGGGACTTTGTTATGGCGGCCCAAGCTGGCTACTCCAGGCTCCACGTGCAAAGTATTCGTGTGCTTGTTCCACTTTTCAGAGGGAAACTCATCACCTCTGGGGAGATGGCAGCAGGGGTGCTCCATCTTTCTTATTGCCAGTCCAGCAGTGCAGAGGATTCTTGGGCGATATTTAAATCACTAGCCTGAGATTTTGTGGAGAGGTTATCTTAATAGATATTTTCGGTATGTTACTTAAATGTGTCTTTTTGTCTGGAATACCCTTGGACCTTTCTTGCTCACGTGCTGAGGCCAACTCAGATCTTCCCTTCTTTGAGATCTCTTTTTCTCCTCCCAGGCTTGGGTAGGTATTCTCCATTCTCCTTTCTCAAAACTTACCCTGCTGCTGGGCTTCCCTGGTGGCACAGTGGTTGAGAGTCCGCCTGCTAATGCAGGGGACACGGGTTCGAGCCCCGGTCTGGGAGGATCCCACATGCCGCAGAGCAGCTGGGCCCGTGAGCCACAACTACTGAGCCTGCGCGTCTGGAGCCTGTGCTCCGCAACAAGAGAGGCCGCGATAGTGAGAGGCCCGCGCACCGCGATGAAGAGTGGCCCCTGCTTGCCACAACTAGAGAAAGCCCTAGCACAGAAACGAAGATGCAACACAGCAAAAATAAATAAATTAATAAATAAAAACTCCTACCCCCAACATCAAAACAAATATATATATATATATATATTTAAAAAACAAAACAAAACTTACCCTGCTGTATTCTAACCATCTGTGCAGCTTTGCTGATTCAGCAGGTGCTCCGTGGAGGGCCTGGTGCCGACCCGGGGCTGCTGGGCTGCTGGCTGACACCGAGGAGGCCCCTGAGCTCACAAAGACACAAAGGATGTTAGTGGGCAGGATCATGTCAGATCATGGAGGGTTCTACGAAGAAAACAAAACACAGTAATGTACCAGAAGGGGGCAGGAGGCAGCTGGAGGTGGGGCGGCCAGGGATGCGATCACTGAGTGAGACCTGCTAGCACAGAAGGAATCAACCATGCAAAGATCCTCGGGAAGAGAGTCCCAGGGGAGGAAAGAGCAAAGTGCAAAGGCCCAGAGGAGGGAATGGTCCTGGTGTGCTCAGGCTGCAGTGGTTGGTAAACAGCTGCTGAGCAGGAGACTCGGGTGGGTTGACAAGGTGAGTAGCAGCGGGGCTACGCAGGCTGCGTCTCCCTGCCAGACTGAGCTCACGGTGGAGAGGATTCTGTACCTTTGTCAACACAGCACCTAGCACGCAGTCAGTGCTCAATATATGTAAGTATGCTGAGGGAATAACTGCAAACACCTGTAGGTACACATGTTAATGAAAAATCACTAAACAATAACACATTTATCTAAGGACTGTTTCTCAGGCAAACCCTACCATCCAGGGTGCCTCAGGAAGGAATAAATACATAAACAGGGTTCACAGATGCCAAGGCGAGATGGCTCAAGGTCATACAATTTATGGAGTCCACGCTGCCTTTGGCCCTTGTTCAGAGCCTATTAACTCTCTTTTTACATACTATTATAATGATGTTGGTTGTGAAGTTTCCCGATTCCTAGCAAATTTAGAGCAACGAATTATAATTGGGAAGTAAGTGGGGGTGGCGAATCGGCACTAGAGACAAACAGAGCTCGTCAGTGTGAGGCTATTAATTTGGGGTCAAGCAGCCCGAAGTGGGAGAATAAGCCGGGACATCATGTATTAGAGCATGCTAAAAATACAGGCTGTTTACAATGAGGATTCTGACATACATTTTGCTTCATGTATCTTGTCTAAGAAAACCGGGAAATAGGTACCGTACCGTTCTGGAATTATTTGCATGTGAAATGGTTAAAATTCAAAAACAAATCTAACGCTTCAGGATAAGCTTCATTTATCTGAAAAATGTACGTCTATGGAATTCTACCAACTTGAATGGTGCCAAATAAATGAAAGTGTGATTGTTCAGCCCTTTGATCTTCAAAAGCCTTAGTACC
Organism: Aethalodelphis obliquidens; assembly: GCF_003676395.1. NCBI lineage: Eukaryota > Metazoa > Chordata > Mammalia > Artiodactyla > Delphinidae > Aethalodelphis > Aethalodelphis obliquidens. Next base: position 21,747,817 of record NW_020837955.1, read on the forward strand.
AGTGGTAGATGATTTCCTGTGACCTCCCAATCAGAGCCAGGAATTATTATTTCTGGTTTTTTCCTCCCTAAGAGCCAGGTAGAAAATGATGAGCAAACAATGACATCATTACAGTGGCACTTTAATGGGTGTTCAGGGAACTAAAAAGTCAGCAGAGGCACTGCATGAAATATTCATGGCTATTTTTCTTTTTCTTGCCTCTTCCTTCTCTAGTCGCAAGAGTGAAAGCATCCAGGACAGAAGTTCTGAGCAGAGGAAGCATGTAGAAATGGCTCCTGCAGGCCTGTCTTTGACCTTCTGGGGGATGGAGGGATAGACAAAACTCTTTCCCTCCAGTTCCAACTTTCTCTTTTCCTCACATGACATCTTGGTTTTCCAGTAAACTAAGATACTGCCACTTCTTACTGCATCTCCAGGGTCTTGGATGGATATTGACAGTGCCATCTCCCCTTGGGAATGAGAGCAGGATTTTGAAGATGCAGATTCTCCCCCTAACCGCTTCTGGGAGAAGGTGGATGAGATCAAACAGATTGGTATCGTCCAAGGGAAAAATGGGGTGTGATGGGCTTGTCCAGGTTGCCTGTTAGGCACAGTGACTGTGGACTTGTTACAAAGCCAGGCAGTCTCTGGGAAGTACCGGTAGCGTTGGGTGGTCGTTTTGTGGCCGGCTTTTGTCTTTAGGATCCTTCCAGAAAGTTTAGCCACTATATGGTCCTTTACTGCATGTATGCACTTTTCTATGGGAACCCATCATATGAAATTCTAAACTTCTGAAGTCAAATTTTCAGAGAAACACTCTTCTACAACAAGAATTTTTCTCCTGAGCATGTTCAGTCCCCTCACTGTGCCCAGAGGTACCTTGCCCTGTCCCACCTCCAAACAACAGCTCCTAGTTTTCTCCCAGGCAGATGGCTTTCTTTCTATACAGATCCCATCCATCCCTTATGGCCCATCTCGGAGACCTCACCAGCTCCATGAAGATCTCTATGTCCACTCCAGCTCAGTGGGATTTCTTCCTCTTCTCCTCTGCTACTTCTTGTCTGAATGTTTATTTGGGACCTGTCACATCCGCCTTCTATTCAGTGGTTTGCTAGTAGAAGTTTAATAACTGGTTCTCTGGGGATGGGCGGGGGTGCACTGATGTGTAGCACTTGCCAATTTTTGTGGTGTAAATACTCTTGCAGTGGCTGATTTCAGGCTTGAGGATTGATGGCCCTGAATGCAGTGTTGGGAAGAGATCCGCACATCTGGCTTTCTCCGCCCGGTCCTGGCAGGTTCTGGCGCACCACTGCGTGTGCTGCCCTGGAATTCTTCTTTCATATCTGTCTTACCCCTTGCTCCCCAACTTAGCTCTAAGGCTCAGTGGAGCTAAATTCTGACTTCACATTAGAAATACCTGGGGGACGTACGAAAAATGCCGGTACCCAGCCTCTACCCCAGAGATTCTGATTCAGCTGGTCATTGGAGGGAACCAGTCATCAGTATTTTTAAAAGCTTCCCAGGTGACTCAAAAGTACCGCCAAGGTGAGAACCACTGGCCTTAGATGCAGGCAGGATATTGTATGTCAGCTCTTCTCCATGTGTGATCCCTGGACTGGCTGTATCAACGTCATCCTGGCATTCATTAGAGATGCTAAATTTTGGTCCACACTCCAGACCGACTAGATGAGAAACTTGGGGGGATGAGGGTTAGGCCAGCAATCTGTGGTTTAATAAGCCCTCCAGGTGATTCTGATGCATGTTGAATGTGAGAACCACTGTCTTATGTCTCCTGAATCCTTATTAGACCCATAGACAGTTACAGGCACACAGCTGTACCCGATCAACACTTGTTGATTAAAATCTATCAGGGAGTACATTTTCATGAAGGAAGCTATTTTTTTCCTCTTTGTGAGAGGATTTAGTGCAGAGTACCTTAAAATAGAGTTTCTTCTTGCACACTGAGTCATGTGGTTCACAAATATTCAAGGATCTCAGACTTACTGTTCATTCAGCTATGCAGAAACACACCTATTATATGAAAGAAAGCACAATGACATTCATTCATTCGTTCATTCAACAAATATGTATTGATGGACAGATGCTAGGTGTGAATAACTTGTTATTAGTCCATCTTTCCCTGTGATGGGGGTCAGCATTGGGACAGCACAAGTACGGACTTTTGTGCTTGATCTGTTACTTACAAGCTGGGTCATCTTGTGGCAGATAGAACTTCTCTAGACCTTAATTTTTTCATAGTTATTAATATTTACATAGAGCTTTCTGATTTAACTGATACAGGATATCTGTCAAAAACTTCTAATAATCATCATAAGTTATGATGAAAATAGAGACATTCTCAGTACAATCGGAGCAAAAATAAGGAGAGCTTTCAACATTTCTGTTTTTCAGTAGGTAGTAGAGCAATGTTTCTCACATTTTAATGTGCATATGAATCACTTGAGGATCATGTTAAAATGCAGATTCTGAGAAGTTTGAGATGGAGCCTAAGATTCTGCCTTTTTAGCTAGCTTCCAGGGGAGGCCAGTGATGCTGGTTCCTAGACCATACACTGAGTAGCAAGGCTCTGAGGTTCTGGCTGGTGCAATAAAATAGGAAAAAGGAAGGAGGGGCATGAGAACTGTAAAGGACATTACTTGCAAAAATGATTTCCTACTTGAAAATTTTATGAACCACTAAAACTACTAAGAATTTAATGCTTTACACATTTACGAGGTGCCCACCTGTCTAGTGAGGTAGTTTTGAGGGTAAAATGATGATACTTTGTAAATCATAAAGCATCTAGAAATTTAAGCTAAGAGGCAATGAATTATTAGTTTCTCAAAGCACAGCTAATTGCACTGCATTGCCTGGCCCACTGTAGTGGGGTCGTCTTTTTTTTTTTTTGGTCCAGAATTTTAAACCAGGATTCACCTAGCAGTTTCTAGGAGTATATATTTTCACTTGGTTCCTCTGTCCTAGTCAGTTCTGTAAGTAGATTACCCACACTTCAAAGACAGGGGGCTTCTTAAACTCCTTTCGGCAGCATGGTGAATAGAAGGGATGGCAAATAGATTTTATCTAGTGGTCGACTCTGATTGATTGGCAGGGCTTCCTGGCTGAGACTCTTTCCAGGCCTGAAGGCACGAGTGCTGTGATTGATTATTTACGTCTGCCTTTGACAGAGGACAGGAAAAGTGGTGGGCTGGTCTTTAGAGCCAGATTGAGTTAGGTTTGAATCTCTACCAAGAATCAGAGACCCTGCCAGAAATTCCTCCCATGAAGCTCTGGGACTTCTTCCTAGGCTCCCTAGCTTCACCTTTACTTCCTTCTAGCCCCGTGGCACCTAGTCTTTTCTCCCTACCTCAGCCACACTTTCTCTGTCCCCTGCAATTTCTCTCTCCGTAGATCCGAGCAGAGAGGACAGCAGTCTCTCCAGCTCTACTCTTCCTCATAAACCCCATTCTCTTATGGACCCAACTCCTAATCTTTCTGTGTAAATAGAGAAACACCAATATGAAGAAGTTAAGAGGTTTATGGACCCTTACAAAACTGTATAGTCATGGAGCTAGTCTCTAGTTCCTAAATAGGTCAGAGGAATTTCTAAACCCCTGTCTCCTGATTTGTAAAACTGGGACAATGATTTTGACGTCTCAGGGCTGTTGAGAGATTAACTGATATATAATGTATGTGGGAATACCCACCCCAGTGGCTGGTGCCCAACGGGCATTCAGTCAGTGCTGGTTCCTTCTTCTAGCTGACCCTCTGCACACACTGTGTACTACTTCTTCTTCTTTTTTTTATTAAACAACATTGACATAGGGTGGGAGTTGTGACCTGACTTGACATAGAGTCTTGGTGACTTTCATACATGCTGTTGGTTGGGGAGAAAGAAGACAATTATTTTATTTAACAAAAACTTCCGTTTATCTGTCGATGGACATTTAGGTTGCTTCCACGTCCTGGCTATTGTAAGTAGTGCTGCAGTGAACATTGGGGTGCATGTGTTGTCTTTTTGAATTGTGGTTTTCTCAGGGTATGTCATACAGAGTGAAGTAAGCCAGAAGGAGAAAAACAAATATCGTATATTAACGCATATATGTGGAATCTAGAAAAATGGTACAGGTGAACCTATTTGCAGGGCAGGAATAGAGATGCAGACATAGAGAACGGGAGTGTGGACATGGGGAGTGGGGAATGGGGGGTAGGATGAATTGGGAGATTGGGATTGACATATATACACTACCATGTGTAAAACAGATAGCTAGTGGGAACCTGCTGTGTAGCGCAGGGAGCTCAGCTCGGTGCCCTGTGGTGACCTAGATGGCACCTAGTGCCATCTGGGTTGGGGGTGGTGGTGGGAGGGAGATCCAAGAGGGAGGGGATATATGTATACATATGGCTGATTCACTTTGTTGTACAGCAGAGACTAACACAACATTGGAAAGCAACTATACCCCAATTAAAAAAGAACGTCCATGACTTTTGCTCTGTGCCAGCTGTAATTTGAAGTGCACTATAGATATCAGTTCATTTAATTTTCACAATAACATTGTGAATTAAGTACTGTTTCCACTGAGAAATTAAATATGTTGCTCAAGAGCTCCCAGCTAGTGAGTGTCAGAGCTGGGATTCCCACTTAGGGATTATAGCCGTAGAGTCTGTGCTTTCAGTCACCATGCCATGCTGGTTCATCTAGGCCTGGGGTGGGGGCCATCCTGGTATCCACAGCCACTAACTTCCCTTTTGAGGCCAGAGATGTTAAAGATTTGCTTTGTTTCCTGGAGAACTCCTTATCTTCTGGAATTTCTGGAATTATCCTGCTGCTTTCAGGAGAAATGACCCGGGAAAAAGTCAAGATGGGAGAGAGGGGAGTGAGACGGAGTCTGGGACAGGAGCCCTATAGCTGTAAAATCAGGCTAGAGAGAACGAAGAGGGTGAGGCTGTGGTCTGACTGCTGTGGCCTCCGTGAGAAGAGCTGAGACTGGGTCAGGACAGTGCTGGTGGGATGGATGCTTTCACTAGATCTGGTCAACATTTGCCTTCGTGACCCAGGGTTGGAGCCACAGCCTGACTCCCACGTGTGGAGCTGTGAGACGAGCTTTGTGGGAAGCGAGGAAAGTGGCATCCTTCCATACCTCTGTCCTAGTGCATTGCACTCACAGTGTTTGTTTACCTGTCTGGGTCCCATCTGAGCCGTGTGGGAGGAGCTGGGGCTGTGTCCTCTTGCCCACTCTTGTATGTCAAGCAGTAGCACAGGGCTGGGCACGCAGTTGGTAAATGAACCATGAATGAATGAACGATTATAGGAAGGGCCCTTCATACAGCTGACTGTTGGAGGAGGCTGTCTTCCTCCATGGTGGTGAGTTGCGCGTTCATTTTAGCTTTCTCTCGCTGTGCTGTAGGGACCATGACGGGACAGGATTTGGGGAGGTCATAGATAGAAGGAAGAGCAGATGCTGCACACGGGGCGCAAGAAGACGTGGGGCCATAGTACCTAAAGAACATAACTCTCTATTGTAACTTGAAGTATTTGCCCGAAAGTGGCTACCTCCTTTCTGTACCCGCCCCAAAGGTGCATCTTGGCTTTGCGTGACATGTTCTCTCGTTATGTCATTTACCGTGACTGCCTGTGCAATTTTTTTTTTTTTTTTTTTGCGGTACATGGGACTCTCACTGTTGTGGCCTCTCCCGTTGCGGAGCACAGGCTCCGGACGCACAGGCTCAGCGGCCATGGCTCACGGGCCCAGCCGCTCCGTGGCATGTGGGATCTTCCCGGACTGGGGCACGAACTCGTGTCCCCTGCATCGGCAGGCGGACTCTCAACCACTGCGCCACCAGGGAAGCCCCCCAGTTGATTCTTATGTGCATTAAAGTTTGCGAATCATTTAGTGTAGGTTCTCTTCCTTCTTCTGGGGGAGCTAAGTAGGTACATCCGATTGGAGTTCCGTAGTGAGGAGGTGGAGAACAGGCAGTTTTTGAGAAAATCTGAGAGTGTTATAGTGAAAAGCCCAGCACCCTACTTTTTCTATTGTAAATCCTATTTTCTAATGCAAAGAATATTTAAAGAGAAGGTGTGCTTGAGATGGGGCCAGGGGACGTGAGAGGGGGAGGGGGGCTCTTGATACACAGGAAGGAAAAAACAATCTTTCTGCTTGTCTAGTTTTTTGTCTTCTTCCACAGTGTGGTATCCGTGGCCTCCACACGGAGCACCTACATAATAAGCCATCAGGGCACTTGCAGGTGACGGTGTTCAGTTCTCTCGTGGTGCTTATTAATCATTCAGTGCTTGTTGAGCTTCCGCCGATGGGGAATTTGCTCTTCAGGAGCTTCACAAGTCAGGGGTCAGCCCTGGCTCCCTCCAATCCAATATTCTATGCGAGAAGCATCTCCTTCTCTGCCTAATTGGAGGCCCTCCTGTTCCTGAGTGACACTGGAGTGACCTGACGTGGAGGCAAACTGCGAGTGCACAGAGCGTGTGAACAAGTGTGTAAGAACCTGGGCACACAGGAGGTGAGGGCCGGGGGCAGCTCGTGGAGTCCTACTGACTGTGCAGACAGAATCACACGGCCTGAGAGAGTGTCTCACCCCGAGAACCCTGCAAAACCTTGACACTGGGCTTCACTTTGTCACCTCCTTGCTGCCGCAGCTCCTCCTTCCCTCCCCTCTATCTTCCAAGCCTCCCACCTCTCCTGTTTTTCCTGGGTGACAGGAGAGAGGGTCAAAGAACCGCCACCTTACTTGCACTTAAGGAAGCGGATCTCTCAGGGGGGTGTGAGAAAAGTTGTGGCTTCACCAGGAATGAGGGTGTCACTGGCTGCGGGCTCTTTACAACGCCGCTGGGGAGAACATAGACAGTGGGAGCAATGACACCACCCTGGGGCCCTCCACTGCTGCTGGTGCATAGCCAGAGGGAGAGCTGGGGTGAGGCCGGTTCACAGGGCTGGCTCTGAAGGCCGCCCCGGGCACTGTGCCCACAAGGGTGCTGCCGGCTGTTTCTATTTCTGGAAACAGTTTTAGAACATAAGTGTCCGGTGGGATATTTGGAGTGCTTCTGTGGACATTCCTACCCCTAGGAGTGATGCTAGCCGTGGTCCTTGTGCTGGGGAGTGTGCCCAGGTGTGGTGAGGTGCCTGCTGAGGCTGGGTGTAAGATTCAGCATCTGATGGAAGAGGCTGGGAGGCATTACCAGGGTTCCAATCTGATGCCTAAAGGAAGTGCGGGGAGTCTCCAAGATAGCTGGTTGGAGCTAAGGGAAGTCCACCAGGCATTGGTGCCCAGCCTCCAGAAGGTCTGGGAAGTCTGGTCGGAGCCATAGGGGTATTTAGCTGCTGGGGTCTGAGGCAGGGCTGTCAGCAGTGAGCACTGACTTGGAGTCTGATGTCTGCTTCTGTCTGTGTGTGTGACCTAGGATAGGACTTGCCCTTCTGGTGTCTCAGCTCCTTATGTGTAAAATGAAGCGTTTCAGCTTGGTGAGCCCTCGGTCCTGTCTTGATCTTAAGAGTTACAAGCTTTGAGATGGCTCTTCTTTTGGGGCCATTTGGGTTCATGATAATGGTGGTAATAATATCACCAAATGTGTAGTCATAGTTACAAGAGTATTAGCTGCCCAGTAGTGAAACAGGCTGCCTTATGAGGTGATGAGCTCCTTGTCACTAGGAGCATTCAAGCAGCAGTCAAAGAATACTTTCCGGTGATTCCAAGATAATGTCATCAGGATCATCTGATTATTAAAAAAATGATTCCTGGACCCCATTCCCATAAACTCTAATTTGACAGGCTTGGGATGGGACCTGGGAATTTGTCTGAAAAACAAGTCTGAAGCCATGTGCTTCTAAAGAGGGACCAAGTTAAGTCTGGGAAACCCTGCACACTATACCCTTCGTTGGAAGTTCACAGAGCACAGGAACCAGAAAAAGTTTCTGGGGAATCTGATAGAGAAGGATAGAGTTAATTTTGATTAACTTAGTGTTTCCAGAGTGGAGTGTGGGACTCTGTTGGATATGGGAGGAGAGGGGGACTCCTCTGATGAGGTTACAGAAGCAGTTCCACGGGTGCTGCCTTCGTGGGGTTTACTGCGTTCGCTGGGAGGACCTGTGACAGCACCGTCCCATGAGCGCCATATGAAATGCACAGTTCTCTAGTAATCCCATCAAGAATAGTTAAAACAGGTGGAATTACTTTTAATAATTTGTTTTACTTAACCTAATATATCCAAAATGTTATTTCAACATGTAATCAACATAAAATTATTGAGATATTTTTCATTCTTTTTTTTTCCTACTAAGCCTTTGAACTCTGGTGCAGATTTTAGGACGGGCCATAGTCCAAGCGTGGCTGGTGGGAACCCTAGTGGTCAGTGCAGATCTATGAGATCTTTGTAACTCCACGTGTGGTCCAAAGGTCAGCAGCATCCGTGGCACCTGGGAGCTTGATAGAAACGCAAAATCTCACACCTGATCTGTGAACTGGAATTTGCATTTAGCACTATCTCAGGGATTTCTGTGCACCTTAAAGCTTGAGATAGTGTGTTAGATGACTTCTCTTCCAATTTCAAGATTTCCTGTCCCTCAAATTCTGTGTGGGTGCAGTTACCTGATAAGCACCGCTGATGTGAGAAATGGGGACCCCCGTGTGCAAAAGTGGATGTGGTTTGGCTCAGGGAGTGACCTCTTGGCCCCTGACCCTGTAAAGGGGTCCTGGGATCCCTGGGCAGAGGACGGACACATCACATTATAATGAACTGTTGTAATTTGAATCTTGGGGCTGTCGGAGTGTTTTACAGGGAGACCTAAAGGCAGGGAATGCTTTCCTGAAGCAGCGACGTTTAGGATGAGAATTGAAGGGGCAGGTAGCTAAGCAGTAGAACGCTTACAGTAGAACATAATTACCTAGTACTCTTCAGACTTCACTGGAAGAATGTTGAGGGGAGCTTGATGCTAAATAATAGAAGAGAGACATATAAAAAAGAAAAAATGACAAAGAACATGAATTCTGAGAACATCAGTGAAGAAAAGTCAGAGGAGCACGTGGATGTGAGGCTAAAGCATTGCTTGGCCTGTGTTCTCCATACATCAGGCACTACGGGGATACCTAAGATTGTCAGAGTCCCTTATGCGTGTACAGTGCCAAACATCCAGCACTTTCGAGAACTACATGGACTTCCCTGGTGGCGCAGTGGTTAAGAATCCGCCTGCCAATGCAGGGGACACGGGTTTGAGCCCTGGTCCGGGAAGATCCCACATGCTGCGGAGCAACTATGCCCGTGCGCCACGACTACTGAGCCTGCGCTCTAGAGCCCGCGCACCACGACTACTGAGCCTGCGCTCTAGAGTCCACAAGCCACAGCTGCTGCGCCTACAGCCCGTGCTCCGCAACAAGAGAAGCCACCGCTGTGAGAAGCCCCCGCTGTGAGAAGCCCGCGCACCGCAACAAGGAGTATAAGTGTGAGCCTGGAGAGGCTTCTGGAAGGAGGTGAGGCTGGAGAGGTGGCAGGGGTCAAGTCCCGCCAGGCTACGGAAGCATAGCTTTTCTTCCCAGCATGCCATTCTCCTGCATAGCATTATGTTTGTGTCTGTACACATTCTCCTAATCAGGCTGTGGGCTCCTTGAAGCAGGGTCTGCTCCTAGAAACCTCCAGTTGCTCCCCAGCAGCAGTGATGTGCTGCCGCTGAGTGACTGAGAGCTGGCAGTTACATTTTGGGGAATTTCGTAAGCTGGTTAATGCACATGGGTTGTTTGAAGTTGGCCACGATGACAATATTTACGCTATGGAAATTGGTGAATGCTATAAATCAGGGCTCTCATTTTTCCTTTCAGTGAGCCTGTGTTTAAACATTTAGCTGCACACCCCTGCCAGCTGACACAGTGATGGGCATACAGAGCAGGAGGCAGCAGCGGGGAGAAGCAGGGACCCAGAATTGGGAGACGGCACCAGCTGTGTGTTGCTGGTCAAGTAATTTAGCCTCTCTGAGCTCAGTTTCCTCATTTATCAAATGGGGAGATTGAGACAGATTTGAGAGGATGGCTACGGGAAAGAAGTGTCAAGAGAGCTGCCCAACAGAGTGTCCTCACTTCACGGTAGACACACAAAACCGTGCTGGTTTCCGCTGTTCTCAAGAACTGGAAACATCTATTCTCTGTTCCTTTTGCATTGCTTTTGATGACACTTTAAATTTTTACTTTATAAAATATGATATTGTCTGTGGTGTTTAATTTCACAAACCATCTCCAACACTTTTGGAAGAAGGTGGGATATATACCTTCCTGTAAAGTGTAAACTCTTACATCACTGCACCCTTCTGCTACCCCCTCTCCCCACCCTGGCTCTCACTGCTCTCAGTGGGAGATGAGCCTTTGTTTTTGACTAAACAGACTGTCCTAGCCCTTCCCTGTGACAGCAGGACAAGGGCTCTCCTCCTCTCCCCTCTCCTCCTCCCCCTCCTCCCCTCCTCCCC
>NW_020837955.1:21758652-21951032 GCF_003676395.1 Aethalodelphis obliquidens
TCCTCTCCCTCCTCCCCTTCCTCCCCTCCCCCTCCTCCCCCTCCTTCTCCTCCTACTCCTCTTCCTCTTCCTGAAATTGATGGTAGGCTGTGCTGTTAACCCCCAGGTTTCCGAGGGGGTGGGGCTGAGCAACAGCTCCTTCTTTCTTTGCAACCTGTGCTGATATCGCTGTATCCCTGGGAAAAGGGAAGATAGTCTTGTCCCTTGAAGGGTGTCTGCTGTGTGTTGATTATTTAAGGATAATATTTCTGGCCATGGAGCTGACAAGGCAGGAAATGGCTTTTGTGGGTGACTAAACGCTGACATGATGTGGCAGCTTCTGTCTGTGGCCCTGCATCCTGGTCACCTGACAACAAAGAGCGAGCTGACCAAGAGCCATCTGCGAGCCTGGGTTCTGAGGGCCGCGGGCAGTGAGGAGTCACACCCAGGATGTTTAGAACTGGGATCCCAGAGCACAGAGGGAACCAGGAGGGACCGCTCTGGATTCTGGTCCTGTCATTGCCACACCTTGATGTGCTTATGACCTTGAGCAAGTCATTTTCCACCTGTGCCTCCGTGTACCTTTTTGTGAAAGGATGGGCTTGAACTAGGTGATTTCCAAGGTCCTGCTCAGCACTGAGATTCTGTGGTTTTATGAACTTCACCAACAAGCAGAGACATTCCTGTTTAGGCTTGTTTTATGTTCTAATTCCCAAGGACGTAGTTCTAATGGACTGTTCTCCAGAGACTATTTATTTCTTGTTAGCTAAGAATAATTTTAACAAGCAGCAGTAAGTTGTGAGGAGCCTGGTCTGTGTGTGTGGTCCGTTTTAGAGTGTTCTGGGAATTCAGCTGAATTCATTTATGGAATGTCCACTCTTGGGATGAAGTATGGTACACTGGAAGCTACATAGGAATTTGAATTGGAAACCTGGGTTTCAATCTCTGATTTGCTATTTGTAAGCTGTGGCCTTGGGCATGTACTTAAACTCTTTGAGTCTCAGTTTCTCCACCTGTAAAATGGGGACAGAAAGAGTCCCTTCCTCTTTGAGGAGTGCATGAGAGAATAGGCCTAGAGCACATAGCATATCACGCTTGAGGCATGGAAATGCCGATGAATGTGACTCCTTTCCCTGTTAGGCTCCAGGCTTTGATTAGGTGTTAGGAACACAAGGATACATGCAAGTCAAGACACCCCCTGAGCTACAGGCAGACAGACACCCAGTCCGTGATGAGGCATCCATCAGCACTTGAGGTGAAGTATGCAGTGATCAGGGCCACAGAGAAAAGACGTCCAGCTCCTAAAGTCATGAACTAGAAAGCCAGTGGCCAGTGTGCTCCTGGTGACAGTCAGGAAATGCAGACACAATGCAGCTGGGACCAGTTCTGTGAAGGCAGAATGACAGACTTCAGCGCTACATCGGGCTTGGATGTGGCATTTAGACTATCTCCCTCCTGGCAGCACTGTACTTGAGGTCTTCCAAGAGAGAACAGCATCAGTGTTTATGTTTCCAGTGCTGGGCTAGCACCATGGTGGCAGTGGCGTGGTGGGATTCTACAGATGAGAAGAAACAGCCCCTGAAGCCAGGAGTCGCTACTTAGCTGGGAGACAAGGTGTGCTCATTTTTTTTTTTTTTTTGGCGGTACGCGGGCCTCTCACTGTTGTGGCCTCTCCCGTTGCGGAGCACAGGCTCCAGATGCGCAGGCTCAGTGGGCATGGTTCATGGGCCCAGCTGCTCCGCGGCATGTGGGATCTTCCCGGACCGGGGCACGAACCTGTGTCCCCTGCATCGGCAGGTGGACCCTCAACCACTGCGCCACCAGGGAAGCCCGGTGTGCTCACTTTAACAGCAAGAAGCTAGAGACAGAGATGCGTCATGGCTTCTGACCCCGGCAAGTGCATGGTCATGCAGTGCTTTCTTCTTGGCCATCTTTCTTCCCTTTTCTTTCATGAAGTAAGTAGATATTAAACACTTGCTGGTGTTGTGTGCTAAGGGTCTTGGAGTGACTGAACCTGGTACTTGCCTCTGGAAGATTCTAGTCTGAAGGGGAGGCAGACATATAAGCTACTATGCTCGGCAAAGTATCATAGGTGCTAAGGATGCTGAGACAGAGTATGGGAGCCAGGGTGGGCTGTACGAGGTGACAGTTTGCCTGGATGTGAGGGTCATGGGGTTGCACCAAGGCATAGAAAGAAGGGGTTCATGGGAGTCCGAGGTGGTTGGGGGGAGATTTTCTGGAGGAAGTGAGCTCCGTGCTGTTTCCTCAAGTCTTCCTTCAGGCCATAGAGTGCCAACATTCCCCAAGGTTGGGGAATTCTTCTATTTTGTATTCTTTCTGCTCAGCCTGCTTGAATGTTGCCAGACATGCAAGGGTAGTTGGCGTTGGCATGAAGCCCTCATCTAAAAGTCAATTGCATTGGCCTTTTGAAAATGGGACAAGATATTTATGCTTAATATTTGGGTATTTTTGTTGTTGGCTGCTTTTTTTGTTTTCATACCTCTTTATTGGAGTATAATTGCTTCACAATGTTGTGTTAGTTTCTGCCGTACAACAAAGTGAATCAGCTCTATGCACACACATCCTCATATCCCCTCCCTCTTTAGCATCCCTCCCAACCTCCCTATCCCACCCCTCTAGGTGGTCACAAAGCACCAAGCTGATCTCCCTGTGCTATGCGGCAGCTTTTTTTCCCCCCAGGTCACACTCTGCTCGTGAAATAAGATTAATTTGAAATGAAATTAAGTGTGTTCCATGTAGGACACCCTTGCCAAATAATTACATCAAATATAGTTTGCAAGGAGGGTTGTCTTTTTATCTTTTCTTAAAGGGCAGTCCAGAATCCAAATGCCTCCGAGAGCCAGCCTGTTCTTGGGTCTCTCTCCAAGATCACTGTCTCAGCTCATCCCTGAGATCCTAGGTCAGGCAAAATTGTAATAATCTTATATCTCAGGACTCAGAGAACTTTTCTGTACTGTCTTCACTGAAGGTATCAGCTTTAATAAAAATAAAAGTACCTGGGCTTATTCAGCAGCAAGGGAAAAAAATAAGTAAATCCTCACAAAGCCCTGCATATTTCCTCCTTTTATATGGCAATAGAGACAGAGAGGCAGAGAGAAAGAAAACCTACAAGGAGGGAGAGAAATCGGGGTGGTGGGGAGTAGGGACTGCTTCTGGTTCATTGCTCATGCCCAGGTCACAGTGGTGCTGTGGTGCTGCAGATATCTGAGGCTGTGCCCTCCCCCTGGGAGCCAGGGTCAAGTTCCCCTCCAGCCCCGCCTTCTCACAGTTAGGAAAATTGGTTGAACATGGGCCCACCTTTGAAGAATTCAGAACTCAAGGTGACCGAAGAAATATTCTTACTCAACTTGTTCATTCTGCAAATAAGAAACTGAAACCCAGGCTAGGAAATTGGACATGGGGTGTGTGAGTCTGAGGCTGCCCTCAAGGATGGCTGCATGATGAGCGCTGGGCAGGTGGGTGGGACAAGAAGCCTACGTTCTTGATTCTCAGGTGCTGCACTTCCCACTGCCCCGTCCTCACTTGCTTTAGCTCAGCGAGGGCTGTGAGCTGACCAGAGACCGCAAGTCTCCACAGGCAATGACTTTGCTCTCATGACCATTCTTTCTGCCACCCCCGTACTCTCCAGGCTCGGTGGTTTCCAACCAGGGGCAATTTTGCCTCCCAGAGGTCTTCCAGAAATGTCTGGAGACATTTGTCATAACTGGGGGGAGAGTGCTGCTGCTGTCTAGTGGGTAGAGGCGAAGGATGCTGTTACACGCCCTGCAACACGCAGGACAAACCCCCAGAACAAAGAATTATCCCGCCCCAAACGTCAGTCACGCTGCTGTTGAGAAACTCTGCATATCTGATTTTGTGTGTAAGTGTGTGTGTGGTGTGTGTGTGTGTGTGTGTGTGTGTGTGTGGCGGGGAGTTGTATCTGAAAGAGATGAGAGCTCATTGTGACTGCAGGGAGGGTACTGATATCATTTTGGGGGTAGATTAGGCTCCTGTTTTACAAATTTGCCCAAGCGTCCACATTATACATCTAGCTTGTTGAAAGATGTATTTCCAGACCCCACCTCGTATATACTGAGTTGGAATCTCCAGGGGTGGGCCCAGGAATCTGTATTGCTACTCTGCTTCAAAGGTGATTCTGACCGAGAGCCCGCTTTGGTACATAATGGATTAGGTAACAGTGTTGGTTGAACATTTATTATTTGCCTATTCAGATAAATCTGGATCTTAACCTCAGCTCTGCCATTTGTCAGCTGTGTGACCTTGGACAAGTCATTTATTTATTCTCTGAGCCTGTATTCTCTCATCCTCTGAAGAGAGAGGACCACATCCATCTCAGAGTTTGCAGTGAGCATGCAATGAGATAACCTGCGTCAAAGCTCCTGGTGGACAGTAGGTGTTCAGACCTGTTAGATGAGTTGACTGTGTTAGATAATAAGGAGACCTAACCATCATCAGCCGCTTACATTCCAAGCACGCGTTAGATACTCTTATAGTATCTTTTCTACTTAGCTTCACGACATCCTTCTTTTATAGCTGGGACGCATTCTAGGTACTCTTGAGTATGGCAGGCTGAATAGCAGCCTCCCAAGATGTTCACTTCCGCATCTCTGGAACCTCTTAAAGTTACCCTACATGGTGAAAGGGATTTTTGTTGGTGTAATTGAGTTAAGAATCTTGAGATGGGGAGATTATTCTGGATTGTCTGGGGGAGCCTGATATCATCACAGGGATGCAAGAGATCAGAGGAAGTAGGAGATAGGACACTGGAAGTCAGAGTCTGGAGTGATTTGAGGAAGGGGTCACGAGTCAAGTAATGGTGCTGGCCTCCGGAAGCTGAAATGGGCAGGGAAGTGGCTTCTCCCCTGGAGTCCCCAGGAGGAACCAGCCCTGTAAGACCCATGTCAGACTTCTGACTTTCAGGACTATAAGGGAGTACATCTGTGTGGTTTTTAAACCACAAACTTGTGGTCATTTGTTAGAGCAGCCATAGGAAACTTATACACTTAACCATGGTTTCCTATCCAGAAATTCTTTAAAAAAAACATTTTTATTAAAAGAAATTTTTATTGAATTATAGTTGAGTTACAATGTTATATTAGTTTCAGGTGTGCAACATAGGGATTCAACATTTTTATAGATTATACTCCATTTAAAGTTATTACAGGTAAGGACTATATTTCTCTGTGCTCTACAATATATCCTTGTTGCTTATTTATTTTATGCACAGTAGTTTGCATCTCTGAATCCCATATCCCTGTCTTGCCCCTCCCCCTTCCCTCTCCCTGCTGGTAACCAGCAGTTTGTTCTCTCTGTGAGTCTGTTTCTGTTTTCTTATATACATTCATTTGTTTTATTTTTTTTATTATTTATTTTTTATTTTTGCGGTACGCGGGCCTCTCACTGTTGTGGCCTCTCCCTTTGCGGAGCACAGGCTCTGGACGCGCAGGCTCAGCGGCCATGGCTCACTCGCTCCGCGGCATGTGGCATCCTCCCGGACCGGGGCACGAACCCGTGTCCCCTGCATCGGCAGGCGGACTCTCAAGCACTGCGCCACCAGGGAAGCCCCATTTGTTTTATTTTTTAGATTCCACATGTAAGTGATAACATAGAGTATTTGTCTTTCTTGCCTGACTTATTTCACTAAGCATCCCTGTCTAGGTCCATCCATGCTGTTGCAAATGTAGAAATTGAGTGGTAAAGGGGAGTCACACATCTGATGTCTAACCAGTTAGAGGAGACACATACACAACCGAAAAAGGTGGGGGGGGGAATTTGCATCAAGGAGCAAATGAAAATATATGAGAGAAACAGTTGAGAATAAGAGGATCCTTCCCATCTGGTACTGTTAATCCAGGGGAACACCCTGGAGGAAGTGGGAAGGTGGCCAGCCCCTGAGGTGTGCGTTTGATGCCTTGTAAAGACATTGTGGCGTCTTGGAAAAAACTTCTCTCTTGCCCAGTGATCCTCTGACCCTTAGATGCTGAGCCTTCCATCTGGTCTCCTGCCCTCTCCCTTCCCCAGATGGCACAGCGGTTCCTGCTGTTGGCTTAACATGTTTGGAAGCTGCTTCTGTCTCCCCTGTGACTCTGATTAGAGAGGATGACAGGCGAGGTCCGTCTTCATTTCCCGTCTTTGCCACGTGAGTCTCCACTCTCCCCAGCCTCCGCCTGCACTACCCCGGCGTCAATTGATGGGCGGTGTTAAGTGCTGACTAACGTGGTTATTAGAAGTATGAATTATTTAAGGAGACGTGCACATCATTAACCTGTTGTTCATGGGGGAAGTCTTGACAGGCATATTAGCCTTAAGCACGGTGCAGTTTTGCCTGTGGTGGGAGGGAGGACGGAGGCAGGGGTGGGTTTGGGGGCTGAGGGGGTGGGCGTGGTACAAAGGATCAGCTGTGTCAGTATTGGAAAGAGTTGCCCCGAGAAAAGAGGCAGATTAGAAAAAAAGCTGAGCGTCGTTTGATAGAGCGGTATTTTTGGCTCCGGGACACTGAATTGGAAATGCAGGAGAATTAGCAAGTCACACCTTCAGAGGCATCTGTGAGCGTTATGTACCAGTATGATCACTGTAATTATAATAATAATAAATGTTCTGTCATGGTGTGACTCGTGGAGGTCACCCTGAGGTAAGAGGGAGAAGAGGAAGAGGGATGGAGAGGGAAGTTATTAATAAACCTTAGGCCCAGCCCTCGGAGTCCTCACCCCTTCCCCACACTGAACCCTTCTCTGCGAAGCCTCCTCGTCCAGACTTTGGTGACATGATGAGCCTGCTTGGTCTAGAGGCATGAGCCCTGGGTAGCTGCTCTTCTTTCCAAAGGAGCTGTTTTGTTAGATGAGGAGCCCGCTTCTTGTTCTTGTCCCTCTTTGGATCTGGAGGGGCGTCTGGTCCAAAAGCACATTTTCCTTTTGTGGGGTAATGAGGTTTGAAACTGGATCTCTTGGTGCGACGGGAGGTGAGAACGATCTCTGCTAGACTGTGCTGCACTAAGGCTCTGAAACGGTTACGTTTAGAGGGAGGCCAGGCCAGTGGCCAGCTGAGATGTCATCAGCCAGGGGTCTCCTGCGGCTTTTGTCAGTCATCCAACGTTTGCTGAGTGTCTGCTGGGTGATCCTTATCTTATGGGGACACAGAAGTGTCAAATAAGATCTTAGGAGCTCACTGCCTTCTTAGGGAGAGAATAGTAACACACTATAGAATATAGAATATTCTAGCTATAGACTAGTATTACTATGACTGGTACCAGTGCTGCTAGGAAATATACTGTTCCCTAATATCGAGAGTAATATAATTGTTAGGAGATATATTATGTAGCTCTCTTAGCTATGCATATCACTATTAGTAGCAATAAATGGAGAGCACTGTTGTCCCAATCTAGGTGTGTTTTGGACAGAAAATGAGTATCCATGGGGATTACAGAGGGTAGAGAGCTCTATAGGCAGGTGTAGTGGTAATACTGATATCTCACATCTGCAGGATGTTTTACATAGCTCGTACCTATCTTTATATCTCATGTGATCTGCACAACGGTCAAGTGCATCCCAGAGAAGTGAAGTAGCTTGCTTATATCACACAGCTGGTGAGTGGAAGAGCTAGGGTTCGAATGCCTTGTGACGCTGAGGCCAGGACCTGCTCCACTGCACCACAGCTGCCTGCCCCACAGAATGGTGTGCATTCCTGCGTGGTGTGTCCGTCACAGTGCCTTATGCTCCAGAGTCCTTCCACTTCAGTCACCTCCTTTGATCCTCGCAGAGAGGCAGCATATGAGGAGGGCTTGGGTTTATTCTGGGCCTTTCAGAGGCATGAGACTGTTGGATGACATGGCTTTGAGCCACCTGCCAGCCTTTGTGAGAGGAGGGCACCATGACTCCTGGAGAAAACACAAAAGTCATACGCATGTGCGCACACACACACACACACACACACAGACACACACACATACCCCAAGGGAAAAAAGAAGAAAAACTCACAGAGCAAACAAAACAGTAATAGAAAGCTGCAACCAAGCAGAACCTTTAGCTGTGTCACTGTACCTCGCTCCTTGCCCAACATCAGACGGCCTTTCCTACCTTCCGGAAAGGCAACAGCGAATGACGCGTGGGGTCCATTGGGCGCCCCCTTTAGCTGCGTCACTGTGCCTCGCTCATTGCCCAACATCAGACGGCCTTTCCTACCTTCCAGAAAGGCAACAGCGAATGACGCGTGGGGTCCATTGGGTGCCCCCGTTTCCTCCTGCTGATTGTCAGGCCCGGTCTGGGCATATAGCTGTGTGGGGTTTTGGCATCCATCAGGGCAGATCTGGGTTCTCTGGGTCTGTCCCGTTTCTCTGCCATCATTTGTGCAGCAGAGTCTTCTTCAGAAAAAGGAAATGAGATGGAATGAGGATACAGTTACTGAGTTTTGCAGACACAGTGCCAGTTTTGTTTCTACGTGGAGAGCAGGGTGCGGGTGTATGTGTGCATGTGGACCCACACACGCACTCACAGACATGTCTCCACACTCAGTAATCTGGAGCGGGATCTGCCATCCTGTGTGGGGATCATCTGTATTCCCAGTTCCGAGACAGCTTTATTATCTTAAACCTCCCTTATGATATTTCCTGTGACTGACAGTTACTGTCATATTTTTGCCTGATACACACTGAGCCTGGACTTAGCTTCGGGATGTGTCACCTCGTCGTCTACCGTCGCTCACCCACGCTGAGCCCCATGCTGTTCATTTCAGCTGGCCTGCTTCCATCAAGAGGAGGCAGAAGCTCGGGAACCAGACAGGATGTGCAGTGGTTGTGGTGGCTGTTTGTCTGGGGCTGGGTCACTTCTCTAGAACAGGCTTCCCTTGAGCATCCTGTCGCTAATGACAGGGAGGACGTCTCAGTGCTAGTGAGAATTTAATAAGAGACTGCAAAGATGTCTAGTTTATCTTTCTCATCAGTGCAGTGACCTTACAAGTGGTCATCAGCCTATTCTTGGATACCTGCAGAGACGGGGAGATCACTCCATTCCAAGGCAGCTCACTCTCTTGCAGATTAGCACACGCTCAGCACGCGGGGAGATGGGAGGGGCGCTGAGCTAAGAGCCTGGTGTGAGCCTGGGTTCTCCTCCTGACTCTCTTACCCATAAGCGAGGACCTCAGGCAAGTCTGGTCATCTGTCTGCGTCTGTTTCCTCTGCCTATGAAATGGGGGAACTGGGTTTCAGATGGTGCTCTGAGCAGCTTGGGGTTTCTGGAAGGTTCCTCAGGGGCTGCAAAGAAGGTTGAGGTAGGGGTTAAGTGTTGGCAGGGGCACCAGTCATACTAAAAGAGAATTATTATGATTTTATGTTTTATGTTTTGGGCTTTGAATACATGACTTTTGTAGATAAACAAGTTTAAAAAACAATAGGAGAAGAGGGTTCAAGGTCCTCTCTAGCTCTAATTTTGTATGATCTTTGAAATCTGTAGCAGTTACCATGAGGTCTATTTAGTAGAATAATACTACTTTAAATCTATTTTACAGAGAACAATTCTAACGCCTCTTACAAGACAACCTTCCTACTGTCTCCCACCTTTTTAAAGTCCACGAGGGCAGGTTGTGAATATTACATCAGAGGCAGCCCTGGCCAGAATAGTGAATTAAGAGAGGTTTGTTTCGATGTCCTCTTTCCTTACTTTCTTTCCTGTGTTACTCTCTTTTCTACTCCAGGTGCCTCTGTGGTTTCCCATTCTCCCCAGACCATCAGACCCAGCCAGCTCTCACTACGGGGAAATTCTCTGATAACCTTACCCTGGTTGTAAAGTGTTAGCTGAGGATGTTTTAATAGCTTCCAAAATACTGGGGACTTTTGAAGCCTGAGAATCTAAACCTGTTCTCAAAAAAAAATGAATGTCTAATGGTTAAGTCTGGGGTTCTGAGATAAATTGTGTCCCAGGAAGCTGTGGTGTGTGCACAGGCTGCTCCCGGCAGCTTCAGCTTCTTCATCCCTTCCTTTGGCTGTGTTTGCCTTAGAGGTGTATTTCCAATTTTGCCTTGCAGAAGTGTTTCTAAAAGTAACTCTCCCGGAATACTAATCCTAAAGCCTCTGAGAAAAGGGCTCCTCTGCCAAATGCCTTTTGGAGAACGCTGGGTATCATGGTTCCCTCTTAGAGTCTCACAGCGCACCCTGATCTATTTCAGACTCTGAGAAAGCCATCAGGGAGGAGTCCTGGTTTATCTTTGTTGAATCCAGTGTTTCCCAAAGTGTTTGACCAGAGTAGCCTATTTTCCTCTAAGTAATGGCTGTTAACATCCCTCAGAACTGGTGTTCCCCAGCACACACTGGGAGCATTAGTTCTCACTGGGCGTGGTTTTGCTCTCCAGGGGGCTTTTGATAAAATCTGGAGACATTTGGGGCTGTTAAAACTAGCGGGGAGAGTGCTGCTGGCATCCACTGAATAAATGCCAGGGATGCTGTTACACATCTTAAATGCACAGGACAGCCACCTGCCATAAAGAATTATCCGGACTCAAATGTCAATAGGGCCGAGGATGAGAAACCATGTTCTAGAGTTAGGCAGGAACCAGGTCTGTTTAAGTGCAGTGCAAAGTCCTGTAAAATCAGGTACTCAGCTGGGCCTTTTATGATGAGGGGTGTTTTCTGGACAACGTGGAAGGACACGCACCAGGTGATATTTCCCTAACACTACCGAATGAATCCAGAGCCCAGCGCTCCTTCGTGCCCAGAGAGAGGCAGCGCTCAGCTCCCTCGAGCCCCCCATCCCACTGTGTGGACAGGGATGAAAGGGGCCTTCTCCCTGCAGAGCTTCTGGGATCAGGGCTGACAGGGCGCATCACCTGTTCTCAGCCTCCCTTCCAGAATCAAGTGGTTTAGCACCGTCATGGGATGAGCCTGTTTTCCCAGCTTGCGGATTGCACTTTATTTATTTTTTTGCATCTTGCTCCAAACCTCTTTTCTTTTTCTTGGATCGACAGGGCCTGGCTGCTCCTTCTGGAGATGTTGACTTGGTGGAAAAAAATGTGCTTGCTGTCAAGCAAAGAGCATTCCTGGGACTGAGATTCTTTAAGTCCCAGCGATTTATCTGTTTCCGTAAAGCAGAGCAATGACGCTTGTTAGTCAGCAGAACTCACACCTGCAGCCTCCCCCGCCCCCGCCCCCAGCCCCCCGCCCCGCTCCATCCTGTTCCACATCAGGGCAGAAGAGCCTGCTACAGTTCGCAGCCTTTCTGATTCTCTAAGTCAGTGAACAGTGAGCTCTTTGGGGCTGTGGATCCCTTTGAGAATCTGATGGAAGCAAAGGAATTTCTTGCAGAAAATTGCACACAGATGCATATACACAATATTGCATGTGATTCGACGTGGTGCATGGTGGTCTGTGTTTGTGAACTCAGAATTCGACATACCTAATTTTCAGGCTACTCCTTGGAGACAGTGGCTGCTCTTGTGGCTCTGCATTGAGCATCCTCATTGGGGCGTACAAGGGAAGGACCACCTCAGTTCCTTGCCTCAAAGAACTGTTGTTCTTGGGGAATCATAATTTAATAGAGTGAGTTAGTAGCTCATGCATTCATTCATTCATTTATTCAGCACAAGTTTATTTTGTTCCCGGGGAGCAAAATATCAACTACTGGGGAGTCAACGATGAAAAACCACTCTTCTTTCTCTCAACAGTAGAGGATATAGGAAAGGGCACTAAGGTCTAAAGTCCACCTGCTGGGATTGAAGAAGTGTGTAGGGTCCGGCAGGGTCTGCTGGGTGCCTGGCACTTGATCCTGGACTCAAGTTTGACCCGAGAAGCACTTTAAGAAATCACCCAGAACCTTCCAGGGTCCCAAGGCAGCAGAGTCCATTTCCCCTTTTCAGTGCCCTCTGCAGAGCTGAAGCCACTTGGGTGGCTTCCCATAGTTGTTACAGGCAAAGAACGGAGGACACAGGGCCCCCACCTTGGGGTTTTAGGAATCGGCTCACCTGTTGTGGTCCACAGCTTCCACAGCACCTATCAATTAACTTGGTAGGGGATAAGGCTGTCTCTTCTGATCACATAGCCTTATTGATGGAGCTCACTGATGTGGGAGTCTCTGTAGAGGGAGAACTTTGCAGAATGATGAACACCTTTGCAGTGAATCATGCTTATGCCAATTACATGTTTTCTTCCTTGTTTGGGCTCCGTAACGCATGCAATAAAACAACTAGCTTCCTTCTTTGGCTAGTCGTTCGGCTAGTATGGCTAGGACACATACTCTAGGCATCCTGGGAGGAAGATGAGCTGGTCTGTTTGAGCTGGTGAGTACTTTGAGCTCAGCTACAATCCGGCCTAGCCATCTGACGCTCTTACAGGGTGGGCAGGTGGGATTTCTTTTTCCAGAAACAATCTGTTCCTGCACAAGGTTGTGATGGTCTCGCCTGAAGAGGGACAGTGAAGTCCATAGCAGTTGGATTCAAAAGAAGAAATCACTTTTCCATAATTGGTACCTTTTCATCCTTCTTTTCAAAATGCCCAGCACCGCTACCACAGCTCTGAATCCGCAGCAAACTGCAGGGTAGGGGAAAAGACTACACAGAAATTACAGTTGTAAGCAGGCAGCTCTCTGCGTGTGAGAATGGGGGTTGCAATTACAGATTTATATGGCTCCATTTTCTGCTTTCAGTGTAGCTGTCGACATCTCAAACTGAGAAGCCCATCACTGCGGCCTGGGCAACCTCCTCCCAGCTCCCGTGTCAAGAGAGATTTATTATTCTTCCAGATTCTACCCATAGCAACTCCCTCCAGATGGCCCTAGGGAGGGAGGATTTTATTTTATTTCATTTTGCTGAGAACCACAGCTCCGCAGAGACTGTGTTCTGTCTCTCAGGCTAGGTTCCTGAATCTGGGTGAAGAAGGCCGGGAAATTGAATTGGGCAGTAGCTGTGTTGAAAGAAAATGAAAATGGAGCCAAAAGACCATTTATTGCTGCATTGTGGGAACAGAAGACTGGAACAATAACCATAATGTCCATCAGTTGGGAACTGGTTAATTATGCTCCATCCACAAAATAGAATATTATGCTGCTGTTAAAAGGAGTGAGCAGGATTTACGTACACTGATAAGGACCGATCTCCATGGTATAATTAAAGGAAAAAGCGCAGTGCATTTTATATAGCATGCTTGCATTTGTATAAGAGTAAGAGTGATTTCTAAATATGTACCTTACGTCTACAAGGGCGATTTCTGAGATGACTCACAAGAAATTTGTAGTAATATTTGCCACTAGGGAAGGACTTGATTGAGAGACGGGGAAGGCAGGAAAGCTGTTTGTAGAAAATCCTTTGGTGCTTCTGGATTTTTCTTTTCCTATATGCTTGTATTACTTTCTCAAAAATCACTTAAGGCTAAAAAAATGATTTTCAAATCTAATAATGTCTAGCAAGGTTTGCTTTCAGAAGGATGAGTAAATTGTGGTTTGAGTGTGACTAACCAAAGCTACCCAGGAATGAAGAGTCTCAAGGAACTCCCATTATTGTGTGGGATTTATCACTTCTAATGATAAGTAAGAACTAGAACCTGTCAGGTGAGGTACGATTTTACCTTCCTTTATGCGGATGCATTGAGTACATTATGGTCTGCATAAATTGCATTTATACCACACTAATTTGTTATGTGCCATTTATTAGAAGCTCAAACATCCCTCCTAATGACATCATTGTTTACACCAGCTGGGCTCACTGCCTCTTCTTTCCTACTATTCTTCCGCAGGGGTGGGGTGGATGGTGTGTTTCTTGGGGGCTCTCAGAATTTCTTTCCTGTGAATCAGGGGTCAAAGAAGTAATATAAATGTTTGGAATGGCCAAGTGGGAGGCAGTAAAAGTGGTGAGGCCTTTGGCAACCAGAATGGCATATGCCCCTTTTGGATCAAATTCAGCTTGAAAAAAATCTGCAGGTCATATCTTGTTCAAGACCTGGGAAATTCTATAGTCCCTTTCCTAAACCCTTCTCTGATGTCTCAGCTTCCTCTTTCAGGCATACCTGGCCCTACGGATTCAATAGAAGCCTCTCTAGTCAGAAAGCATCCTCCAGAGTTTTGGTGTTGAGTCGATAGAGGAAGGTTGACCAGATAGCCGGGAAGCAACCTGACTCTGCTTGTCTGTGAATTCTGCCCCAAGTTATTGAAAAGGCATCTTGTCTCTTGTGTTGGACACCAGATTCCTGGAGGGCGAGGACTTATTCATCTTTTTACTCGGGGCAGAGATGAACACATCTTGCCCTGGGCTGTTCTTCAAAAACCTACGTCATGCAGTATGTTACTGGGTTATAGCATCACAACTGGGAGACTCTCTTCCCAGGGCGTATTTCTCTGATAGGAAAAGTGAAAACTAGAACAGAATGGCTGAGAAGACGTAATTAACAAATGAAATCATTCTTCGCACAATAAGTATTCAGAATAAGAACCTGATAAGCATTAAGGGAATAATGGTTGCCCTTTGAAAGTGTAGCTGTTAGTGGAGGTGAGTACTTTAGATTGTCCTGCTCTGAGCCCTCTGCTGCCGCCTCCATGTAAAGAATATCTGGCTGCGTGACTTTTGGGACGATGTTTCCTCTGTCTTCCTCTGGCTAGTAGGAATCTTGGCTGTCCCAGTGGCCAACTTTGTCAGATAATTCAGGACTTTCTCGCTTATGCTGTCTCCTCTTAACGGTTTGGCATGACTCGGGATTCTGTGCCAACGCTGCCATAACTCTCCTCGGGAACTCACCCGTACAGAAGCTTTTTCCCCAGAATAGGAGTGGGAGAGCCCGTCCAGGTTCCATATAACACTGCTTCTCTCTGCTGCAGAAGACCAGTGTGCAGACTGTATCCGGGAACCATACACAGTACTAATAAAAATGCAGCAGTTGCTATACATTACCAAAAACAGTGCCGAAAAGACAACGTACGGTACATAAAGAAGCCCATCAAGTCCGGGTGGACAAAAAGAAAGGAAGGATATTAACAAACGACTTCTCGGTAGGAGCTTGCAGTGGATGGGGAAGTAGGAAATGGTAACAGAAAATAAGCCTATACTGGAAAGAAGTCCAGAGAAAAGGAAAAGAAAAAAGAACAGAGATCCTTTTCAAGATGGAGGGAGAGAAAAAATCTATGGCCTTGAGTTGTAATCTCCAGGTAGACTGATTACCATTGGAAGATCCACCTTGTTCCCTGGTTGGCACAGCCCTCCCTACCTCTACAGTCTAATGATTTACCATTTAGTGGCTTATACGCCACCTCCTACCTGAAGCCTTCCCTGATGTTCCAGATGAAAACAACTTTCCCTCTTAGGACGTAACTCTGTTTCTCTACTTGTCTCTCTCTTAGTGCTGACTTTCTACCTTTTATGGTGGTTATTTGTGTCCATGTTTATAGAACGTCTCTGAAGGCAGAGATTATGACTTGGTGATCAACATTTTAGCAAGTATTTTACTGAATGCTTATTATATACCACTCCCAGTGCTAATGGGGGAATACTTACACAAGCAAAATGCAGTCTTAGCACTCAGGCATTTACCTTTAGGAGAATCAAGTATGGTTCTTTGCACAGTGTATGTGCAATCTCTATTGAGTGAAGGAGACTCAACCCTCTCTGCCCTGCTTTAAGGATGAGGAAATTGAGGTCCTTGACTACTTGACCTTCATAAGATGACATTCCTAGTTTGCATAAAAATGGAAACTCAGGAGACTCTTTTCTTGCTTGATTTTATAGTCTACAAACAGCATCATTCTCTTGGCCAGTCATCTCATAGATGAATAAGTAGGGCTGGGAGAGCCTGGAGGTAGCCCTAACCTTCCAAAGTTGGGAATACAACTCAGGGTGCACTGAGAGCTAAAGAAAGAACATGCATGAGCCATTCAAAGCAAGGCCAGTAGAATGGTAGGTATGTCTGAAAAAGGCTAAGAAAGGATTTGGTGAACCAAGGAGGAAGCTGGTGGTGGAGTGAGAAGGCTGAGCCTTGGGGCAGGTGGATCCTCTTTAACTGGTCACTCTGCATATGTCTGTAGACTCCTGGAAGCAATGTGGACTCAGAGCCTTGCAAACAAACCTATGTCTATCCAAACGTAGCTTTAATCCGTCCCTCGTCAGACTCCAGCCTTCCCTTTTCCTGGTAGCTATGCAGGTGAGTTGGCACTAGAAGATACCTCAGGAAGCCATCTGATTCAGCCCCTTGCCTTTATGCCAGGAGGATATTGTCTCCACTTAACAGGTGACTTAAAGGAGGCTCAGAGGAGTTTAGGGGTCAGAACCATTCAGGAGAGATCCCCGCAGTGGCGAGCCACGGTGTACAGAGTGGCCATTGAGTGGCCATTGAGCGGCCATTTTGTCAACGTTCTTTCTGATGAAGGCACCTCGTTCAGTTGAAACTCAGGCTCCTCAGGGACTGACTGTAAAGCCACCCCTTTGGCCTTCAACTTGGAGCATGAGAGTGTTGGTGTCTAAGACCTTGAACTCTGGCTGCTGTGCCTGAGTGACACAGCAAGACTTAGAGGGGTACCCATGCCGCTCTGAGAGGGTCTGGAGCTGAAGCAGCCACAGGCACACAGGCTCCAGAGCATCTCCTGAGTCCCTCTCCTCATTCATAAGCAGATAAGCTCTTCCGTTGATACCTAGTGGATCATCTGGAGTTCTCTGAAACTCTGGGAAAACTGAAGATCTTTCCAAATTGGGAGTCTTTTGGTGGCTGTGGTCACAACAGACGTTTATATTTTCCACACCTCTTTCCATAACAAAGCCAGTAATTAAAATCTTTTGCTGAGACTAGAGTTGTTATATTTCTGTTTGGGAATCAAATCAGAAAGAAGGTGGGGGGAATAGATCGGAGTCATAAGTGTAGAGAGAAGCCTGGACAAGTGTCTACATTTTCTGCAACGAGAAGCTCATGTTTTGGGGGTGGTTCTGGTCTGAGTTAAAAACTCAGGGACCAAGAAGGTCAGAGTTATCCTAAAACATCATGGGCCTATCCTGTTAGGGTTATCTGGGCAATAGAGCTTGGTGGGAAAAAGATGGAGAACGTACGATGGGACCTCCAAGCTCACGCTTCTGGGGCTGCCTGTTTATCCAGTGCAGCTTGACGCTACCTGTAGTCTCATCCTCCTGTGGCATGTGGTTGGTTCCTCTTTTTGACTGCATCCCATTCTGTTTTGCTTCACTAGTTAGGCATGTTAATGACTACCGAAGACCATTTGGTCCTTGAAGGCAATGAGTATTTTATTCCCCTTGGATTGCTCATAGCATTTGTGCTGTTTCTGGTAGTTAGAAGAAATGCAGTGGATGTTTAATGCTATGGTCTTTGCAACATTTCCTGCTTTGGAAAGTGAACTTCTAAATATTCTTCGTTCCAAGATGGCTACAGTTCTTCTTCACACTTATTACTTCCTTCCAAAGAAGATTATTCAGAAGCAGCCTTCTTCTTTTTTTTCTTGCGGTACGCGGGCCTCTCACTGCTGTGGCCTCTCCCTTTGCAGAGCACAGGCTCCGGACACCCCGGCTCAGTGGCCATGGCTCACGGGCCCAGCTGCTCTGCGGCATGTGGGATCTTCCCGGACCGGGGCACGAACCCGTGTCCCCTGCATCGGCAGGCAGACTCTCAACCACTGCGCCACCAGGGAAGCCCTAGAAGCAGCCTTCTTCATGAAACTTTTAATGACTCTGATTTACATGACCCTACCTTCTCTAAACTCCTACATTTCTGTAGGTTGTGCATTATCATATTTTTTCAATTCTTCCACCTTCAGGTAGATTGTGGGCTCCTTGGATCTTCCACAATAGCTATGTCCCTACTTTGGGACTGAATGGTTTTTGGATCATTGACTTCCCAAGTTTTATCTCTTAATAAGGAGTTTCATTGTATCAGCATCATGTTGGGGCAAATGAGGAGAGGAGTCCTGGAACTTGTGCTGGACTATATTTATATATAAAATGTATATACATATGTGTATATATGATGTATTTATAAATATATTTATATAGAAATGCATATGTGTATATATGTAACATGTATATATATAAACATATGTATTACATAATATATATGTACATCTACTTACATTTTTCTCATTTTAATCCTCACAACAAACTTGTGATAAACATTGTTATTATCTCCATTTTTGAGGAAAAAGAGATTCCTATCACTTTAGAAGTGAGTTACCTTGAATGTCAGATACCATAACCCCATCTCATATGGGTGAATTTTTTTTTACCTACAGTGGCTGAATAGGGAGTTGAAATCTATGTACAATAAACACAGACTCTACAATTAAGGTAATTAAAATAATGAGTCTGCGCTCTCATTCTTGCCCAAGATCACAGAGCCAGTAATCTGTGAACCTGTTATTCAGTCTCAGGTCTGCCTGACTCAAGTGCTTCTGGTCTTTCCTGATTGAAAGGGAACAGTAATGGAGGGCTGTGTTTAGGAATTTGGATTCTGCTCCACAGGTGACCTTTGAATGCTTGATGAAGAGCTAAGTATGAGCTTTGACAATATATTTTATTAGGACATCCTTGTTAGAAGGTTGGGAGGTGGGTGGGAGGCTGTGAGAAGGAAGAGGAATCAGTTAAAGTCCATGGTATTACAGTATTCCAGGTAAAAGATGGTAAAAACCTGGATGGAAATTGTGGGAACACAGAGGATGTGATAACAAGTTATCATTGCAAAGGTAGCCTTAGGATTTAGCAATGATTGAATGAGTTTAGGGAAGAATTAGATCAGTAATATGGCTTTTAGGTTCCTGCTGACACCATTAACTCAGACAGGAATAGAGACAGGAACAGGGATTTTCTTTAGCAGAGGGGAGGGAAGGAGGACGTGTATGATTTCGACATATTATGATTGAAGTACCAGTAGTTCAAAAGGTTGGAGTTTTCTAGGAGGCAGTTGGATGTACAGGACTGAAGATCAGGAAGGAGTTCTGGATGGGAGAAGGAATTTTTGGATCCATCGGCAGTTAGGTGGTCATGAAGCTGTAAGAGTGGACTAAATTTCCCAGGAATAGAATGTGGAGAGAGAGGGAGGGTTGAAGGTGGAACTCTGGCAGTGACCAAAATTTAAGGGGTGGAGTGAGGCAGGTCAGTGATGACAAAGCTGAAGAAGATGCCCACAGAGTGTTAGAAATGCAAGGACTGGGCCTTTGTCTCGCCTCAGTGTCCAGGCCATAGGAAAGTAATATGCAGCTCCGTCTGAAGACTTCTAAGACCTCCCTATCAGGATCATTCATCCCTGAATTTCTGGAAGTCACGATTCCAGATACTTTGTTCTGTTGTCAGACTTCATACCCATATTTTTGTCAGATTTTGTGTCCAGGTTTTTGGTTTGGGAAACGTTGCACATGTATTTATTGCTCATTAACTCTCTGGAGTGAAGCGTGCGATATTCCCCAGTATGCCAGTTTTCCTCCAAGGGTTGACGGTTGGGATGTTTTCTATCATGAAGCCAAAGGGATGAAAAGCCAAGTGGCTGCTGTAGATGGGAAGATAAATAGTGATAAAGGGAGCTCTGGGGCTCAGACCAGATGCCTGTGGTATGGGGTGGAGAGTCCTTCAGGTGCCCAGAGGAGAAAAAGCTACAGGAATCCAGGGAAAGTTGACCAAAAGAGCCCCCATCAGAAGGATTTACACAAAGGTTCAAGGAGGGGTGTCAAGGCAGATTGTGTGTGTGTGTGTGTGTGTGTGTGTGTGTGAGAGAGAGAGAGAGAGAGAGAGAGGGAGGGGAGGGGAGGGGAGAGGAGAGGAGAGGAGGCTGTTGGGGGCTGGTCATTGATTATTATCCAGCATAGTTGAAGAGGAAAAGATTTGGAAAGTTACTTCAGCAGACAATACATACCTACGTATCTTATTCAGGTTTTGCTGTCAGGACAAGGAGACTGCTGTGGTAACAGGGCCTTGCTGGAGTTGAATTCCCTGGCAAGTACACTGTCTTTCTGGATGTCATAGCCCAACACCCACATAAGGCTTAGAGAGGATTAGGAAGGCCCTCGATGGACTCAGTGGGGGATATGGAGATGATTGTGACACACCACAGTGGGCCTGATGTCTGAGAACAGCATTCTCAGGCATATCAGACCTAGTTTCCCCTTTTGTAACAAATATTTTGAAATCCTCACTTTACAGTGCTGAAATGAGTCAGAGAAAACGTAACCTGCCTACAAACACAATTAAAATCAACATAATGCCCTAACTCTAATATAAAGGAGAAACAAATGGAGAGTAATTTATAACAAAACAGTGTGTATTTCACTGAATGCTAAGGTGTGACTATGCTGGAAGGTATAATGAAGTCGTCAGATGCTTACTCCTGTATGTAGAATTACTCTGAGTGAGATAGTTACAAAAGCAGACTGACACAGGTGTGTGGTATTGGAAATTCAAACACTGTAAATGGTGCTTCCATTTATTATGTGGTATTTTTTTAAAATGGTGAATAATTTGATAAAGTTCTTTATAAAACAAAAGGCAATCTTCCCTCAACCTATATGGTAGCTGTATACCTAGAAAATTCAGTCTATTAGTACTGTGCAAAAATATTTTCTGCTTATAGATAAAATGAATTCAGGCTCTAGGCTTGGTTAATGACAAACAGGTTCTTCCCCAAAAGAATGTCTGGTGGTGGTTTTTCTACCCAGGGATGTGAGATGATTTTCCATGGTACAACACAGATTCCTGCCTCTGTCCACTCAATCCGGGATTGCCCTGTCCCACCAAATTTTCAAAATGCCCCCTAAGGGCCAGTAGCTCTCCTGTTGGAACCATTATTTTAGACTTGGTGAGAGGCAGAAAAGACCAATTCTACTGGGAACTGAATAAATCCAGTTATCCTGTGTTATCAGTGAGGAGCTGTCCGTGGTGCTGCTTAGTCTTTGGTGCAAACTAATTTGATTACTATGGATTTGACTAATTCCAAGTCCTAGCTGCACTGTGACCCCTCTTTGATCATGGCTTCCTGATTTAAGACTCTAGTTATCAACTTTGGTTTTATCTGTAATGAGAATTACGTGCCCAGTAGTCAGGCCAACAGCCAGACCTGGCCCTGCTTTGGACTGGGAACCATCCCGAGCAGTGGTGTGGTTTTTTTTTGTTTTGTTTTGTTTTGTTTTGTTTTTGCGGTACGCGGGCCTCTCACTGTTGTGGCCTCTCCCGTTGTGGAGCACAGGCTCCAGACGCGCAGGCTCAGCGGCCATGGCTCACGGGCCCAGCCGCTCCGCCGCACGTGGGATCCTCCCGGACCAGGGCACAAACCCGTGTCCCCTGCGTCGGCAGGCGGACTCCCAACCACTGCGCCACCAGGGAAGCCCAGTGGTGTGGTTTCGGCTGAACCTTCTTTGTGGGATCAGAAGGAGGACCAGATCTTCACTTCTAAGATGGTTCATTGAAAAGTCCTTGAAGAGGGATTCCATTAGTTGTCTGCCTTTTACCAGGGTGGAACACAGTTGTTTTCTCAGATTTGGATTTAGTAGGGCCTGTGGTTTCCATAGTTTGTTGTGTATTTCTGAAAAGCCTGACAGTGCTATGCTTTCTGTAGCCAGAGCTCTTAACAGTATTTCCCAAAGTGTGAGACCTGTAAGAGTTCATCTAGTACATGGATGTGGCAGTAAGTAACATTGGCTCATTTGGTGAGATAATTAATCCTTTCTCAGTTTGCTTTTAATCCCTTTAGGATATCAAGAAGAAGATCTCAGTTTGGGGCTAGTGTGTCTCTGACACCTTTCTAACACTTGATAACCTCCTATTTTAACAAAGAAAGGGCAGGCTTCAGGCTCAGAGCCCACAGCAGGGGACTGTATTGACTAGACTTTAATGGCCGTGTTTTCTCTGCTTTGTAATTATTTTCATGATTACTCTGCATTTATAGGAGGTGATACTGATTTTCCATTTTGGTAGTAATACCAAGTTTTATTTCAAAATCAATTAATTTTAGTAAAAAGAAGAGCCAATCTAAAGAAATACATTTAGCACGGGTGTTACACAGATGTAGCTTGCAAAGAAGGTGGTACCTGTAGAATTGAAGTTTAGGAAATATCGCCATTTTGTATCATTCAAGGGGCAGGTGCCTGGGTGTAAAACAAATTCAGGGGCAGAGGCAGGCCATCCTCTCAGGGTATTGCCTGGTTGTCAGTTCATTAAATTATTGGTTTCTCGCGCAGATCCACTCCAGGATGTTTACTATCCTTGTTGCCGTCTTTGTCGCTGGATGAGGAAGCAGCATGTTAATGCCTCATATAATCGGTGATGGATGGCCCCAGCCTGTCAGTCTCTGACACTTTGAGTGTTCGGTAATTTCATTATCTGCCCATTTCTCTACTCTTTGCAGCCTAGCGCTTATGACAAGGTGGCATCCATCCCTCATGACATGGGATGGGCTGAGATTCCCAAGAATCATTCTGCTTTTAGAAGAGGTAAAATTCCTTGAAAGGAGGCATTTCCCATTTTCTCTCTCCCCAGTCTAGAACGAAGCAAGGAGCTGGGCCAAGAATATTTGCTGCTGCAAAAAATAGAAAGAGAAGAATAAATAGCCTAGGGAAGAGGTCTATAAAATGAAACCTTTAGTGACTAATGACAATGATTGAGGTCAATGTTTTCTAACTCAAAATGGAGTTAAAAGTGCTTCCCCCCCCCTTTTTTTTAAACAATGAATATTGGTGTAGATTGGATGCCCACCAGATAAATAAGATCAAAGGAGCCACATCTCTCATTGATTTGATGGAACCGAGTGGTTTGCTAAGCCAACCTCGGCCAATTTTGCTGCTCCGAAAAAGCTCTGAATCAAGCCTTATTTTTTGAAAAGATAGAGAGTCTGTAAATGTGTTGCATATCTGCATTATTGGCTGTGATCATTTGACGAATTCCCACGTGCCACGTGCATTTATTTCACCTCGTCTTTATATCAAACCGTAGCTTCAGAGAGGTGAAGCTTCAGAGAGGTTAAAGTTAATTGCCCAGAGTCACACAGCAAGCAAGGTGGGACAAGGATTTGAATTTCATATCTCCAGCTAATGTCTCTGCCTCCAAGGACCATGCATTTTGGACTTAGTTGCCTTTTTCTAGCCTGGGTGGAACTATGCCCCTCCCCACTTTTAATTGTAAAACTCTCCCAAAAGATAAGAATCACCTTGGGAGATTGCAAAAAAGAAATCATCTGGGGTCTTTTTAAGAAAGAAAACCAAAAAACCCACATACACAGGTAGGTTCCTGGGCCTCAACTCAGATCTGTTGAATCAGCATTTCTGAGGGCCAGGCCTTATCAGCTCTCTGCCAAGCTCAGCTGGTGCTTACACTCATCAGGAAAGTTTGGGGAACAGCACGTAATCTCATGGGGCAATCCCACGGATGATATTCAAAATAGTTAATAACCAGGGAAGGACTGGCCTCTGCCCAATCAGAAAGGACCCTCGTTGTAGCTGAAGTGGGATCTTAGAGGTCCTCTCATGCCAAACCTTAGTTACTTAGGTATAGGATGTGAGAAAAGCTGGAAGGTCCAAGCAGCATGTCTGGATGGTGGGACAAATGGGGAGCTTGGAGCAATAGCTTTTTAACTAAGGGAGCTGAAAGTATGTAAGTATTTTAACTGGTGTGGCTGTACCAGTTGAGTATCAGCCCTGGTAACCTTCATATAAGAAACTGCAAGCAGATGGTAAGGGTTTCTTTTTCTATAAATTCCATGTTTCTCAAAACCTTGAGCCATCTGCATGTGAATCACAGGGAAGCTCTTTTTAAAAATGCAACTTTGATACCACTGCACACCTATGAGAATGACGGAAATCCAAAACGCTGACAAGACCAAATGTTGGCAAGGATGTGGAGCAACTGGAACTCTCACTCATTGCTGGTGGGGATGCAAAGTGGTAAAGCCACTTCGGAAAACAGTTTCTTACAAAACTAAACGTACTCTCACCCTACAATCCAGCAATCATGCTTCTTGGTATTCAACCAAATGAGTTCAAAACATATGTCCACACAGAACCCTGCATATGGATGTTTATAGCAGCTTTGTTCGTAATTGCCAAAACTTGGAAGCAACCAAGATGTCCTTTAGGAGGTAAATGGAGAAACAAACTGTGGTACATCCATACAATGGAATATTATTTGGCATTAAGAGGAAATGAACTACCAAGCTATGAAAAGACATAGAGGAAACTAAAATGCATATTACTAAGTGAGAATAACCAGTCTGAAAAGACTACATACTGTATGATTCCAACTATATGGCGGTTTGGAAAAGGCAAAACTAGAGATAATAAAAAGATCAGTAGTTGCCCGGAGTTAAGGAGGAGGGAAGAACAAAAGATTTTTAGGGCAGTGAAAGAATTCTGTATGACACTACAATGGTGGATGCAGGTCATTACACATTTGTCTAAACCCGATGAATGTACAAAACCAAGAGGGACTGTAAACTATGGTCTTTGGGGTTAGACCGAGTTACTCACTGAAAGAACCGGAGCATATAAATTTCCTCCCTCAGTCCCGGTTCCCCTCATGGCTAGGCTAATCATGCCCTTATGCCTCTAGTTTCAAAAAGCACCTTTTCTGGGAAGCATTCCCTGATTCAGCTAGCCACGACTGATTTCTCCTTCCCCTAATTTTAGAACTTAGTGACTATTTTATTGCCTCTCCCCCTGCCCCCCCCCTCGTTCGTGTCTTTTTCACTTCCTTTAGCATATCAAGGCAGCTTTAATGTAGTGGTGAGGGACACAGCCAGATGTCCTGGGTTCATATTCCATTTTGGCCACTTGTTGGTGTCACCTTGGGAAGTCACTTAACCTGTCTTCCCAGACTTCCTCATCTGTGACCATGGGGGAATGAAGAGGGCCTGTCTCATACGAAGCTTCAGTTAGAGGCACAGCAAGTTGTGTTATTCTTTTTCCACTCTCCCTCCTCCCGTGGAGGGAGACAGTGTAGGGCAGTGGACAAGCTCTGCAACCTGACAGATCTTTGATTTTGACCTTGGAAAAATTAACCTCTTCAAACCATAATTTCCTCATTTGTAAAATGAAAGTAAAAATGCCTACCTTTTAATGTAATTCTGAGGGTGAAAATTATCACCCCCGACTCTGTCGGCATGAACATCCCTTTTATGCTGTCACGCACGCTGCCGTAAACACGAGTGTGTGAATGAATGAATTATGTATTGTCTTGCAGCACAGAGGGAATCTTTGAGGGTAAGATACAAATCTGTTGTGAACCTAATTTTTACATCTTAGAACTTCCATCTGGTCATGTCTATTTCGAAGCAGAGCCTGAAAGGAGGAACTAAAGCATTGAGGGATTCAGTTAGTTCTAATACCAAAACTGTACATGAATTTACAGATATGTAGACGCTTACAGAGTCCTTGTGGTACATGGCAGGGGTGAGCTTCAGATCCCCTTAAAAAATTCAGAAGTTTTACCACTTCTGAAGGTCTTAAGTTTAAACACTGTTAAGAATAGAACTTACAGTGATTTTGAAAGATCCTGGCTCCTTTGATGCTAAAATGGGAATGGTATTCTCTGAGATCTGCTTCCCATTGCCAGCTCACTAAGCAATTGCTCACATTCTCTCTGTCACTTTATTATATTTAAAGACATTTTAAATATTTGGGTGAATCATTCTTCTTGGTAATTAGATGTAGTGATTACTCTTATATTCCAAGGTGTTACCTTTCTTTTATACACTTCAACATCATCATTTTCAGTAATGACCTAGTATTTAAAAATGGTTTCACAAAGATTCTGGATCCCTGAAGCCAAGAGATGGTGAGCCTGTCAGGTGATGGGGACGGAGGACCTAAAATCTCCTTATTCTGCCTCTATTTTAAAATTGAATCATCCAAGATGAGAAAATAGAAAAGAGGAGAAACTGAAAAACAGCCTCAACAGAGAGAAAACTTTACAGGGTTTCTGAACATCTGGTAATAGTTCTTTGAATTGAGCTAGCAGTTTGCAGGCTGAGCTGATAGATCTCCTTGGGATTTAAAGAACTAGATACTAGGCTGTGGTTTCCCCCAGGAAGCAATGGCTCATCCTGGGAATAGCCCGGAAGAAGCAGTGTCAGGAAGAAGCAAGCAGGACTGTGAAATCCTAGTTCCAGCTCTGAGGCCCTGAGCAAAAGCAAAGAGAGGAAAGGAACTCTGTGCTGTCATAGTCTGGTCTAAGGATCCTGTTGGGATCTACTGAGCATCTACAGAATCCTTTTCCCTGAAAAATGGAGCATAAACAGAATCTCCTACCATTCAAAGCTGCTGACAACTTCTGAAGGTCAAAGAGGTCACCATCCTGGTGTTAGGGCTGGGAGTCCTGTGCTCAGAGAAGATCTTGGAGGGGCTTAGGAGGCACCAAGCTGAATTTTTCCCACTCTTTCTCTTTCCCTCCTGCAGATCTGGTTAGTTAGGTTATAGGCATCTGTTACCATGATATCCAGAGTGCTGAGGCTCAAACAAGAGATTTCTCTCTCCCATGTCCAGGTGTTGGTTGTTGGTCCACGGAGGGAAGGTGACTCTGCTCCACAAGATCATCTAGGGACCCAGGATCCTTCCATCTTGTTGCTCTACTGGCCTCTCAGTTTGTCTTTTCCACGTGGTTGAAGCTAGTTACTGTCATGTCCATATGGTGGTGAGGAAGAGAACAGTCAATTTCTTTTTAAGGAAGTGACTCAGAAATCGCACACATCACTTCCACTCTCGTTCCCTTGGCAAATAAATAAATAAGTAAATAAATAAATAAAAATCTTAGTCTCATGATCACCTCTAGCTGCAAGGCAAGCAGGGAAATGAAGTCTCTAGCAGGATAAAGGCTAAAATGTGGCAGGAGGGGTTCCAGTTCTAAAAGGAAGAAAGGGGAACGCATTGGCAGTCATAGTTACAGATCTCATTCCTTATTCAGGCGATGGCCTTCTAATTCTGCTGTCACATCCCTTAGGGGGCCTCAGATTGCTCTCAGAAGCTACATAAAGGGGAACAGAGAAGCTGTGGGGTTGAACATTCAGGCTCCAAACCTCTCCTCAACTACTTCACCTTGATTTTCCTTGTTTTACACAAGTAAAATGCATGTGGATTTTCACATCAATTTCTTTTAAAGAAAGATTTCCTGGGCTAAATTATCTTTGAAAACCTCTGCAGTAAGCACTTTTTATAATCCTCTGCATTACCCATTACCGGCACTGTTCTCCCTCTACCTTAACACCTCTCTCCCTTCCTGGGTGTCTCTGGGTTGCTGTTTATAAGGAATGCATTTACGTGCCTGTGTGAGTCCCCAGGCTCATTTACTCACTCCAGCTCTTACTGCAGGTGAGCGACCTCATTTTTGCTTCTGGATTTCTTGAAAGGCAGTATTTTTTTCCCGATCCTCTTCTCCTCCAGCTCTACTTTGGAGAGTCCTCTGTCTCCTCCAGGGCTCAAGGTCTCCCTCCTTGACTAAATTTACTGCTGTCACAGAGATCTTCTCTCACTCCCAGCTAAAGCCTGTTTTAAACTCTACAGAAAGAACCATTATGTCATTGTTTACCATCCAACGCTATGACCCAAATCAATGCCGAGCAACTGCTTTGGGATGTCAGTTCCCAAGGTGGTGGGTATACATCACCCATTTACCTCCAGTTATCTGGTTACCTTGTTAGGGTAAAGGGTTCTGCTATTTTAGTAATGATACCTTGAAATTGCTTAGTGCTTTACAGTTTCCACGGCTTACCCCCTGCCCCCACATGGAGCGTCTCATTTGATTCTAACAAGCACCTGGAAGGTAGGAATTTTCATCATTCTCAGTTTAAAGATGAGGATACAGGTGATGAAAGGTCAAGGGACCTAGCGCAAGACCACACAACTGCCAAGTGGCAGAATCAGGATTTGAACTCAGTTCTTTCAGAATCACCCTTCATGTACATAACTCTTGGTAATATGGACTGTAGAGAGGATGAAGCATGCTGTTGAAAGTTTCTTTCATGATCCTTGCTTCCTAAGAAAGGCTCAAAGTAAATGTTAGTTTTCCTTCCTCCAGTTTCATACCTGATACTTTTGTAAGGTCACCTCACTACGTCATTTTGTACACTCTTACAGCTCCGGAAGTGGGCAGGGTGGGCATGCTTATGTGCATTATACAGATGTCGATACAGAGGTGAAAATAGAGGAAGTGACTCTACTGTTGTCACATAATTAACAACATAATCTGCAGCTTAGTGTACTCCCTTTCCATGAGCTGCATCACGGAAATTGGGATAGTAATGCATTTATTTTAAAAGTTGATATTCAATCTTCAGATGTTAACAAAGTCCTGGTAGAGATAGGATAAGATTTGAACAACTGTTATCACTTCCTGAAGCCAGAATAGCAGCCAACTCATATGAACTGGGCAAACTTACCTGATTTCTACGAGAAATGGACTGACTGGTAGGTGTGAGCTTCTCGTGTCCCTTAGGAAAGGCCTGACTCTAGACACTCTGAAGTTTCATTCATTCATTTGTGCACTGATTTATTCATACATTCAGATAAGCAGTGTTTAGGTAAGTAGACAAAGAGGGGGAGACAAATGCTGTGTCATCCTTAGCTGGTTCTCAGGTGCTGCATGGAACTAATCCAGTTTTCCGATAAGCCCACCCAATGAGTACCTCCTCTATGTGAGTCACCAGGGGGCTACAAACCTCGGTCCCTGCCCTTCAGTTTCTTACCCTTGATTACAAGGAAAAAGACATGTACACACAGACCTAATACAACCAGAATGTGACTTGATCATAGAAGAGATAGAAACAAAATGGTCCTGAGAGCACAGAGGACGATGAGAGTAATTCCAATGAGAAATTCTGGGGAAATCTTCGTGGAAGAGGAGCCATATCAAGAAGGAACATGAGGGACTCCCCTGGTGGTGCAGTGGTTGAGAGTCCACCTGCCAATGCAGAAGACATGGGTTCAAGCCCTGGTCCGGGAAGATCCCACATGCTGCGGAGCGGCTAAGCCCATGCGCCACAACTACTAAGCCTGCGCTCTAGAGCCCGCGAGCCACAACTACTGAGCCCGTGTGCCACAACTACTGAAGCCCGCGTGCCTAGAGCCCGTGCTCTGCAACAAGAGAAGCCACCGCAATGAGAAACCCGCAGACCGCAGTGAAGCCCCTGCTTGCCTCAACTAGAGAAAGCCTGCGTGCAGCAACGAAGACCCAAAGCAGCCATTAAAAAAAAAAAAAAAAAAGGAACACGAGCAAAGGCTCCGAAGGGGAACATGCAAGGGATAATCAGAAAATCTCAGTGTTCCACGTTGTTTCAAAGTATTGGGTTGGCCAAAAAGTTCGTTCGGGTTTTTCCATACTATCTTATGAGAGAACCCAAATGAACTTTCTGACCAACCCAATAGTTTTGGCTAGGAGACATTAATACAGAAGGTGAGTTGTGGTCCATTTCAGGAATTTTGACGTGGGGCTAACGAGTCACCCTAGGGAGGTAAGACTTCTCTTGGAGGCAACAGGGAGTAGGGGTGATAGGAGCTGAGCAGGCTCTAAGACAGAGACCAGTCACAATCACTTCCTTCCGTAGGGTGGAATTGGGGGCAGGGAGTGACAAGGATGGACCTGATACAATGAATGAGCACAGCGCCCCTTCTTCCATCCCCTTCCCTGTTTGCTGGTGCTCCATTCCCATCACTCTCCAACCTTCTCATGGCCTTCATTCTTCGCTCTGCAGCCCAGGGTCCCCCTCTTCACACCCTCTACAGCCTTTTGCACAGACTTCTTTCTCTTCCTCATGGTCCTTCTTCCTTCTCACCATTTATTCTTTTCTTCCTTTTTTCCCTTCTCTCTTTTTCATGAGTAAATTTCAGACCTTTTTAAAAAACCTCTATCTCAGATACCCTGCTTGTCTTGCTACAGATGACCTCAGCCTGTATTATAAAGGGCATGGAATGGGAGTGGTGGTTGGGAAAGATGTTGTGAACATTTTTGCCACTTTTTTTTTTTTTTTTTTTTTTTTTGCGGTACGCGGGCCTCTCACTGTTGTGGTCT
Organism: Aethalodelphis obliquidens; assembly: GCF_003676395.1. NCBI lineage: Eukaryota > Metazoa > Chordata > Mammalia > Artiodactyla > Delphinidae > Aethalodelphis > Aethalodelphis obliquidens. The sequence goes on from NW_020837955.1 coordinate 21,788,578, forward strand.
CTCCCGTTGCGGAGCACAGGCTCCGGACGCGCAGGCTCAGCGGCCACGGCTCATGGGCCCGGCCGCTCCGCGGCATGTGGGATCTTCCCAGACCGGGGCACGAACCCGTGTCCCCTGCATCGGCAGGCGGACTCTCAACCACTGCGCCACCAGGGAAGCCCCATTTTTGCCACTTTTAAACTTCCTGTAAAGTAGGTCGAGTTATCCTTAGCTTCCGGATGAGGGAACTGAGGCACAGAGAGGCCAAGTATCCTTCCTAAGCTAGTCATTAGCAGCGTCAGGAATCTAAACAAGGTATTTATGACTTAGTCTCATACTAGGTCTTTCTACCATTTTAGACTGTTTCCTCTGAGTTAATTTTCTATGTGCCCAGAGAGTAAGTCTAGGCATAGAGGGGTGGGAAGCTTAGTTACAAGCAAAACGGTAGGATTATGAATAGTAGACTCAAGTAATAGCTGCATGATGCCTCTAAATGTGGCTAATGGTGCTGCAAGCTCTAGAGCCCTCTTCAGTGGCGGTGAAACTGGGGGAATCTTGCTGGTGGCATTGTAAATCAGAGCAGCTATTTTGGAGAGCAGTATGGTAGGACGTACCCAAAGCTACAACATTGCTCATGGCTTTTGACTAAGTAATAATACCACTCCTTGGAATTTATCCTAAGGACTTGTTGGAAAATGAAAAGATGCTAAATGCATAAAAAATCACATTTTAAACAAAGGAAGCATAATAAGGTATGTTCCCTGATAACAATAAGGATCATTATAAAGATTTTAGGGCAAAGTGGGAATAGATTTATGATAGGTTAGGCGTAAATGAAAAAGTAGCTCACACGTTATATGTACTTGATCACAAGTCTCTACAGAGGTGTACATTTCATCCAATCAGTAAAGAACATAAGGATAGAAATAGTAAGAGGCTAGTGTGCTTATGGCTGACTTTTTTTCTTCCCCAAATTGTCTTTGGTGTGCTGTGGTTTTCATAGTGAAAGCATATGGAAGAGAACTAAGGGATTAAGATTTGCTCGGAGCTGTTGAGACCAGCTTAGGTTTCCCTTTCCACGTTGGATGTTGACAAACTCTAGAAAACGCCCTATACCTTGGGAGCTTTTAGGGCAGGTTCCACAGAGCCTGTATCCCACACCTTTTATTCTTCCTGTATTCTGAACGCCTCTGGGAAAATCTCCTATGATGTGCATTCGCAGGCAGCATTTTCAGACACTCTGGACTGTTGCTTTTAAGAAACTACCTCCCGCTAATAATCTTTTCACTAAATTTCCTGCACAAAGTGTATGTGTGTGTGTGTGTGTGAGAGAGAGAGAGAGAGAGAGAGAGAGATGTGTGTGTGTGTATGTGTGTTGTGTGTCACTCTGTTTTGTGTTTGGAGACTTCAACCTACCACTGTTTATTCTTTCAGTCTCAGCTGAGGGATAATGTAGAACAGATTCTTTGGGGGGGTTTCTTGGTCCATGGAGAGGCTCTAGGGAATCCATGAATGTCTTACTACTGAGTAGAAAATTTTATGTGAAATACATGTTTCTGTGGAGAAAGTATCTGTCATTTAATAGTTTTCTCTAAGAGCTCTTTGAGCCTTTAAATTTAAGAGAACGGAACTGGAGTCATCATGGCAAGGACACAAAGAGCTGCCTAGTCTGGACAAGGAAGGAGATGGAAGTTTAAGAATCACATATCTGGAGCATCTCTGGTTGCTGGTGGTGCGGAAGCGGCATCTGTCCTCCATGTGCTTTCTCCAACTCTTCTCTCATTTTCTTCTTAAACTGGAGGTTGATTTTTATAGCTGAACTTTCTGACTATGAGGGTGACAGCCCAGAAGTTAAAATCATTCTGTGGCTCCCAACACTTGCTGCTCTCTCAGCTGTAACAGGATGTAACAGAAGGATGTATAGCTATTACTCCATAGAATATGGCGCATGATGAGGTCATCCTCACATGAGAAAAAAAAGCCTTCATAATTTACCTTCAAATCTGGGTTTGAGTGAGTGCTGGGAGGCCTGACTCTGCTATGGTGTGAAATGGATTCCCAGGAAGGGGTATGGCTCAGTTGTCTGACCTTTATGGCGTATTTAAATACATATTACGGTGTTCATGGTAGTAAATAACATAGCTAAGGTTATGCACAGAGGAGAGCTGAGGGAAACATTCTCAGCAAAGCTGTGGGCTGCCCTGGCAGGGAGACAGGCACTTGGCTTTGAACTGGAATTTGGAATCTGGGTGGGAGAGTGACAGCAAATATTTTCCGCATGGGTGCCAGTTACTTTGGCACTGAAAAATCTAAGACACCCAAGGCAGAAGAAGTTGGTTCTGTCGATTCAGGGTATGTTCTGCTTTTGTGAGGTGGTGGAGGATGTGAGAGTGGATGTTCATTTATTTATTTATCCATTCAACAAGCATTTACTTAGCACATACTGTGTGCTGGGCACTATTTTAGGTGATGAGGATGTAAAGATATGGCCTCTGCCTTCAACTAGCTAACAGTAAAGTAAAAATGGGTGTAAATGAATAATGATATGATAATGTGCAATTCAGTAGAAGCATGTATCAAATGCAGAGATAGCATATAAGAGGGACTGATTGGAGGGAGTGACTAACCCTGTACAGGAGGCTCAGGGAGAGCTGCAAAGTATGGAGGTAAAATATGACTTGGTTTTTTTTTTCATTTCAGAAGAATTTATTCTTAAGAAGTGTGTGGAATCTCATGAGATAAATGGGAATTTACATATATTTCACATAAGGTTTTCTTTTTTTATTGGGGTATAGTTGTTTTATAGTGTTGTGTTAGTTTATACTGTACAGCGAAGTGGAGCTCCCTGTGCTATACGATAGGTTCTCATTAGTTATCTGTTTTATACACAGTAGTGTATATGTGTCAATCCCAATCTCCCAATTCATCCCACCTCTCCTTTCCCCCCTTGGTGTCCATACGTTTGTTCTCTACATCTGTGTCTCTATTTCTGCCTTGCAAACAGGTTCATCTGTACCATTTTTCTAGATTCCACATATATGCGGTAATATATGATATTTGTTTTTCTCTTTCTGACTTACTTCACTCTGTATGACAATCTCTAGGTCCATCCATGTCTCTACAAATAGCCCCATTTCGTACCTTTTTATGGCTGACAAATATTCCATTGTATATATGTACCACATCTTCTTTATCTATTCGTCTGTCCATGGGCATTTAGGTTGCTTCCATGACCTGGCTATTGTAAATAGTGCCACGGTGAACATTGGGGTGCATGTGTCTCTTTGAGTTATGGTTTTCTCTGGGTATATGTCCAGTAGTAGGATTGCTGGGTCATATGGTAATTCTTTTCAGTTTTTTAAGGAACCTGCATACTGTTCTCCATAGTGGCTGTATCAGTTTACATTCCCACCAACAGTGCAAGAAGGTTCCCTTTTCTCCACACCCTTTCCAGCATTTATCGTTTGTAGATTTTTTGATGATGGACATTCTGACTGGTGTGAGGTGATACCTCATTGTAGTTTTGATTTACATTTCTCTAATAATTAGTGATATTGAGCATCTTTTCATTGTCCTTCTTGGCCATCTGTATGTCTTCTCAGAGAAATGTCTATTTAGGTCTTCTGCCCATTTTTTGATTGGGTTGTTTTTTTTTTTTTTTGTATTGAGCTGCATGAGCTGTTTGTATATTTTGGAGATTAATCCTTTGTCCATTGATTCATTTGCAAACATTTTCTCCCATTCCGAGGGTTGTCTTTTCATCTTGTTTATGGTTTCCTTTGCTGTGCAAAACTTTTAAGTTTCATTAGGTCCCATTTGTTTAGTTTTGTTTTTCTTTCTATTACTGTAGAAGGTGGGTCAAAAAAGATCTTGCTGTGATTTATGTGTGACTTGGGTTTTGAAGGATGAATAGGAGTTCACCTCTAATAGATGGTGGGATAGAACATTGTAGTTGGAGGAAAAAGCATTTGTAAGGCCTGGAGGCAAGAGAGAGAATTAGGCATGGGTGAAGATGGTTTGCTGTTGCCTTCACATAAGCAAAATGGTGGGAACACTCAGTAGATGAAAAGACTGAGGCCCAGCATAAAAGGGCACCACGTGGTGTATTATTAAAGAAAATAAACATTTACTGAACACTTACTTTATACCAGATCTTCTATTAAGCATCTAGATACATTATCTCATTTAATCTACACAGCAACTCTCTGAAGCAGGTACTAGCATTATCTTCATTTTACAGTCAAGGAAACAGAGGCTCAGAGAAGTAAAGTGACTTGTCAAAGGTCATACAGCAGAAGTGGATTGATGGTAACTTGGAAAAGTGTTTGTGATAAAGACTGAGAGAAATAAATGGATTTGAGAAGTATTTAGGTGGCAAAATCAACAGAACTTAATGGCGCATTGGATCTAGAAAAATGTGGGGAGGGCAAAGAAGGATTTGAGGATGACTTCTAGATTTTTGTCACATGTAATGGGAAGGATAGTCATGACAATCACAGACTCCTAGAGATTCTGGGAGAGAGAGTGTCTGAGTTGAGTTTTAACTGTGCTGAGTTTTTATTATCTTTAAGATATACAAATAGAGATTTAAAAGCTGAAAGGAAAGTCCATTTGTCGTTCATCTCCTACACTTAGTGGCTTAAGAGAACATTTAACTAGTTTAGGATTCTGTGAGTTGGCAGGTTGGGCTGGCCAGCTGTTCTGGTCTTGGCCGGGCTTCCTCATGCATCTGCTGTCATGCCTGTGTCAGCTGGGTGGCTCTGCTCCTGGGCAGGCGGCTGGCCACGAGTCTCATGCTGCGACAGGTAACCCAGGGTGTTCTCATGGGGGTTAGCCAACGTTCTAGAGGAGCAAGCAGAAACATGCGATGCCTCTGGAGGCCTGGGCCCAGGACTGGAGTGTCTTTCTTCTGCCATGTTCTTGTTGGGCAGGACAAGTCACAAGCCACCCCAGATGCAGAGGCTGGAGCAGCAGACCCTGACTCTTGATGGGAGAAGCTACAAGTTACGACTGGAAATGAACCTGGGTACAGGGAGGTGTGACAGTTGGGACCATTGCTGCAGGCAGTTGACCACACGTGTGTTCTCCAAGAAAGCAGGGTTCCTTTACAGTTTCAGAGCACATCCTCACTCCTCCACCTTCCAGCTCTCACTCATGTCTTGCCCATCCTGATGTAATAAGGGTTATCCGGTTATCTCTTGTGGGGCTGCTAGTCTGCTGGCTGCTGGGATACAGAAGTGAATAAAGCACTTGAGGTTGAGGAAAGTGGTGGTCCTGTTAGTGGTGAAGGCGAAGTTACTCTGTGAGTCCCAGAGTCTCCCCGGTGTCCTTTATCTGACGTCCTCCTGATGTAACCACTGTTGAAGCCTCAGCCCTCTGGGACAGGGGCTGCTTCCCGTAGGTGTGCAGGAAATGTGTCACCCACCAGTGGGATGGGCTATTTCTGAACACGCTTCAGACAGAAAGCATGTTCTCCTATAAGCAGAGCCATATGCCACATCTTGAATGTTAAAATTTAGCCACCACTGAATCATCTAGAGATGAAATAAAGGTTTGAGTTTTCTAAAGCAGAAATAAAAACCTTTCATCTCTATTTTTATAACTGTCTTCTGATTACAAAAGAAATAGGAGTATCTATCATAAGAAATTTGAAAGTCTGAAAACATATGGAGGAAATAAAAATCGCCTATTGCACACGGATGATTATATCAACATACATGTACATTAATTTTGTAAAATTAGGTTAATACTTAGTATAAAAATTTTAATTTAACATTGTCATTATGCAGAATATACATATATACATACATATTTTCAAAACATTTGTTAGTATTACGGATACTGTTTTATAGATTGTATTTTACACTTGACACTGTACAATGACGCATTGTATTCAGTATTATAAAATAAGGATGTGGAGATACGATTTTATCTTATCATATGGAAGTATCACCATTTAATTAACCATTTCTCTATTGTGGGGTATATATGTTGTTTCGGAGGGCTTGCTACTATAAATAGTGCTGTTATGTCCTTCCTGGTGCCCAAATCACTGTGGGCATATGATTATTTACTCTGGATATAGTCTTAGAAGTGGAAATACTGGGCTGGAGGGTATAAGCAGTGTTTTAAAGGTTTCCAGTAGATACTGAGAAATTGCTTTGCAGAAAAATGCTACAGCAGTTATAATCTCATTTCTTTGAATTTTCTTTGACTCAAAACCTACCTGGGTGGCTACTGTGGAAACTTTCCCAGCAAGCATTTGTTCATTGTTTCCATCATTCAGTGATTCACTCATTCATTCAGTAAACATTTATAGAGAAATAAAGTACCCAGGGGGAATAAAAATGTCTAAGGTACTTACACAACTTTACGCATTTGTCAAAACTCATAGAACTGTATACAAAATAAGTTAATTATCCTGTATGTAAATTTAAAAAGTAAGTTTATTTATTTTATTTTTTTGTTTTTTTTTAACATCTTTATTGGAGTATAATTGCTTTACAATGGTGTGTTAGTTTCTGCTTTATAACAAAGTGAATCAGCTATACATATACATATATCCCCATATCTCTTCCCTCTTGCATCTCCCTCCCTTCCACCCTCCCTATCCCACCCCTCTAGGTGGTCACAAAGCACCGAGCTGATCTCCCTGTGCTATGCAGCTGCTTCCCACTAGCTATCGGTTTTACATTTGGTAGTGTATATATGTCCATGCCACTCTCTCACTTTGTCCCAGCTTACCCTTCCCCCTCCCCGTGTCCTCAAGTCCATTCTCTAGTAGGTCTGTGTCTTAAAAAGTAAATTTAAAAGTGACTAAGGCATGCCCGTAGCTCCAAGTGAACTTAAAATCCAGTGAAAAAGATAAGACATGCACACAATAATTACAACACAAGACAACATATTAAGATACCATATAGGAGGGGAAAATGTGCATTGGTATATTTTGTGCCCTAGGAACTGGGCCAGGTGATTTACACATTCATTCATTTTTTCATTTCCTGGCAATACAAAGATGAAGAGCCAGAATGCCTGTTCTCAGAGAGACCCCCAACAGCACGGGAGTCAGACCTGCAGTTACTACCAACATGATAATTGTAGTAACAGATGCGTATGTAAGAGGAAAGAGTCTGCCTGGGGGAGTTGAGGTTGGTTTCTGAGAAGAGAGAGATTTTGCTATAAGGCATGAAGGAAAAATAATGCTTTGCCTCATTTACTCCTCACAAGTGCCTGGAAAGGCAGGGGCCTCGTGCTTGGTCTACAGAGGAAGAAACTGAGGCTTACAGGGGTTCAGTAACTGGCCCGAGGTCACCCAGCTCAAAAACGGAGTCACAGCATCCACCTAGATCTGTGCTTGCTGTCTTAGTCGCTGGATCCCTGGAGAGGGACTGCGCGTTAGGCTGAGCCTTATGGAACGGGGAGGAGGGAGACCTGGCGTGACCGAAGCGCAGCATCTCCTGGGAAGAGCCTTGGAAGTAGGGAGTCCGGTGGGAGACCAGAGGTTCATTTGGGGAGCGGTGCAGGGAGGTGATGCGGAGCCGGATATCAGAGGGCCTTGCGTTCTAAACTAAGGGCTCTGGACCTTAGTTGGTTGGTAGAGAAGCCATTGATTTCTTGAGAACAAGGGAGTTGCCCACCGAGAGGTGTGCATCAGGAAGGATTAATCTGGCAGTGACACCTTCAGGGGTTGGGTGAGGGGTAGATGGCGACTCCCAGTTTCCCTTGGAGAGTTGTCCTGCTTCCAGAGATAGCATTTACCTGTTAAAGAAAGGAAACCGGTGCAGATAGCCCAGTGCTCAGTTCCTGACTAGTTAGGCCCATCCATAGTTATTCCAGGATTTTATTTGCTCTAGCAGTTCTTTTACTGATTCAGTCAAAATAGTAGAAAAAGCTCTGGCCTAGATTTTGTTATATTATTTCAGTTAAAATAGCAAATAAACAAAACCTCACTGACTCAAATATTATTTCCTTTCTACTTTCTGTCTCCACTCCCAGCTTGCAATTCCAAAAATAAAAGCTTTGTTTTCTTAAATAATAACAACATCCAATGTTGAAATACTCCAGTGAGTGATGAGGTGGTACTAATACAGTGGGATGGGAAAGACAGGGACCTGAGAGACCCAGCCTCCAGCAAAGTCTGTTCTGGTTGGAACCAGGTTTCTCTCTCTGATGGTCCAGCTGAAGCTCAGGCCAGTGGGAGGTCTGTGGCAGGGGCTGGGTGAGGGGGTAGCAGGGCAGCGCTGCAGTGCTCCCTGGGAATCAGCTGGAAAAGGGGAGCAGGCAGAGCCTCTGATAAGCAGAGCAGTATTTGGAGGAAGTGTGAGCCAGTTCCGCCTCCATTTCCTTGTTGATGAGGGTGTAATAGGTGGGTGGTGGGTATCTGAATTTTATGTATGTATGTATGTATCTACAGAAAGAAGAGCCCGTCTCTTTCTTTTCTATAGAACCATGGTTTCCTCCAGCTCTAACTCCAAGACACCAATCCTTGGTGTTTAGCTCCAAAATCATCCTTAGGATAGTTTTCTTTTTCTGGATCCTGCAAGGCCCCTGCCTGCTTCACCACCTTCCCAACTCCATCTCACATTTATCTGCCACCCTCCAGCCTCACTGACTTTCTTTTGGGTTCCTATTCCAAGGTATTTTCAGCCTCAGGGTCTTCACCACTGTTCCCTGTGAGTGCAGTGATTTTCCTTCTTTTCTTCTTCAGATGGCCAGATACTTCTCATGATTCATTCACCATTGAGAAAGAACATTTCTGACCCCTAAGTGTGAAAGATATCCTCTTTACTATTCTCTGATTCAGAGAACGTCTTTACAATTTGTAGTTATATATTCATTTCTTTGACAGGGACAGCGTATTTTATGTACTAATATATATGTATATGTATTGTATATACATATGCTATATATTATATGTGTATATATTGTACATATAATATATACGTACATATTCTTATTGTACACACCTGGCTCAGTGGCTGGAACATAGAAGAGGCTTCATTAATATTTATCAAATGATTGAACCTGAGGCATCCCATTTCTGTGGCCTTATCAGCTCATTTCTAGGGTAAATTGGGTGTGAGCACACCACACATCCCAGGAGTAGGGAGGCTTTCCTCTCTTCGGGGTTGGGTACATTGGTCCTTTCTATACCCCTTGGTCTCTCTCCATGGGTGGAGCTGATGGCCGTAAATGAGAATATTCCACTGAAGATGCTCTGGGTTGGGAGAAATTTCATTAAAGATGAATAATTCATCTCTGAAGCAAAATTAGTTACCAGGACAACAGCATTTTGATGGGTTTGTTGAGAAGGTATTTTTCTTCTATCATTGTCACGAACATTTTGGAAATTCTAAAAGCTGTTTCTTTTGGCAGGAAAACAGTTGTCTCACTGGTAAGGTACATTTGGGGGAGTCAATTTTTTTTCTTTCTTGGTTTCTATAAGTAGTTTAGGAAAACTCAAGATGTCTTTTTTCCACTCTATTCCAGAGTAACTTTGCAACTTCACCAGGTAGAAATTGGTGTGTGTTCTCTGCCATCTTGATCATGTAACACTCCACTAGAATCTCTCTTGTCTGAATAGCTTCCGAGTTGCTGGTTCCTCACTGCAGTGGGAGTGGTGGTGTTTTGAGTTTTGTGGTGTCTTGGGGAAGTGGATTCTGCTTTCCTTTTATGTCGGAGATGGTATTCGGAAAGTCACCTCTCTCCCTAGCTGCAGTGAGATGGGTCACTTGCCCTTGCTGTATTCCTTCCCTCTCATCTTCCTGCCCTCCTTTCCCATTCTAAGGATATACACTACCCAAAATAACTGAGTGAGACCCTCCTCAAAAACCAGGCTTTTGCGATGACCCAGCCTCAGCTGCCTCTAACTCAAACCCTGTGTTTGAGATCTGTTTGTTCTTGATCATCATGCCTCTGCCCTTGCAGGTATTCTTCCCTTTGCCTGGAATTCTGCCCTCATCCTATTCCTCTGCCAACCCCTCTCTCCATATCTTCCTCTCCTTAATCATTCTCTGAGACTCAACACAGGTATTACTCCTCCTCCTGGAAGCCTGACCTGACTGTCCTCCTCTGTTCACTGACGGCATCTCCTGCTGAATAACCTCCATCAAAGACACTCTCTTTAGATTACTGTTGTGTGTTCATGTATGTAACTCACTAACTGTGAAACACGCTGGAGGAGGGCAGGATCGGGTCTAATTTATCTATCACTAGGGCATGTACTAGATGCTACTTATTAATTAATGGATATGGAGAACATTTTATTTGCTTCAAGATGTGCCAAAATAAAGCACAGCAAGTTGATTATTTGTACTTGGCTCCTAGTTTTAAGTCTCCCAGCGTCACTATAGCCTGTAAATACAGTTGATAATTATGATTCTTCCTTTTCTCTTTCTCTTCATCATCAAATCCTAATTGAGCTCCAGTCCGTGAATGAGAACTTAAAAGATACTCTCTGTGGGTACACTTGGAAGAAGAGGGAAGACACAGTCCTTATTCACAAAAAGCTTGCAGTCTGAAAGAGGAGGCAGGACAGACAAACAGTACTCATAGAAGAAGGATATGTGTACCTGATCATTGCTAGTATGTCAGCTAAGCCATAGGGATTCATAATAGCTAACCATAGTAGCAAAGAACAACTGGGAAGTCGGTCACTGGGGATCCTGGAGCATAACATTGTTGGACACACTTAACTATAAATAAATAAAGATTTGAAATTGAGATTCAAAGTAGATTCATCTTGATCCTAATTATCGGTTTAAAAATGTTATTCTGTCTGATTGTCACTTCTGGCCATATATAAAGGAGAATATGTTGGCATTTCCACAATTACATATTAGACACACATTTTTTTAGGTAGGTCTCAGGCTAAGTCAATACATAAAACAAAAATAATTTTTCATTATGCATATACCTTCATAGGATATAATGTCATTAATACCAAACACCAGCTTATCAGTGGATATACATATTTACATATAGCTATAATCACGAACACACTTTTTGGTCTAATTTATAACTTAAGTATGTTTCTACATTTTCCGCCTGTATTAAAATAGACCATGTAGTTTCAGTTTTTTTAAAATTAATTAATTTACTTATTTTTGGCTGCATTGGGTCTTTGTTGCTGCGTGCGGGCTTTCTCTAGTTGTGTCGAGCGGGGGCTGCTCTTCGTTGCGGTGCGTGGGCTTCTCATTGTGGTGGCCTCTCCTGTTGCGGAGCACAGGTTGTAGGTGCGCCGGCTTCAGTAGTTGTGGCACGGGGGCTCAGTAGTTGTGGCCCGTGGGCTCTAGAGCGCAGGCTCAGTAGTTGTGACGCACGGGCTTCGTTGCTCTGAGGCATGTGGGATCTTCCTGGACCAGGGCTCGAACCCGTGTCCCCTGCATTGGCAGGCGGATTCCCAACCACTGTGCCACCAGGGAAGTCCTCAGTTTTTAATTTGTAGTAACAATGTGGAATCCATCATAGAATATGCTACTTATTGCTTGCATATGTCTGTGCTATTGGGTATTTAGGTTGATTGTTTTTTGTTTTTTGTTTTCCTGTGACGGAGAGCACTGAGTGTTATGAACATTTCCATACAAGTAGCTTTTTTCTTTTTGAATGAGTTCCTTGGAATATAAGAGTATATTACCCAAAGCGGAATTAGCAGGTTTATGGGCATAAATAGCTTCGTCATTTGGCAAGAATGCTCTCTGGCAGGCCTGGGCCAGCATACAGTATTCCCAGGAGGATATGAGGAGATCCATTTCTTTAGAATATTCTTACACTTCATAACTTCAAAATTAATTTTCACTAATTCAAATGGTATCCCAGCATTTCAGAAACGAGTTAGTGTGCATTTCTCGAATTCTGCTGAAGATGGTCTGCTGGGCACTTGATGTTCTTCCCTTATACACCACCTGTTGTTTGCTTTCAGGCATCTCTAATTCTCTCTGGTGCCTGTAAGCATGGCTTCTGGTCTTGGACCAACAGTGGTTATCCTTTGCAATACAAGGAAAAACAACGAAGCTTCATTACTTTGCTAGTAGTTTTCCTTGTTCTTGTATTTGCTCTTTCCCTGACAGCATGTTTTCACAGTACAGAAATGACAGCGACCCCAGGTCCACTCAAGTGCAGGGAGTTGGTGAGCTTAGTGGATTCTCAGCTGTGCCCATGGGGCCAGGCAGGACCTGGCTTCTGCTCAGGCCACCTTCCAGACCTACCAGAGATTTTTAAACACCACGCTGAGTTGAGGAGAGAGCAGTGGCCTTGAGGTCCTGCGTGGACTTGCATCTTGACTCTGCGCTGGGTGAGCTGGGGAGGTTTCTTAGCCTCTCTGAGCCTGAGCTTCTTCCGCTGGATGACAGGAAGAACAGCACTGAACTTGGAGGGTTTCTCTGGAATAGCTTCTCTCCTCTGCCTTTTTAGAGAACTGGGGCTTTCTGGAGTTAATTCTAATGCCAGCTAACACTGCCCAGCTTCTTTCTATGTGGTAGATGCTGGGTTCTGGGTTGAGAGTTTTCCGCTTTGTTCCACATGGCAGCCCTATGGGGTCCGCATGCCTTTGTGCAGAGGCAGAAAAGGAGGCTCAGGGGACTAAATAACGTGCCCAAGGACATGCTGGACGTGGTGGTGCTGGGATTGGAACCCAGGACTATTTTCTTTCTGTGATTTAGGCTTTGACTACTGTACATTTAGTCTCTGGGATAATTTGTTCTCCGTTAAATAGAATCTATCCCAGGAGCTCATTAACCACCTGTGACTTTGCTCCTGCCTTCATTCAGCCAACACCTGTTTGTTGAATGCCTCTTTCGTGCCAGTCCCCGATTTAGGAGCTGGGGTACAGCTATGTCATGCTGACAGGCTTACCTCCTCCAGACTGGCTGTGGGAGAGCCTAGGACTTCATCCGGAGAACTCCATCCTGCTCAGCATCCAGGGGGGCCTGTGCAGGCATTGGCTGCCTGGTGGAGGTGAGCTCTGCTCGGGAGGGTCCACACTGCAGCACAGGAATGTATGGTCAGCGGTGGCTTGTAGGCCTCCTGTGGCTGCATCCCGCCATACTGGGTATCTGGTGTGACACATCTGTCCCACCCTTGGGTGGGGCCTTATTGGTGCTGCACCTCACGCTGCTCAGAGCTGCATTAACTAGAGGTTACTGGAGAATTTGAGTGAGGCTCATATGTAAAAAGGGAGGCTCCTGGCTGAACCATAGATCTCAGATGCATAAAGGCCGTTAAGGGGGGAGGTTGATCCTCCTTGTTCTGGGTTTTCTGGGAATAAACGTTGCGAGTCATTACAAGAGGCGGTGTAGCGCCCATCACCTTGGCCCTACTCTGGTATTTCCCATGGCCCCGACCCCCAGTATCTTCTGGAAGGACCGCTCACGTAGTTCTTGATTGTCTTGAGTTACTGGAGTTCAAGAAACAAATCCAATTTCCCCAGAGGCAGTCGTGCCCTCTGGCCTCCTCTGGAGGTTCCCGCGGATAATTCAGGTCTGTGTGGGAACAGAGCCCTTGTAACAGCCTACAGCTCCCAGGCAGTTGCCCAGGGAAGGCCACCTCTGGGCACAGGTCCACCCTAGAGGGCACCCAGCTGTCAGAGCTGCAGGGCAGCCGAGCCTTCAGCCCAGGAACCAAGATTTCACGTTGCTCAGATTCCGGCGAGCACTTCTGCACCCACCTTTGTGGACCCAGCTCCCTGTCTTCGGGGGCAGTGTATGTCCTTTGCTCCCAAGCCTGGAGGAGGTTTGTTATTTCTGAAGGACTCAGCCCAGTGCGGCCTTGGCCATGGGCATGGCCTGTAAAATGCAGATGGCCAGTCCCAGCTCCCAGAGTTCTCACTCTCAGTGTACAAAGAGTGGGGTCCAGAAGCTGTGTTTTTCTAAGTTCTTCAGGCGAGTCTGATTCACGTGGTCCGTGCACCACATTTAGAGAGGTCCTTCCGTGTTATATGTTGTACACAGGCACGCGCACACGCGCACACACACACACACACCTGCATCTGCATCTCTCTGTCTCTCTGACCCACCCCCATACATTCTCCCGCTCCCAGCCGCCTACTCACTCACCTGTCTCAGTGGACTCCCTCCCCCATATGCCTACAATGCCTGAGAAGCACATGACACATTTTAGATATTGGACACATGCCAGCTGGTTGAGTGACCCCTCTGCTATGATTCTGGGTTAACTTCTCCTTGGAGTGGAGCCACATACTCTCCACTTGGACCCTTCAGTGTCCTGGACAGTGATAGCAGGCGTGTCCCTTCCCTTTCCCCAGTTCACCTCCTACCCACACGGAACCTACTCTCTTGAGTCAAAGTTCCAATTTTAGAAGGAAAACCAGAGCCTGAGCCCTGCCAGGTAGGTGGCCTGGAATAAGAAACTGAGGGTGGGGTGTGATGCAAAGCGTGGGTGTGGACCCGGGTTTCGGGACAGCGGGGAGGCGGACAGGGTCTGTGGAAGGAGTGTCCGGTCCTCGCTCCCAAAGAGCTGAGCTTGCTTGAATGGCTATGGAACCAGACCTGCAGGTTCCTGTGTCTTCCTTGACCTCTGAGCTTGGAATAAAGAGTGGCTTGAGGTTGACTCTGTGGTTCTCTCTTGAGGATTTTGTCGGGTTTACTTTTAACTTAGCCTTGAGGAGATTCCAGCAGAGGTTCTAGTACATGCCAAGCTGCCATGGGAACTTCAGTGGTGCTGTTACTGTTGAGTTAATTGACACCCTTAATCAGGAAGGAGGTGGAATATAAAACTTTGGGAGGGAGTAGCCAGATTTTTCAGAGGAAAGAACATACCAGGCGCTGCCATTTATGTGTTGTGGGACTTTGCTTAGTTATTTAATCTTTGTGAGACTCTGGTTCATCCCTGTAAGAAATGACAATAACGATAGTTACATTTCATACGATTGTTGTGAGGATTAAAGGTGATAATGGATGTGAATGTTGAGTTCTGTTCCTACTACCATTGTTATTAACTGAAATTTATCAATAGACTTCTCTTTATCCTATAAATATTTACTTATTAACAGACATTTTAAGCATCTATGATGTATCAGCTAGGGTCATGTTAGGGTTTAGTTAGCTAATTCTAGTTTGTTTATTTATAACACAGATCAAGAGGCTCAAGACTTGCTTTCAAATATTTCATAGTGTAGAAAGAAGATAAGATACCAGTATTACAGTTCAGTAAAACATTGATGTAACGTTAGGATGCATGGAGGGACGTATAAAAGAAGGAGTAGCAGAGTCTGTCTGGAAGAGCCTTGGTAGGCCTTATGGAGGAGATAAGTTTGATTTGAGGCTTACACGATGGGAGTAGTATTTCAAGTTTAACAGTTAAGCACATGTATGGGCTGAAACAAAAGGATTTATTGGCTGATCTAATGTAAAAGGTTAATAGCTTCATCAGATCAGGCTTGATCCAGCAGCTCAAATGATATTGTCAAGGACTTAGGTTCCCTTAGTATTTCTACTGGCTTGTGCAATGTTGGCTGCATCCTCGGTTCCACTTTGTCTTCCTTCAGCAACTTCAGGAGCTCCCTTCAAGAGAGCAAAATGGCTGTAGCCATTCTATACCTCACCTCTATATTCTATATTATTAAAAGAACTGGGTTTGTTATGATGTTTCCTGAGGGAGGAAGAGGTCCTCTTTCCCAGAAGCCCTAGCAAGACTCATGTTGGATTTCTTGGGCTCCAGTTAGGTAACATGTTTTTTTCCCGTAACCAGTCACCGTGCCATAGGGGTGGGATGGGTGATTGGCTTAGGCCAAATAGCGCCTACTCCTTAAACTAAGAGGATGGGTCAGTGCATGGTCCATGCCGCCTGAAACACATGGCTCATTATGGGGAGAACTGCTTCCCCAAAGGGACATTGTTCCCAGGGGGAGAGGGCATGGATTCTGGGAAGCATGGAGAATCTAGCTCTCCACCATACCAGTAATCTGGGTGAGGAAAAAGCGGGGGACAAGTGAGAACAGAGTATGTTTGAAGAACAACTCTTAGCTGAGAATCTCTAGACCAGCACTGTTTACTAGAACTTCGTGCAAAGATGGAGGTGTTCTATAATCTACTCTTTGCAGTATGGTAGCCACTGGCCACCTGTGACTGTTGAGTGCTTGAAATGTGGCTAGCATGACTGAAGAACTGAACTATTAATACTAATTGTACTTAATTTTTTAAATTTAAGTAATCCTGCATAGCTAATGGCTGTAGTGGTAATTGGAAAGCACAGGTCTAGACCCTAGACAGGGCTCTGAAAGAGGACTGAGAGAAAGAGGGAGAGAGAGAAATTAAGCCACAATGCCCTGGTTATGTATCATTGGGGGAGAGAATCGAAAAAAGTCACTGAAATCATTTGCTCGGTTCTGTGGTTCATATGAATAATACAGAAAGTAGAACCCAAAGTGAAGAGCTAGTGACAGGAAATGAGGATAGAGACCTAGAGACTTAGGCTGGGGCCAGGTTGAAAGTCCTTGTGCTTTGCCACTTACCTCAGATTCTACCCTGTAGGCAATAGGGAGTCACTGAGGATTTGGAGGAATTACATGATCATATTTGCGTGTGAGGAAGGCAACCTGGCCCCTTGTGGAAGATGGCCGTGTGCGACTAGAGGCAGGGAGACCAGTGAGGAGGTAGACGCAATAGAGCTCATGAGAAAGGATGAGAATTTGAACTTGGGAAGGAGTGGTAGCCATGCACGGAAGGGTGAGATACGGACATTAGGGACAGAGTAACGGGGTGGGTTTGCGTGTGGTGTGGGGAGGAATACAGCAGGATATAGTAGGTTGGTTTGGACAGCCGAATGGATGAGTGTGCCCTCTTTGAGATGTGGCGTTCCAAAAGGAGGGGGCAGGTCTGAGTGGTTTCTTGATAAACACTCTTTAGGGCAGGTGGTATTTAGTCTACCTGTAGGAAGATGTCTGATAGGTTCTTAATCTCTTCTCTCAAGGAGTTTACAATCATCTATCTATGGAAATTAGATCTACATAAATTAAGTCGTTAGAAAAATAATTCCACGTGCATCAAGACTGTAAGCCTTAAATGCTGCACGTGCTTTATGAGTGGTGTCCTGGGTACTTTTTCTGCATAACAAACCACCCCAAAATTTAGCAGTGCAAAAGGAAAACATTTTATTATGTTCACGATTCTGTGTGTTGAGGATTTTGGCTGGGCACTATGTATACCGTGTCTGAAACCTCAGCTGGAAAGATTCAGAGCTGAGGCTGACTCAACAGCTGGGGCTGCAAGGCATCTGAAGCTGTCTTCCCTCATAGCTGGTGACTGATGCTCCCTCTTCAGTGGGTCCTCAATTGGGCTGTGAGCTGAAACACTGTGGCCCCTGCATGCGGTCTTCCCTACTGTGGTCCGGTTTGGGCATCCTCACACATGGCACTGGCACCTTGAGAGCAACCAGCCTAAGAGTGCACAGCTAACCATGGAGGTCACTTGGCACTACTTCCCCTATGCACTGTTGGTCAATATAGTAACAAAGATATGCCTGCTTTCAAAGGGAGGGACATGAACTCCATCTACCACTCAATAGGAAGAGTGTCAAGGTCAAACTGTAAGATAAGCATGTGGGATGGGAGATACTGGGAAATAAGTTGGCCATAAATGGAGAGATGACTTTGGACTGGGGTAAGGAGCGATGACTCTCTGCTGGGGATGGGGCTTGAGCTGGTGCTTGAAGGGTGGGTCGGTGGTTGCTGGCAGGGAGAAAAGGACACATGCATGTTGTTGGGGACAGAGGGGAGGATTTGTGTTTCTTCCGGGCTATCTAGTCAATCTCATTAATGCTGAGGACAACTAAATAGGCTAAGGAAGAAATCCTACAATGGGATACAGCAATTTAAAGCAAATGGCTTCCTTCTAGGCATCCATTCAACACATTCAACATCAAGTTTAAAGTTCCTTGTGCCCACCAAGTTGATCAGCCTTGTTAAAATGGAAAGCCATTTCTCTTTATTTTTCCCATGATTTGATTTTCTGCTTTATTCTGGAGTGAGAGGAGCTACTACACCATGGAATTACGAGTCACAAAATTTTTGAGTTAGTGCAGTAAGTACACTAGAAATCACGTTAAATAAAATACTTGCTTACTTGCCTTTCCCCCCTTCCATTAGATTGAGAGTCTCTGGAGAAAAAAAACCATGTGCAACCTTTTCCGGCTTCTCCAGCAGAACCAGGTACATAGTAGATGCTCAGCACAAGATTATTTGGATGAATAACCTTCATTCAAGGTCAAGGGAAAGCAGTGCTGAACACCTGGGCACTTTTATGCCGTGTTTCTGCTCCTTATTTTGTACTCCTTCTCTTTGTCTCAGAATCCAACCAGCTTCTCTGTGCTCCTTATTCCTCCAGCACACGAATCCGATCTGTCCCTAATTTCTGTTTCTGTATCTGACAGTCCCTGTCCCAGAACTGAAGCTTTAATGTCCAAGCACACACCTTGTCTGTGGTAGGGAGATTGCTTAGACCAGGGTCAACACACAAGGAGGCTGCAGGCTCCCTTTCCCCTTTTCCTTGGCAAGTCTCCCTGACCTGACTCTTTTGCTGAAGCTAAGGTATGTGAGGAGCTTATTTTTTACGGAGATATTTTGTGAAAGATAAATTTCTCGGGACCATGGCCATGGATTCTTAGCCAAAGGAAGGACAAGTAGATGTGATCAGATGTGTGCTAGTGAATCAATACAAATAAATTATGTGTTCTTTGTTATGATGTCCTAGGCTACACGAGAGAGGGCGCTTAAATCACCCACCATCAGCCACTGGAGGTTCTCGTTTCCGAGGAGTTACGTGGAGACAAAGTCCAGGCTTATGTTATTTTAGGCAAAATCCAGATAACTTTCTAGTGGTTTGGCTGCTAGAGTAATGCTAGCAACTGCAAAAGACCAGAGGGGAGCAATTCTTCTCTGGGTCTGGCATGGCCCTGAACATACGCTAAATATTTTCTGCCTCTAATGTCTGGGATTTATGAGTACTCTCTTGCTTGAGTAGATGATCCTTTTACTCTATGATTCAGAACTCTGGGTTGTTTTTTGTTTTTTTTTTTTGCGGTACGCGGGCCTCTCACTGTTGCGGCCTCTCCCGTTGCGGAGCACAGGCTCTGGACGTGCAGGCTCAGCGGCCATGGCTCACGGGCCCTGGCGCTCCGCGGCATGTGGGATCTTCCCAGCCCGCGGCACGAACCCGTGTCCCCTGCATCGGCAGGCGGACTCTCAACCACTGCGCCACCAGGGAAGCCCCAGAACTCTGGGTTTTGATCAAGTGCTTGTCCATGAGCTTGAGCTTGAGACTAAAATTGACACCCCCTCCCCACTTCCCACCTCATGAACGGGATGGCCCTTCATCTGTTTGGTATTGGGATGCGGCTGCCATGGTCAAATTCTCTGGGCATCTCACAGGTGAGATCCAAGCAAGCAGTGTGCTAAAGGGGCTCAAGAGGTAACCGGAAATGTGAATGAGGCCAGGAAATGTTAATTGAGGGAAGAAGATTCTCAGAAGTTCAGGCAGTTGGGCAGGAAGTAACAAACAGACCCTTCAAGTCCCCTAGGCAAATGGGCAAGAACAAGATGGGGCAGAAGGAGCAATTTGGCCATGAGCATGTTTCCAACAATGGGAGGATGCATAGATGCAGGGAAGTAACTTGAAAACCCATTCCACCAAGCTGGGGCATGAAATGAGGGTTAGACTGTGGGAACATATGAGATGGTCCTCCTGCAAGTGTTGGAGCTGGATTTCAAGCCCAAGCCTTTTAATTAAAATGAAGCACATTAACTTCCTTGGAAACCTCAGAGGCATCTTTGACTCCATGCTTTTCTGTTATACACTATTTGCAAATTTTAGCAACAGTTTTCGTAGGGCTCCCACCACCCCCCCTTCTTTCTTTCCTTCTCTATGGCCATTATCTTAGTTCAGATCTCTTATCTCTTATATTGGGACTGTTGTAATATCCTTCTCACCAGACTCCCTGTTTGTCATCTTCACTGATTCACCCTTCATACCCCTGACAGTTTTCTTTCCAAAATGCAGGTGCCAACTGATTATTCACCTGCTCAAGCACAGTAGACATTTCTATGCTATTTACTGAGTAGAGTTGAAACTCTTTAACCTGATGTGCTAGGCAGAATAGTGTCCTCCCAAAAGATGTCCATGTCCTAATTCCTGGAACCTGTGACTATGTTAGATTACATAGAAAAGGGGAGATAGGATAGTAGATGGAAATAAGGTTGTAATCAGTTGAGTGTAAGATAAAGTGATTATCCTGGGTTACCAGGCTGGGTCCAGTGTTATCAGAAGGATCCTTAAATGGGAAAAAGGGAGGAAGAAGAGTCAGAGTGATGCAGTGTGAGACTCAACCAATCATTGCTGGCTTTGAAGATGGAGGGGGACCAGGAACCAAGGAATGCACGCAGCCTCTAGAAGCTGGAAAAGGCAAGAAACGGATCCTCCCCTAGAGCCTCCAGGAGGAATGTAGGAATACAGCCCTGCCGACACCTTGATTTTAGCCTTTGAAACCCATTTTGGACTTCTGATCTCCAAAGCTGTAAGATAATACATTTGTGTTGTTTCAAGCCACTTTATTTGTAGTAATCCGTTACATCAGCAATAGAAACTTACACACCTAGTAGTTAAAATCATCATTGTCTTACCCCAGCCTGGGTCTCCATCTCCTTCTCCATGTACCTGAAGCTCTAACCTCTGCAGACCCCAGCCCCACCCCCGACCCCCGACCCAGACCTGGAACGTGACAGGCAATTTCAACCTAATTGTGTCTTCTCATGCTGCATCCTTAGCCTGAAAAGGTCGTTGCCTTCTTCACCTACTAAAAATAAGCCAGTTCAAATAGTACCTCTTACAAAAATTTTCATGGAGAGTAATCCTCTACTTCATCCCTGTTAGGGAATCACTCATTTCTGTCATATGTCAACCTTGCTGGGTTACTGTGAGATTCCCATGAGACACTAGGTGAAACGACTTACAACCTGGCGTAAGTCAGAGCGATTCCAGCTTTCACTGAAGGTAGTCGTATAAATGTGTATCTGTCTGGTTGCACCTAAAGTGTCAGGAACATTGTGTCCTTCATGCCTCCATCCTCCACAGCAATGAGCATGGTGCATCGACCATAAGAGACACTGTGTAGTCATTTGTAGCGTTGAATAGGAGACAGGTTGTGAGAAATGCCAGATCATGGGATTAGATGATGGGTCATTCACTCCACCCTTGTATACAGGGAATCTGGGACATGCTGGGTACTGTCCCAGGTGCTGAAGATATAGTAGTGAAAAATAGGACAGACGGTTGTGTGGCCCTGAGGCATCTTACAATCTAGTCGAATCCCTGCTCTGGTCTCTTGCACTGGTAGCTAGCTCCAATCTGGGGATATCTGCTTATCCCTCGAAAATCCACTTGGTTCGGCAGCTACGATGGTTGGGCTGAGAGCTCTTTCAGCTCCTGAGACCTAAGAGGGAGTGATGCCCCTTGGCAGGAGTGGCGGAAGGAAGGGGGGTGTGCGTGCCTACAGGCAGGTCCAGTGGAGACGGACCCTGAAATGAAAAGTGGCAAGTGGGTAGGATCGCACACCAGGCAACATGGGCTTGATGAGCCTGTGATCTTCCCGTTGCTGAGGCTGTCAAGGCCTGTCCACACAAAGCAAGCACCAGCGCTCAGGGAGTGCTCTAGGCTTTCATCTCTGCATCAGTGAGAGGCCTTGTGAGGCTGCTCTGTATTTTCTGAGCTGCCAGTTGTCGTCGCTAAAGAAGTGACGTGCTCCCTCTTGGGACATGGCATTTTCCTACTTGGGTGGGCAAATGACCTGGTTTGCTCAGAGACAAAGCAGGATGGCAGGAACCTAATATATGACGAGGCCTGAGAATGTGCCTGGCACGTAAGCCTAATCCTCACAGCAGTGCAGTGAAGGGAGTGATACTGGTCTCATTTTCCAGATAAGGCCACGGAGGCCCCATAGGGTTAGCCACTTGCCGCAGGTTACGCAGAGAGTAAGTGGCAGAGCCTGGATTCTACACCAAGACTGTCTGCGTTAGAGCTTTTGATCTATTACCAAGGAAACAGATAGCTTATATTTGCCTCTCTGTTGATGAGTATCTCTGGAAGCTTCACACTAGTGGCTTTGGAGCCATGGTTTCATCTTTCATCTGCTCACACCTGTTTCTGTCCTTGGCCTCCTCATGAGGGTGGTGCTGGTGGTGGTTGGATGGAAGGAATGATGGACATATAGGAGGGTATGAGCTCAGACTCCTAGTTAACGGTACACGTTGAGCTAATTAACTCTGGTTCTGGTGAGCTCTCATCGTGTAGTACAGACACTGGCAGGGAATTCTGAGCAATTTGACACCCCTTCCCCGCTTACTGGGCTGCATGCTCCCTAAATCATTTCCAAGAGATGGCTGTCTCTTTCATTTTCAGTCCCTTAGGGAATGAGAGTGAATGGATTTTTAATTCATTTTTAATGGCTCGTTACACAAAACCAGAACAACCGCCCACTATTCAACAGCCATTTTTCACAAGCTCCTTGTTTCAACAACACTGCATTTTCATTTCCTTGGTCTGCCACTTGCCTTGTTCAGCTACCACATTCTGCAAAGTACTTTCTTAACAATGGCCGCATTTTAAATAGAGCTACTAAACCTGTTAAATTCTGTATCTCTGATCCCTTCCTTGGATCATGGAGGAACAGACGTGCCCGTGTTTGGGTTCTGACTCCTACCTCTCCCTAGCTGCATGGCCTGGACGGTTTGCTCGTCTGGACAATGTGGGTAATGCTATCTACCCTTCACTGTGGTTATGCCCATTACCTATGTAATGCACATAGAGCACCAAGCACAGGGCTGGGCACTTTGTAGGTGCTCAGCATCTATTAGCATCCCCACCTCTGCCCTTTCTATATTCTTCTCTTGTCTAAATTACTTAATCAAGTCGTGCTTTTGCCTGTAGGTGTAATGTTTTCTTTAGTCTACGTCCCATCAGATATAGGTATGTATCTTTGTCCTCTCTAGACGTCCCTAGAGAATACCAACTCTTGAAAACTTAATGTAGTCATACAAGAAGGTTGCTTTCTCCATCTTCCCTCCCTGCCCGTGTGTTCCCTTTATCTTACCCTCTTGTGGACATTCTTGAAGTTCTTTCATACCCATTTTGAATTCTTTCTTCCTAATTTACCTAAAAAAAAGATACCCTTGAAAAACTGTATAAGATATTCCAGAAAGAAGAGGGCTGGGAATTTCCATTCCCCACCCATCTCTTATGACCTTACTTATACCTCTCATCCTTTATGAGGACAACTTGCTCACCCCAGCCCAGACTCATCTTCTCCTTCTTTGAACACCTATGGCAACACTTTCAGTTCATCGAATGTGTCATATCTCTGTTAGTTAATAGGCAGCATGTTAATAAAGAGTGTGATAATACTCTTGGATAATAATGAGAAAAACGAGGTCTGTCCTGAAGGAGCACATCCCCTAATGGTAGAGATGCCTATACAAATAGAAAATTATAGTGTAATCTAGTGAGTAGTATACTTGGATGTATGGGCAGCAATGTAGGGGAGCATGGATTACGGGGGATCCATTCTGTCTTGGAGGACAGGTAAGACACCAGAGTGTTGATGGTATTTGAGCTGGGCCTTAAAGAATGAGATCCTCAGGTGGAGAGTGGGAGAAGGGCTTTCAGAGGAGAGAAAAGAGCTTGTGTGAAAGTGTGGGAGCATGGAACAAGGAGAAACGTGGGTATTCTGGTGTGGCTAGAATTTAGATGTTATTTTGGGAAAGTGGCTCTAGAAGAGGGTTAAAATGTCATCTGGGGCCAGGTTGAGAAAGATCTTTTATGCTATGCTGAGGAATTTTTTTTTTTTTACATCTTTATTGGAGTATAATTGCTTTACAATGGTGTTAGTTTCTGCTTTATAACAAAGTGAATCAGTTATACATATACATATGTTCCCATATCTCTTCCCTCTTGCATCTGCCTCCCCCCCACCCTCCCTATCCCACCCCTCCAGGCGGTCACAAAGCACCCGAGCTGATCTCCCTGTTATGCTGAGGAATTTGATCTTAAAGGCGGCCCGAAGCCACTAGAGATTGTTTGGCAGTAGGCAATGGGATTCCGCCTCTGCTTTAGAAAGGTCATTCTGGTGTAAGGATAGAAGAGGGGTGAACGCCAGAAATTAAGTCAGCTAGTAGTTATTTTGAAGGTCTTTGCAGTCATCTAGTAGCTAAATCTGATGGTCCATTCTTCATCTTTTTTGTCCATGAACTGCCTGCAGCATTTCACATAGCCAATCACTCCTTCCTCCTCGAAACCCATACTCTTCTCGGCTTCCAGAACACATGCTCTCCTGAATTTCCTCTAACCTCACAGATCATTCTGTGTCAGCGAGGGTCCCTGACTCGAGGTATTTCTCAAGGAAAGACGTTGAATGCAGGAACTGATTTACAAGAGTGCCGGCAAGGCTGGAGGAACAAGGAGGAGAAAATATAGTTGCTCAAA
Source organism: Aethalodelphis obliquidens (assembly GCF_003676395.1). Taxonomy (NCBI): domain Eukaryota; kingdom Metazoa; phylum Chordata; class Mammalia; order Artiodactyla; family Delphinidae; genus Aethalodelphis; species Aethalodelphis obliquidens. Next base: position 21,813,039 of record NW_020837955.1, read on the forward strand.
TTTGGTAACTGCAGAAACTGTTACCCCCTGCCCAGGAGGAGGAAGGGCGGTACAAGAGGCCAAGGGTCTCTCCCACCCAGATTCCTGGGGCTGTGCTGAGCTGCACAAGCCCTTCATTTCACTGAGACCCAGCACCGCTGCAGTTGGTACCACTGGCTCTGTTGCTGCTGTTGTCTTGTCACTCAAAAACAAAGTGTGAGGAGAGGAGCTTTTCCCTTGTCCACATGTCCCCCGAGTGACCCCACCCCAACTGGCAGAATTGGAAGCCAGATGACAGGAGAGTCTTAGAAATACGCTTCTCAGGGTCCTGGTTACCTATGATACTTAGGCAGGAAAGTGGGCCGAGAGTAAACAGACAGCACAGTCTACCCTTTTAGCTACTCTGAGTGTCCATTTCCATCCCCTATTCATAAGTAGCCTCCTCTCTTCCTGTTGGTTCAGTGGTAGCATGTGAAGCTCAAAATAGCTGGGTATTAGTTTCAGCTTCCAGTTCAATGGAACAGGTGTTTTTTCTCCTTAGGAACCAAGATTTATCAACAGAGCCAAAAGTTGTGTGGATGTGAAGAAAATACTCTGTGATGGCTTATTGCGAGGAATAATGAGAGGAGCGCTCCCACTTTTGCCCCTTGATTCCCAGACCTTTGTATTTTGGCCATTTACTAGTCGAATCCACATCCTAGAAGACAGCACCACAACCTCATGCAGTGCTGGCTTTTAGCTAGTTGTGTCATTGAATCTTTGGAAGTCCATTCAATCATTGTATCAGGTCATCTGCTTCTGGCGGATGTAGTTTGTGGGAAGACCAGTGAATTCCATGGACAGGCCCATGACAACACTTCATTTGCTGTGAAATGAGTTTCTTTGTTAGAAGCAATTGTGTGGGATATCATGACGGTGAATAAGGCACTCTGAAATGGAAAGATTTTGATTCTAGCATATTTACCGCAGGCAAGGAAAGCAAGTCCGAGGAGAAGAAAGTGCTTCCTCTGTGTGATGGGAGGGGGACAGTGCAGTCAACTTGCCACCAGGTGCCATGTTGAGGCTCAGCACTGATTTCTGAGGTTGGCAGATGGGGAACTGCAGTGACGATGGCCATGTCAGCCTTGGCGAGGGGAAGTCCGTGGCAAACATAGGCAAAGCCTCCATCTCTGCCACAGTAGCCACTATACACAGGAGCCCACAGAGCCAACGGGGATCTGGGGAGAAAGGCTTACCGGCCTCAACAGAAGGCCATGGTGTTCATATGCTTATTGAGAGGCTCCTCCGTAGTAAGTACCATTTGGCGAGTGTTCGCACAGGACACAGACATTCACTGTGCCAGTTCTGAGAGCTTGAAGCACATACTGGTTTCTTCTCATTCCCCGATCTCTCAGTGCAGAAACGCCCCAGCTTTCGATCCTTATCTCTCTACTCTATCCACACTCCATCTCCTGGTGACCTAACCTAGTCTCATGTCTTTAAATACCATCTAATCACTGACGACTCCCCCGTTGAGGTTTTTCAGCCTAGACTCTCTGCGCTGAACTCCAGACTCATTTATTCAGCTATTTGACTTCTCCGCTTGAATTCTCTTAGGCATCTCAAACTTAACGTCCAAAGCTAAACTTCTCAGCTTTCCTCCCAACCTCCTTCTCCTACAGTCTCCATCTCATAAAATGGCAACTCTATGCTTCTAATTACTTAGTCCCAAACTCTGAGGGTCGTTTTGGACTATTCTCTTTCCTTCACGCCCTATATCCAATTTGTCAGCAAATCTTCTTGACTCTACCTTCAAAATATCTTCAGATCATGTTTCTTCTCCTGTCTGCGGCTGTTGCTCTGGTCTACCCCGTACCATGTTTCGCCTGGATGATTACAACAGGATCCTAATTCACTTTTGTCTTCTCGATGCCTCTCTCAACACAGTGACCAGAAGCACCCTGTGAAAACTTAAGTCCTCTAGTAAAATCCTCTAGTAGCTTCTCATCTCACTCAGTAAGAGCCAGTCCTTCACAAGTCCCAGCAAGATCTAAGCCTCCCCAAATTTCCCGGACCTCATCTCCTACTACTCTCCCTGTCTCTCCGCTCCATCCTCATTGGGCTCCTTGCTGTTTCTTGAATATGTCAGGCACGTTCCTGCCTCAGGATCTTTGCATTTGCCTTTTTCTCTGCCTGTAATGTTTATGACCCAGATAGCCACATGGCTTCATCCCTTACTTCATTCAGGGTTTTGCTTGAGTGTCAGTTTTTCACAGATAACTTTCCTGGGCTCCTTCTATACTGCTTCAGCCTGCAAAGCCCTGGACCACGCCTGCATACGAGCACTTGCTCTAAGTGCTGATATGTCCATCATCTAACCCACCATCCTCTGACTACTATGTCACTTACCTACTTATGTGTTTGTTTATGTCCCTTGCCGGAATATAAACTCTATGGGGGCAGAGAAGCTGGTTTGTTGTCTTCACTGCTGAATCCATAGCGCTTGGCCACGAGGAAGCATTCCATACATATTTGCTTAGTGAATGAATGAAAACATTATGAGGATGATCCAGTGGACCGCAACACATTTCAGAGGACTTGATGTTTGTCTTGCTAAGTGTGGGATGAGGGTGGACTCAGGGCTCATGCTGAGGTTCTATCTTGAACCACAGAGTTGATGATCTGCCCTTTAAAAAAAACAGGGAACGGGATAACCGGTTTGTGAAATTGCATGCAATGGAACAAGATGACAAAGATGATATTTCTTGTACAATTCCTTGCCCTCTCAGCTAGATTGTAAACTCATGGTGGGCAGGGAACACCATTTATGTTATTCTGAACTTGGCATATACCTAGCACAGTTCTGGATACCCAGTTGGTGCCCAGACATTGTTAGACTGGGGGTCAGTTGGGCTGTGGACTGTAAATATTCAGTTTCTGTTCCCGGGGGGGTGGGGGGGAGTGCCTCATGAAGTGGGAGGAGGGCTCCAGAATTCAGACTCTGCTGAGACTGAAAAATGCACTTTTGTGTACACTCCCCGAGGAGTAGGTTTTAGCATCCTTACTACGTTACCACTGTGAATCACTTTCGGTAAAGAAGGCCACCGTCCATATTCCAATTGGCTGGAAACAAAGAACTATCAGGTAGGGGCAGGAATGAGGTGGTGAGAGGTGAGGGGGACCTGGAGGGGACATGCATAGAGCCCCATGGATTGAAAGGTACCAAGGTTTCAGGAAGGTTTAATGAACTAAAGTCATTTTCCTTCAGAGTAAAATTTTACAGACACTAAAGGTCCTCATTTCACTGAATGTGCTCACGGGCGAGAGCGTCCCAGTGATTTATGAATTTTCAGATTATGCGTTATCCTTTCAGAGGACAGGAATCCCCCAGGGCTTTCTGCTTTGCTTCTAAAGCGGAAGCTGAGTGCGGGAGCCCAGGGAACATACCGGGTCTGATTTGCAGCCTGCTGTGTTGCAGCGGGGGTCTAGGATGGGTGGGTATTTTTCAGAAGGAGCTTAGCAACGCTAGGATCTGAATCCCCCTCACCCCATCAGATAAGGATGACTTGCAACCCTTGTCTCCTGAAGGGTAATTATCATACTAATCACTCACATTTGCATAGTACAGCTTCTAAAGCAGGTCAGCTTTCCTTATTTGATTCAAATCAAAAATCCTGTGAGGCTGGCAGGGGAAGGAGAATCATTATCCCCATTTTAGGAAACTGGAACAGATACTGAAAATGTTAGTAAGTTGATCAGGCTCACCCAGTAGCATATGGTGATATTGGGTTTTGAGTGCAGCCCTCTAGTTGCAAGTGCTCCGTTCTTTCCATGCTGCCGGGCGAGCCCCATCCAGGAGGCAGACGGCTGGACCCAATGGGTCCTGTCTTCATGAAATGTAAAATCTTCCTAAAGAAGATTATACATTAAGGGAGAGTATACATTTTATGAAGACAGGAGCCATTTCTCTTTTGATCACTTTATCACCACGGATCCTATGCTGTGTTTGCCATAAGGCAGGAATAGAAGAATGAACGGGAGAGGGGATGTGACAAATAAAGACATTAGTTACTGGCATTGTGTGTGTCTAAAGGTCAGGCAGTTAGCTGAGGGCTGGCCTGAGCATCTGGGGGCAGCAGAAGACATTAGATGCCTGGGGACAAGAAGATTGGAGGTAGGTGGTCAGCAAGGGCAGCACCAATGGATTTTGTAAGAGGCCAGCCATGTCCCTTTATTGTCACCTAATTATATGAGTCGCTTATTACAATACAGTCCCTTAATATATATATATAATACATATAATATGTGTGTATAGATATATATATGAACATACCGTAAGCCTTTTGTTATAATATAGTCATCTAATATACAATATATTGATATTATATATGTAATATATAGTAATATTATATGGTATATGTTTATACATAGTAAGGCTCTTGTTATAATATAGTCCCTCATTATCACCCTCTTCATGCTTATAAAACTTTTTGTCAGTCCATAGTTGACTACAGGCTGGGCTTCCTCTGTCCTTCCTGCACGATTCCATCGTCCTTTGTGCCTTCTTTCTCACCCTGGCACAGCCTGACCGTGTCTCCAAGTGGTTGGTGTCCCCATGTGTTGACACTGCACTCAACACATGACTGTTCTAGACCCTAATGGCCCATTCTGCTCTACCTCTGTGCTGTTTCTTGTAACTGAAATGGCACCCTTCTGCCCTTTTTTCTATCTATTTTTGTCCAGCTAAAATATGAAGGAAAGAAAGAAAGACAGGGAGGGAGGGAGGGATGAAGAGAGAGGCCAGACAGTCAAGGGAGTAAATCTCCATTTCTCTGTCTCCAAATTCTTCATACTTCAAGTTTTGGCTCATGTAATCTTTCCTTCATGAAGACTTTGATGACCACATTTTCTAGACTTAATTGCCTCCTCCTTTCAACTCTTATCTCACATTATCTGCACCTCTCAGATACACTTATCATCTCATCCCTTCTTTTACTGTCATTCATTTATAATTCATTCAGTGGACCTTATATAGCACCTGCCGTGTGTCAGGTGTTGTGCTAGGCATTGGGGATGCAGAGTTGAATGAGACCTGATTTTTTAGCTCAAAGAGGTCACAGTCTAACAGACAAGACAGACGTGGAGAAGTCACGTCAATCCAGTTTGATAAAAGCTATAAGAGATGTATGAACAAATGCTCTTCCAGAGAATATGTCTGATGCCAATTTACAGTTATATGTGCCTATACAGAGGAGCTCTTATATATGTGACTTTACTATTCTGTGTGTGTATAGCTTATATTAAGAGAGAACTGCTATTTACTCATGAATAATTCCAATTTATTTTCATTTCTCCTGCTGTCTAAAATCCCCCTAGGATTTGTAGCGTGTTGGTCAAAGAGAAACTTTTTGACAAAGCTTATTTGACAAACCTGGATCTCCCAACAGTTTGTCTAGTTATTTCCTCATTACACATCTCTGTTTCCTATTTCTTTCTCCAAGAACAAAGAAAACAAAAGTTACCTTCACCCCTGGGCCTTGAGCTCTGTATCTTTCCCCGATTCCCAGAGTTTAGCGGATGTCTTTCTAATTCACATAAGAGGAGCTCAGTAAATATTTGTGGAATTCATGACTGAGTGATAAACTCCTTGAGAGCAAGGATGTGCCCACCTCTCAGTCTGCCTGCTCATTGCCTTGCACACAAAAAGCTCACATAAACATTTGCCGAAGGGAGGAGCATTGCGTCAGAGCGGAACAAGCATGGTGGAGTCTCGTAGCCCTGGGTGGGAATGCTGGCTCTGTCTCCTGCTAGTTGTGTGCTTTGGGGAGCAAATTGCTTAACTCTTAGGGCTCACTTTCCTCATCTGTAAAATGCAGATGCTATATGACATCTGCTCAATCTCAGAAGTGTGTTGTGAGGACTGAGAAGCACCCAGTGTAGTATTTAGCACATAGGAAGGGTTCAATTAATGTTTGGTCCCTGCTTTTCCTTCTTTGAATTTGACTGCCAACCCTCATCTGGGGGTATCTGCTGGAGAGGAGTCAAGTCAGGCTTTGCTGTGGCTCCCAGGGTAGCTCCTCCATCCTTCCTGCATCCTTCCTGCATCCTTCCTGCATCCTTCCTGCATCCTTCCTGCAGGCCTCATCTATCCACTGGTGATTCTTTGGTCACACTCACATCTTCTCATTCTGATATGAGTCCTTGCCCAGCAGCCCAGGGCTTGTTAGTGGGTTTAGTGCATCTGCTTTCAGTTTTCTGCCCTGGTAATCCCTTCTTCCTGGTGGCCTTTGGAAGGCTCTGAATGGTGAGAGAAGCCAGAGGTTGACAGGCTTTCTTTCAATCTTGGTTTTCTTTGCTAGGCACAGAATATCTTAAGGCTAAAGGTTACATGATCGTGTCTTCATAACTTTATTATTGTCCTTCTATGCTGGCTCCAGGGGAAAGGTAGCTTCCAGCCCCAATTCTCAGTGTTTGGACCTTTCCTCTGGGGAATGTTGGGGTGATTTTGTGGAGACATCTTCCTTATGCATCTCCTATGGCCTGCTTTCTTTGTAAAGTCCGCTCAATTTAAAGGCAAAGATGCTTTTAGAGATCAGGATTCCACCATAGTGGAAGGGTGGTGTCACTGCCGCATGGAGTCGGGAGAGGAATCGTGGTGTGGTGGAGTCTTTCTCAAAGCGTGATCCTCTGATAGCTACAGGAAGGTTTCTGGACCCTCCCCAGGATCCACCAAGTCAAACTTGCTGGGAATGGGACCAGGGAATCTGCATGTAGCAGGCTCCCCAGTGACTGTTAGTCTCCAACTTTGCTCATGGAATGGGAAGAACTGTGCCCTGGGCACTTGGTCAAGGCCACACATTGTTGGGACTTGAACTTGAGTCATCTCCTCTCTCTGTGTCTCAGTTTCCGCATCTGTAAAATGAAGGTAATAGACTAGATTAACACCATCCCCTTCTGAAGACTATGCTTTACTGCTGAAACACCATTATCTTTCATTGACTCAAAAATGATGATTTGATTTGAGAAGATGGAAGGAAGGAGAGTGATCCAAGCCCTGGGTAAGGAGACACAGACACGTGAGAAGGGCTCTGCATTTTTGAGGGGTTTTCCAGACCCAGTTGTTTGTTAGGCAATCAGTTAAGTGACCTCTGACCCCCAACATCTCTTGCTGCTTTCTTTGTGGGCTTTGCACTTTTTTTGAGATGTTTGATGTCCCTGAAGCCTTGATGTTGGGAGACAGTGAAGTCGTCTTAGTTGCTCCTGCAGATTCTAGATGGGTGTTCCGATCTGTTTCTAGAAGAGCATAGCTTTGAGTTTCTTTGTCTAGATTTTGGGATGGTCTGCACATAGGCACCCATGTTTTTACATAGGGACTGTGAAAGAATGACTTCGTCAATGAAAGAAGTAAAATGAAGAGAAGTCTGGTGTGTATGTATGTGTATGTGTTTGTATTAATTTAACAAATAGGAATTATCAGCACATTGCTATTTGGTTGGAGAAGGTTTGGATAAGTCTTGTCTTCATTAGCCCCTGAATTTTACAAATGAGGAAACCCGCTATTAATGGAAGAGGCATGGACCACTGAGTGACCATGGAGAACAATGCTTTGCAAAGGATACACGCTCCTTGCAGTTGTGCTATGCTAATAGGACAGGTAGCTTGGTGCCTCGGTACCTATTCTCCTGTTCTACAAATAGCCACGTCATTGATGTTCTTCTTTGCTTGGCTGTTTCTTGCCAACCTACTACTCCCCATCACAGGACACAATCTGAGAGAAGACGTAAGAATCATACAGTCATGGCCCTGCAGAGAAGTTGAATGTTGCAAGTCAGCTTTTCCAGGGATTCTCTTTGACCCATAATGGATCATATCCTGGCCTCTAATTTTTTCTTAGTTTACATAAAAGAGGTGGAAATGGTACTGACTGACCCCATGGGGTGCTGGATGAGAATAAATCTCAAAGTGAGTGTTTTGTCGTCGGTTAAATGCCACAAAAACGTTCAATATAATGGCTGATTATTTTTCTTTAATCTTAAATGGTTACCTAGAATGGGAAAGTCCCATCTTGGTAGCAGAAATTCATTATCTCGGAAAGAGTTTAATGGGTGCTGTGCAAATGAACTGGAGGAAGTTAAATTGTGGAAGGCGAAGGAGCTGAGAAAAGTGAAATGAGTTGTGCATTAAATTTAGATAAACACAATTATGTGTAACTGGATTATCATGCGTGCAGGCAGACACTGTATATTAGGCACCTGTGTTTTGATTAAAATCGATTCAGGTGCCTGCGCTTAGCATCCTGGTAGATACGGGGTTGTTCCTAAGCCACTGTCTGGGCGCACGAGGCATAGGCAGGGAAACGTTTGAGGTCCAGGTTCCCAGCTGGAGAAGTTAAAAGGGCCTGGGACCAGCCTGGCCAATGGAAGATCATTTCAGAAAACTGCTAACCCTATTACAGGCTGTCCAGCTCTTTGACACATACAGCTTTCCTTCTGGGTTTCTTAGTTTCAACTGGAGTCACGAAAGTGGTCCTGGAGTCCAGTGGAGTCTGATGACCTGCTTACTCCATGGGTGGGACATGGTAGAAGGCAGGTGGCATCAGAGACTGTTGGGGGCTGGGCTTGCCTGTCATTCAAGCTTTTATGGCTTTGAGGCCCTGTGATGGGAACACAAAATCTCTTTGAACCTCTCTGTAGACACAGAATCAGGCCCAGTTCTTTCTTAGCCTCTTAGGTCTACATCTGTAAGTCAAAGTCATCTCCAGATCAAAAGCAAGCCCATCCTCTGATCTCTGGGTGGCCACACGTGTGAACAGAGCCAGCTGGCCTGTGCCTGACCTTGAAGGAGGACAGATGTGGAGAAACAACTGTCAGTACCCAGTTAATTCCTGTTGACATGTTTTATTTCAAATGCAAAGCATTGTCGGGATTAAAATAAGTGCTACCAGTTACGGGGGAGCATTAAATTAATAATTCTTTCCCCCTTGCTTGATCCTATAATACCCCTCAACTCCACAGATAAATTCTAAGCCCTCCACTGGGTGATTTGAGATGAACTGTACATTGTTACGCAAACTAAAGCCGGCTTCCTTTTTCTTCTTCTCCTCTGCCCTCCTCCTCACCCCCTCTCAGGTTATACTTATCCTGACGAAGCTGTATGACTTCAACCTGGGAAGCGTGACAGAGAGCTCACTTTGGAGGTAAGTGGGTTAGAGATTCTTACCTGGCTACTCGGGTTCGGCTCACGTGAGGAATGCCAGCTAAGCAGTTGGAGAGCTTGTTTTGAAAGGAGCAGAAGATGGTCCTCCTCCTGGATGCCCCCTTTAATGCCCTGGGTGGCACTGATGGCCTCCATCTGCAGTTTCCGTAGCACTCTGCTATCTTCCGTGGGGTCTGTCACATATTCTCCCTGGCACTGTGGTTGTTTCTGCGTTCCTGCAGCATCTCCTTTGACTGGATGTGGGTAGAGAGATCAGAGCATGCCTGGGGAAAGTGGAGGCCGTGGATAAGGGAGCGTGCTGTAGGAGGGATGCTGGCCTTGGCATGAGTCTAGGCCCAAGGACTGTTTCTTGTCCTTTGTGCCTGTAAGATGCTGTGATTCTTGAGAAGCCCATGAATCTGGGAATAGACACGTGTGGGAATCAGGCCCGTGTGATGACGTTTGTGGTCCCAAGCCTTCGTGGGCTTCTTCATCCATAAAATAACATTAAAAAATGTATTTTACAACTGTACTGGTGTAAAGACAAATATATTAATAGTGTATGTTAAAACTTGTTTTCAGCCTAAAATACTCATTTTTTTTGTTTGTGGCTTTAAAAGAAATGACAGCATTTTTGTGAACCCTAGGCTCTGTGTCCATGTGCCTGCAGGATAAATCAGCCCTGACGGAAGGCTGGGACAGGGAGAAGGACGTGGGTGGATTAAGTCAGAGAGGGCTTTCACGAAGCCGTGAACCCCGCAGTCTCTCTGGCTAGGGGACGCCGCACACTCGCTCTTCCATATACCTCCTCACATGCAAGTTCACGGTCGCCGCCACGCTGCTGGCAGTCACACAGGGCACCAGCAAGTTTCATCAGCCACTCTGAGTCAGCGCTTCATGCTCTGTGCTTATTACCTCCATGGGCCTCAAGAGGGCTGCGTATCCATTCCATTTGCTCTGCCACTTGTAGACACTGGGGAGAACAGTGTCACAAAAGGCCATTCACTCGGCTGTGTCTTATCCCAGCGCCAGTCCTGAGGGTCTGCTGGGGTTTTGGAGCAGGGGGGTCTGGGGCGTGAGTATCAGCACGCCTGGCTGCTTCTTCATCTGATCTGTTTGCGGAGAATCAGCCAGAGCCTCTCTCCCAGGGAGGGGAGCAGTCACAGCATCTATTAAATATTTAGGGTTAATTGCTCATATCGATGGAGGCCTGCCTCCATTTGCACAGGATGTCCAAAACCTAATTTTGCTGCTCAGTGAAAACCGGCAGAGGTATAAGTAACCAGGTGCCTTCCGTAGATGAAAGCATGCCTGTTTCCACTCACGTGGGTCTCCTGGGGACTTAGAGCCTCAGAAACCATCCTCTGAGGCCCTGTGACAGGGATGTGGTGGTGAGCCTTTAAGCCTGACTCCAGTGCTGTCTGCTTGGTGCAAATAATGAAACCAGAAAAGCCCACGCTTACAATGGGAAACAGCTGTACCTAGCAGCCCATGTTATAGGAAAGGTTTGCTAGTTTTAAAGGTGGACCAGGCAAAACCATGGGGCCGAAGCCAGGTGCTTAATGCCCGTAAGTGACAGAGTGTGTGCCCCACAGTCATAAGAGCCAGTGTATTCACTAGTGTGTGTCAAGGACAGCAGATGGCCAAGTGGCCCTAAGGGCACCCTGATGTCCCATTGCTGGGTTTCAAATCACAGCTTGTCCACCCAAAGAGCTCTGTGGCTTTGGGCACTTTACCTAACCTGCCGTAATCAAGGACCACAGGCTGGGTGGCTTCAAACAGCAGAAATGTATTCTCTCCCAGTCTGGAGGCCACAAGTCTGAAATCAAGGCATCTTTAGGGCCACCCTCCTTCTGGGGGCTCTAAGGAGAACCCTTCATTGCCTCTTCCTGCTTCTGGTGTCTGTCGGTGTTCCTTGGGGCTGCATTACTCCACTCTCTGCCTTTATCATCTTCTCTGTGTCTGTGTCTTCTCCCCTTCTGTCCCTTAGAAGAACACTTGCCATTGGAGTTAGGGCCCAGCCGGATAATCCAGGATGTTCTCATTTCCAGATCCTTACATCTGCAAAGACACTTTTTCGAAGATGGTCCCATTGCAGGTTTTGGGGGTTAGGACATATTTGGAACGGGGGCTGCCATTCAACCTACTTCACTCTCTTAAGTCTCAATTTCCCTGAATGTAAATTGGAGATAGTACAGATCCTACCTTTGCTCCAGACACAGTGTCCTTGCTGTTACTTGAACCAGCCAGCCTCTTCCCCGGAGCCCTTACACTCAGCTCTTTCCTGGGTCTGAGCTCTCTTCTTGCAGGGAGCAGGGCACACCCTCACTTCCCTCCTCTCTGCTCACCTCATCAGTGAGGCCTTTGCCTGAGGACTTGGCATTCCATCACTTGGCTGCATTTTCCTCCTTAGTACCTGTCACCCTCTAGCTGCTAAATATTTACTTATTGATTTATTTATATTCTACTTACACCCAGTAGCATCTAAGCTTGTAGTGAGAGATAATTTTTCCATTTTAATTCAGTGCTGTATCCTCAACACCTAGGACGGCATCTGGCACACAGGAGGTACTTGATAAGTGTTTGCTTGATGAATAAATTCATGGATGGGTTGCAAGGATTAAATGAAATAGTAAATGTACAAACATTTAGGACAGTTACCCGCATGTGGGAAGTGCTCAGTTAATTATAATAATTAATGACTATTATAACCCCGTGTGTTTGTATAGTTTTGTTTGTAAGGATCCACTAATGCAGGGATCCATGGGCTGGAAATTGTAGGGCACCAAAGGGGTGTATTCTGCGCCATCTGAGAATTAGCACAGATCTTTGGGGGGATGGCAGGGGGTAGGGAGAGGAGAAGAGTGATTTATAATGTTGTTCCTTCTGCTGATTGGGGGGAATTGGAATAGCAATGGCTACCTAGTCAAAGACATTCTTTTGTAGAAAAAATCCTCTGAGCTGGGTGCTGGAATGATGGGCAGGATGCGATTTGGCAAACGGAAAGTGGAAAAACGCCCCTTGCACAGGGCAAAGTCCAGGCAAGGCTGGGCTGCAGGAGATAAGGTGGCCCGGGAAGGAGGCAGGGGAAGCAGCTGGGTGTTGGACCAGGTAGGGAGGGTGGGGGGACTCATCGAGTTCACAGAAGGGGTCAAATCAAAGGCAGTTACTCAGAGCATAGATTATCGATAACAGAGTATGTATGGTGTGACCTTTCAGGGATTTGAAAACAACTGGTGGCTATTATAGGCTTTCCCTCTGGATAAATGTTATGTGGATGTATTTTTGTGTCGTGATTCAGAGGGTTCACAGGTCTGATAAAGCCCAGCTTAGGAACCCCTACAGAGGGTGTGATTGAGGAAAGGGACCGCTCCTAAACTTTGTGGGAATTATCCAACTTCCTGGGGCCTCACAGGGTGACTTCTTACTTTTTATTGTCTTCCCTACTCATCCCCTAAAGATCTGTGCCCTTGTCCTCTTTTCTATATTGCTAATGATATATTTTACAGGTAGAGCCTAGAGCGCTATGGTCTTCCTTACTAATACAGTGAGCAGAGAAAAGAAGCTAAATTAAACACACACCCTTTCATTTTTGTGATTCAGTCCAACATGCCTAGCCAAGTTGAAATTGAATTTGGTGATTCTTCTTCAATTTTCTGTACAGCAGAGGCGCCTGGAGCAACAGCTGTCATGACAAGATGATGCTCCCTGCCAGGTTACAGTATGACATAATTATTTGTCTCACTGAATTAAGAATTGAAAAGCCATCTACTTCTAAATAGACAAAAGGCTGTTTAAAGGCATTCTATAGTGTAGCAGTAGCGTGTGCCCTTGTGACCCTCTTTCTGGAACTCCTAGGTGCCAGTATACTGGGGGTGGTCAAAATTTTTTCTCTCCACCCACACAAGGATGGTTGCATAAACTGGTCACCTAGCACAGCTGTCTGTTGGCATCCGTTAGTCAAAGGACATTTTACATACAGGATGTCAAGCTTGTAGAATTAATGAGGTTGGGGACTGACTTTTTAAAAAGACCCAGGGCTTCGCTTTCAGGGTGTTTTCAGTCCATAGTGTGTCAAGCCTGGAGGCTGTCCATCCATCAGGAGTGATACTGGAGACCGACTCTGTTAGATTTTCTAGAAGCCTGACCCAAGGAGGAGAGATGGGTCAAGGTTGGGAGGCTCAGCATCGATCAGTTGCCTCCTATTCAAAGTATTTAAAAGTGAAAGCTCTGGGACTGATGTCCTGGGTTCAAGTCCACACTCCTCCACTGAGCCACTAAGTGACCTTGAACATGTTTCTTCGCCTCTCTGTGCCTCCATTTCCTTATCTGTACAGTGAGGGTGATACTTGCACCTACCACGTAAAGTTGTGAGTCTTCATTGAAATAAAATATGTAAACTGCCTAGAAAAGTACCTGACATGCAGCGCCCATGTGGGAGATGCTCAAGGAGAGTTAGTTGTCATCATATGATCCATGAGTCATTGAGCTGCTTCTCTCTGCTAGTTCCTTTACCTGAGCTGTCTTGTTCTATCTTTTGCAAGAAACTTGAGAGTCGAATATCACTGGCCCCAATTTACAGATGGGAACATTGAGCATCACAGAGGTTAAACAACTTGCCCTGGATCATGGAGCTAACAAGTAGGGGGATCCTACTGACTCCTGAGTCTGTGCTCATTCTACCCTGTGTGCTGTGTCTGATGTTGGGTGACAGTGGATATATGAACTCCTTCAGAATAAGAGATCTTTTTTTTTTTTAATGGGTAGGAGAATGGGATGACATGGAAAGTGGGAGAGGGAGAAATTCCCAGAGTGGGGAAATTGCTCTAGAGTGGTTGGGCTGGGATTTCGACTTCTAGGTTAAAACATTCCTTCTGCAATTGAGATGGATGCTCTGTGGAAATCTGTCCACAGAAATAGAAGAGGCACCACAAGAGGCTTCTACCAGCCTCCTGAGGACAGTTGTGCTGATATCTTTAGGAGGGTGGGGTGCAGAACATACCTAGAGTCCTTAGCACGTGGTGCCTGGAAATGATACATTTCTATTGAGAGAATGTTCCGGAGTCTTCTCCTTTTTGTTTTGTTTTTTGTTTTTAATTAATTTTTATTGGAGTATAGTTGCTTTACAATGTTGTGTTCGTTTCTCCTTTACAGCAAAGTGAATCAGCTATTCGTAAACATATATCCTCTCTTTTTTGGATTTCTTCTAGTCCAGCACTGTCTGATTAGAAATATATGGGAGCCACATAATTTTCCAGCAGTCAATAATGTGAAAAGAAACAGTGGAGATTAATTTTATTAATAAATTTTCTTTAACTGGGTTAAATAGAGCTATCATTTCAATAGATAATTAATAAAAATAATTAATGGGCTATTTTGCCTTAGGTTTTTTTTTTTTTGTAGTAAGTCTTTGAAATCCAATGTGTATTTCACACTTAAGGGCATATCTCAGTTTGGACCAGCCACATTTTGAGTGTTTAATGTTAGTTAAATATGGCTTGTGGATACCATAGTGCCCAGTGGAAGTCTAGTAAATTGCCTCTCACATATTTTCAGTTCATTTGGGGGGGATGGTAACTTTTTTCACCATAGAAATGCATATCTGTTTTATCAAAGGACAAGAGGGAAAAAATTCCACCGGTTCTGGAAGCCAATTATTTTATAATGTTATGGTACTGGGAATGTGTGTGGTGTCAAAGGCTGACCTGATCCATATTAAAACTCTGATCGTCTAAAAGGAAAGGAGGACTGTGGAAATCTGTCCACAGAAATAGAAGAGACACCACAAGAACTTTTAGGTCTTTGAACTGTGATTCTTGGTTAATCTGAAATAATCATGGCTGTTGAGTCAAAGAGACTTAGGGTGAGAAAGGATCATAGCAAACGTTCTCTTTGAGCCCCAGAACCTTATTGTTTCAGAGATAAGGTTGTGAGTTCAGGGAGAGGAAGACACTTTGCCTGAGTTTCCTGGATCAGAAGTCTGAGATTAAGAGTGCGCCCTGGCTCCTGCTGGTTCCTGATCTCCTTCCGTAAACTCACACATCCCCTAAATGGGAACCCTGGAACTGGATAGAGACAGCCCTCTTCTTTTTTAAAATTGAATTATAGTTGATTTATGATGTTGTGTTAAATTCTAATGTACAGCAAAGTGACTCATTATACATATATATGCATCCTTTTTCATATTCTTTTCTATTATGGTTAATCACAGGATATTGAATATAGTTACCTGTGCTCTACGGTAGGTCCTTGTTGTTCATCTGTTCTATATATAATAGTTTGTATCTGCTGATCCCAAATCCCACTCCACGCCTCTCCCACCCCTCCTCCCCCTTGGCAACCACAAGTCTGTTCTCTAAGTCTGTGAGTCTGTTTAGAGATAGCCCTCTTCTTCACATCTCCTCCATTCCCAGCTGCAAATAGACCATTGGTGTATGGTGTACAGGCACCATGGGGCTCAATGGCTGGGTCACGCTCTCTCTCATTTCTGCGACGACAGCATGGGGCACATGCTTTGGGGCCATCTTCACGTCCCTTTGCACATGTGGTGTGTGCATCTCTGCCGAGTTTGGCGGCATTCGTGGTCCTCAATTTGGGAGCAAGGGCGCCACTTTTCTTTGAATGTGGTACCTATGAAAAGGTTGATTAATCCACTGCTTGAGGTTTTTGAGTCTTTAGTTTAGAACATAAGTCACGGTGGGGACTGGCAGATCACTTCTTGGACTCGGTTCTATATGTCTTAAACATTAACACTTAGACTGATAAACAAACACATTGCCCTCCCCTAAAAAATTGTTTTTGGGCTTCCCTGGTGGCACAGTGGTTGAGAATCTGCTTGCTAATGCAGGGGACACGGGTTCGAGCCCTGGTCTGGGAGGATCCCACATGCCGGGGAGCAACTAGGCCCGTGAGCCATAACTACTGAGCCTGCACGTCTGGAGCCTGTGCTCCGCAACAAGAGGCCGCGATAGTGAGAGGCCCGTGCACCGCGATGAAGAGTGGCCCCCGCTTGCCGCAACTAGAGAAAGCCCTCGCACAGAAACGAAGACCCAACGCAGCAAAAATAAATAAATAAATTGATAAACTCCTACCCCCAACATCTTCTTTACAAAAAAAAAAAAAAAAAATTGTTTTTAAGGTCTCATTTTCTGGAGGTAGAGGAGCTGGCAAGCAATCCCCAGCTTCCATCTGTCCATCTCAAGCACTAGTCTTTAGTAAAGGTCCGTGAGAGGCCAGCTTCTGATCGGGTGCGATGTCTCCACGTGAGCTTTCCCCTGGAATTTCTATTGGATTGGGGTCCTCACAGAGCTAAATGAATTTGCAGTTGTCTTGGTGTAAGAGGAACCAGGAATCCTTTACAGTGGGTGGTACCCCTGCATTGCTACATTACCTCAGTTCCCTCCCCCCACCTTACTCCATTTCACCCACCCGCAGCCTGGCAGTGTGGGAGACATTCTGCTCTTGGAAAAGCAGCGAGGCTTCTCAGACACTGCTCCTGTATGCCTGGCCTCAGGACCTGCAGCGCAAGGGGGCTTTAGGTCGAGGGGTTCCTGGTTAGGGTCCCACTTCCTGGTCACATCCTCCTGGATACCTTCCCTGACCCTCCTCCCTGGATTGGGCGCCTCTCCTCTGCTTACCACTGCTGTCTCATCCTTACACTGTGTTGTTCATTTGTTCCCAGCCTGGGAGCCTCTCGAGAGCAGGGACCACGTGCTCTTCCTGTTTCTGGATCTACACTGCCCGGCACTCGGGCTGCACTAAATAAAGGCTAAAAGAACTGAACTGAAGTACGAATAGCCCCGAAGCAGTCCCAGCCCCAGCCCCGTCTTGTCCTGATGCTTTCCATGTATTGAGTTGTCTATCCCCCTGCCACTGGGGAATCCTGTAACTTTTCATCTAGTTTGCAAGCTGTTGTCTGGACCATTTATTTCCTCCTCTAATTGTTCTGTCAGTGACCTTTCTGGGAAGCCTTTGGATTTATTAATTTTTTTGTTTGCCAAGAAAACCCTGATAATAATTGCTAAGACTTCCCAGGAGTTACTAGTTTACAAATTTTAATGACATTCATGATTTATTTATGTGCTTCCCTCCCTCTACAGCTGTTCACCCCAATTCCTTAGTGGAATTCCTGCTGAATCTGAGTGAATTAATGGAAACAAAACTGCAGATTGGAATGACATTTTTTTTTTTCTAGGCTGTTAATTAAAAGCTTTCCATCCTATTCGCTAGGCTCTTCATATGTGAGGTCCCGAAGGCTGGGCAGGTACAGGCTGTGAAATCCTCCCTCTAGAACTGGGGCCTTTGTCTGTTTGCTTTCAGTGGTAATAAATCTGGTGAAAACTCCTGAATTGGTCACAGAGCATTCAGTTGAACAGATATTAACTGAGCATTCATTATGTAAGCAGTCCTGTGCTCATTGCTGGGTGATGCCGAATAAGTATGTCATGATTGCTATCCTCGAGGAATGTTTAATTCAGTTGAAAGGTAAGATTAATGCATATAGGAAACAATGTCAGGCATATGCAAGTCTATATATATGTATATGCAAAACACATCGCGTTCTGTGATGAGTGGCCCGACTGTAGAAATACTTACATTTTTATTAGTATCACACCTCATTCCGTGAGGATGCAGAGCAATTCTAGGAATGAATTAGAGAAATGATCAATTTGTCTCATGTATTTTGTTTTGCTGTTTAATAGAAAACATCTTATTTCTCCATTAGGGTGTGAAACTTTTCAGAGGAAAGACTGTTTCATATGAGAACTAGTAGTTTCCATAATTCTCAGAAACACCTGGTAACAGATGAGATTGAGTATGTGTAGTGGTTGAAGAAGTGGGTCCTGAATTCAGATTGCCTGGATGTGAATCCCAGATCTACTGCTTGCTAACTGTACCACCTTAAGCAGTGTTTTCATTTCTGTAAGCTTTGGTTTACCTATCCATATAGTGGGATGATAGTAAGACCCATCTCATGGAAGCTTTGTGAGGTTTCAGTGAGATAATGCGTGGAATGCAAAATGCCTACTATCTAGTTAGTACTTAATGTAATAATTATTATTTGTTCGTAGGCTCATATCCTCCTAGCCCAGAAGCTTCTACCAGCCTCCTGAGGACAGTTGTGCTGATATCTTTAGGAGGGTGGGGTGCAGAGCATACCTAGAGTCCTAAGCACGTGGTGCCTGGAAATGATACATTTCTTTTGAGAGAATGTTCCGGAGTCTTCTCCTTTTTTTTTTTTTTAAATTAAGTTTTATTGGAGTATAGTTGCTTTACAATGTTGTGTTAGTTTCTACTGTACAGCAAAGTGAGTCAGCTATACGTAAACATATATCCTCTCTTTTTTGGATTTCTTTCCCATTTAGGTTACCACAGAGCATTGAGTAGAGTTCCCTGTGCTATACAGTAGCTTCTTATTAGTTATCTATTTTATACATAGTATCAATAGTGTGTATATGTCAATCGCAATCTCCCAGTTCATCCCACCCGCCCCTTCCTCCTGGTATCCATACGTTTGTTCTCTACGTCTGTGTCTCTCTGTTTCTGCTTTGCAAGTAAAATGACCTACACCATTTTTCTAGATTCCACGTATATGCATTAATATACGATATTTGTTTTTCTCTTTCTGACTTACTTCACTCTGTATGACAGTCTCTCGGTTCATCCACGTCTCTACAGATGACTCAATATTATTCCTTTATATGGCTGAGTAATATTCCATTGTATATATGTACCACATCTTCTTTATCCATTCCTCTGTTGATGGACATTTAGGTTGCTTCCATGTTCTGGCTATTGTAAATAGTGCTGCATTGAACATTGGGGTGCATGTGTCTTTTGGAATTATGGTTTTCTCTGGGTATATGCCCAGTAGTGGGATTGCTGGGTCATATGGTAATTCTATTTTTAGTTTTTTAAGGAACCTCCATACTGTTCTCCATAGTGGCTGTATCGATTTACATTCCTACCCACAGTGCAAGAGGCTTCCCTTTTCTCCATACCCTCTCCAGCATTTATTGTTTGTAGATTTTGTGATGATGGCCATTCTGACCGGTGTGAGGCGATACGTCATTGTAGTTTTGATTTGCATTTCTCTAATGATTGGTGATGTTGAGCATCCTGTCATGTGTTTGTTGGCCATCTGTTTGCCTTCTCCTTTAGACACTCATCTGTGCTTGGCAAAAGGGAAAGGTTAATATATTTCTTGGTTTTTCTACATCAGCTGCAGCTGCTGCTGATTTTGGGCATAGGATGCCAAGCACAATCTGATTTAAGTTCCCCTAACACAGTGTTGAGTTAACGCATCCATTGCTGGAAATTTTCTTTTTAATGCAAGTATTGGGGGAGGTAAGCCCATTGAAGAGCTTTGTCCTTCCCAAGTAATTAACATGGAAGGCAGGGTGGGGTCATCCATGTTTCTCAGATTTGGTGTAGCCTCAGAATTACTTGTGGATTTTGTTGAAAAATCTAGATTCCTGGCCCCTAACCAAGAGATTCCAATTTGGTAAGGCTGGGTGTTACTCAGGATGTATACTTTTAAAAGCTCTGTGGTTGGTTCTGATTTTCAGGTAAGATTGGGAGCCACTGAGCTCAGAGGAATCTTGGGTTCTAGGCCCATCTCAGTTGCTAATTAATCGAATTACTCATGCCATCCTTCTGTTTCCTCATAAAGGTTTTCGATGAAGTGATCTCAAATCCCTTTCAACTCCAAGTCCACAGATGCTACCAACCTGGGAAATCAAACGGGGAACACACACAGGATTTATGGTGCCCAACAGATAACCTTTTATGAGCTAACAGCCCCACTTGTGAGAACGTCCACCCTCCTTAAGGAAAACTAACGTGCTGTTTGTTCACGGATGGATAGTAGCCAATGGGCAGGTGTCAGCCAGTAGTAGTGTCCTAACTACTTAATTTCAATTCATTAAACATAAACAACAGCATTCAATCTATGAAACCCTTTGCTCCTCCAAAAAATAGAATGAGAAAGGACTTTGTGCTAAATATCGAGACCTCAGACATCTTACTTTGCTGGAGAATAGAGCAACGTGAACACTGGAGAAACAGATCTGGTTTACAAATTTAATGTTTTCCTATTTATTATGGGAAAGAGGTTTCTTTTTTATGGCCTAGTCTTTTTTCTTCCACCCTGACATGTATAAACCTTGATTTTTGTCCAGTGGCTGAGAGAACACAATCCTTTCGTATGGATTGTGTCTGTTGATTGTTATTTTATGTTGTTTTCCCTTCCTTCCAAATGCTGTGCCATTTTATCACAATGACAAACAACCCCACCATTTGGAGAAGGGGTGTGAGATTCTGCCCATCCCCCTCCACACCCTGAGTTCCCTCCCATTTTCTCAGTAGCAGATTCATTAGCCTTCTGATGAAGTTAGTAAGTAAACAGGATCAGACAGTTCCTTCTAAAATAACATTTATAAATGGATGCATTTCCTGACTCGCTAAGGTAAAGCCTTAATTTATTTCCCTTCCAGATGTCCACATGTGTAAAACTATGATAGGTGGGCCCCTGGACTGTGGTTTGAAGCCAAAAAAAAAAGGGAAAAATTTCAATTCACACAGAACCTATCTATTTCCAAGTTTATAGGAGAGTGGATTTTTACATACTCCATTCCTGCTTATATATATATAATGACTCTAAAGATTAGGTAGTCAAGCTTTCATAGTTACTTTATCATCCTTTGGTGGCCAATTACTTTATTGGACATAGACTGTAAATGTCATTAGGAGGCTTCTGGCAACTTCCCCATGAAGACCACTATCTGGACTTTATTTGGGGAGCCATAAACTGGTAAAAAGGCCTCTTCTTAATGTTACATGTCTGTGACGTTTCTTCTCAGAAATCGCTGAACTTATAAAGGAAATATTTCACAGCTTACTTTTGCTTCCAAATGGTTTGTGCCCAAGTTAAAGCTAAAGTCAAGTATTAAAAGGCAATCCATAGAGTTTATCTTTTAAAAGATTTTCCTTTCAGTGGCACGAATGTCTTCAATTGGTATAATATTTGTAGTCATTGCCCACATGAAGTATGGCATGTCTCATATTTCTAGGGGGAATGGGAGGCCTGTGTCATGAAACATTCCATTTTACAGATGGATAAACTGATTTCTTGAGTAGGTTGGTGGTTGGTGATTTCAGATCTGGTGCCCAGATCTAGGTATCCCAGTTCTCATCAGCTTCATGCTCTTGCGCTTACATTAGTAATCAGTCTTTCCTGACCTTTCCAGCTCAGCAACCATTTATATTTCATAAGAGATCTATGGCCAAGGGACTACTTTGGGGACCAGGAATGGATTTCCCTGGGTATTTATCTAAGTGATTTTCAATTGTGGGGGATCATGAGACTCATCAGGGAAATATAAGAAAAGTGAGTTTCCTGGGCCTTATTCCAAACCTACTGAATCAATTTCTGGGATCAAGATCTAGGAACTTATGGTTTTAAAGAGCTCCCCACTTGATTTTGATATAACCACTGACCTAAGAGACTTCATGGCCATTTTTATTTCTGAAAGGTCCATGAAAACTTATTTGGGGGGGGTCTTCCCCTCAGTATAGCACCTGGCCCTCTTACCCATTTTCCCTATGGCTGGCTCAGAATGACAAGCACAGTCATTCATGCAAAAATACATAGTTGCACCCTCGTCTTCATAAATGATAACCATAAACGTTAGGAATTGGAATGAGCTCTGGCACTACTTAATTAGCTTACATTCTGTCAGCATCAGGCTTGGGAATTGGGCAATTAACATTGATTTTAGATAATGGTGCCACAGGAGAATGGTCATAAGGTTCTGGTCTCCATGGAGTTGTGTTGAGATAAACTCTATGAAGTTGAGTTTTTAGCTGGAAAGCTAGGCTTCCTGAAGATCAAAGAGCACAACAAATGGGGAATGGTTTTCAGGTGCCTTTGGAAGGCTTTCTGTTCGTAATTTTTGGTTGCTAGCAACAGAAATCATCACTAACTTGGGCACCATATAGGATTCATTGGAAGGATACTGGTATAACTCAACATTTGGAGGAAGAGATAATAAAAAAAAACTTCCCTCTTACTGCTGCTTTTGCTTCATTCCATAAGTTTTGATATGTTTTGTTTTCATTTGTCTTGAGACGTGTTCTAATCTCTCTTTTGCTTTATTCATTGACCCATTGGTTGTTTAAATGTGTATTGTTTTATTTTCATGTATTTGCAAATTTTTCAGCTTTCCTTTTGTTATTGATTTCTTGTTTCGTTCCATTGGTGTAGGGTGGAATGTTCTGTGTATGTCTGTTGGGTTCATTTGGTCTATAGTGTGGTTCAAGTATGCTGTTTCATTACTGATTTTGTCTGGATAAACTATCAGTTATTGAAAGTAGGTTTTGGAAATTGTGTCCTATTTTTGCATTACTATCTATTTATCCCTTCAGACCTGTTCATGTGGCTTTATATATTTAGGTACTCTGATGTTGAGTGCATATATATTTATAATTTTTATACCTTCCTATTGAATTGACTCTTTTATGTAATTATGTAATGATCTTCTTTTTCTCTCATGACAGTTTTGACTGATATAAATTTAGCCACCCCTGCTCTGTTTTTGTTATCATTTGCATGGAATACCTTTTTCCCTACCTTCACATTCACCTTATATGTGTCCTTAAATCTAAAGTCAATCTCTTGTAGATAGTATATGGTTAGATCTTGTTTCTTTACTTCTAAAAGAAATTTATTCAGCTACTGCATATCTTTTTGTTGGTGAGTTTAATCCATTTAAATTTAAAGTTAACTATTGATAAGTAAAGAGTCACTTTTGCCATTTTGTTAATGGTTTTCTGTCTGTTTTGTAGTTCTTTTGTTCTTCTCTTCCTCTCTTGCTGTCTTCTTTTCTTATTTGATAATTATTTGTAGTGATATACTTTGATTATTTTGTCTTTATCTTTTTGTTTCCATTCTAGGTTTTTTCCTTTGTGGTTACCATGAAGTTTGCATTAAACTTTTTATAGTTCTAACAGTCTATTTTAAGCTGATAACAACTTAACAATCACATACAAAAACTCTACACTTTTACTTTCTTCCCCAACACTTTGTCTTTGATGTCAGAATTTACTTGTTTGTATATCATGTAGCCATTACCAAATTTTTGGGTTATAGCTGTGTTTTGGAAAGATGTGTTTAGAAGGGGTGATTTAGTGTGGGAAAAAAATTGTAGGCAGGGAGGATCAGTTCTGAGACTGTTGTGACATTCTTGTTGCTTTTTACCTCTACCCTCTATCTATCTATCTATCCATCTGTCTATCCATATGTGTCTTTGCTTCTATATTTGTTTACCTACCTTTGTAGAAAGTCGAATGATCTAATGTTATTTAACGGGTCAGGAATGAGGAAGGCAGGAAGCTGAAATTCAAACTTGCCTGAGGGAAACCAGAAACTTCCTTGCCATCCCCCTGAATCTCTGACTGGCTCTCAGGTATATAAACATGAATTCTCTACCACTGAAGTTAAGGTGTGATGACTAGCTCATCAAGTCAGATCTGGTGAAGGGCCGTCAGGAACCAGGCTTGCGCTACTGGCTTACTGTACTCAGAGGTCAACCTTCAGCATTCTGGAAGCGTGGGGCAGAGGACAAAGGAAGTGATCGACTTCCTAAGATTATTCCATTTCATTCCTTGCTGTGGGGATATGGAAGACAGGATTGTAACAATGCAAACTGGAAAGAATTTGGAATTGGAGCAAATTCTGATTTACTCTGATACTATGATACCTTCTGTTGGCATTCCCTTTAAACACACCTGCCTGAATTCTCTAGGACATCAGAATTGAGATGTTGTATAGGATTTTGTCTGGCCAGCAAGGAAGAAACAATAAGCTTCTTAAGCTTCTAAGTTTTTTTCTTTTTTTGCATATTTAAATTTTTATGCAATAATTTCACTAATAAAAAATGAAGAGTACTATCAAAAAGTAGCCACCATCTTAATCCTGTTTAAAACCATTGTTAAGTTTCAATATATATATATGCCTATACATTTTTACCTCTACAATTTTACATAATTGTGACTCTCGTGTAAACAATTTTGTTTCTTATTTTCATATAATATTTAAGCATTTTTCTATGTTACTCAAAATATTTTACAAACATAATTTTAATGTTTGCATAATCGTGTATTGTATTGCTGTTCTGTAATTTACTTAATTATATTCATTCCTCTATTTTTAGAGATTCAGGTTGTCTTACCGTTTTTCACTATTTAAAAATGTTGCCATGAATATCTAGATACATAAATCTTTGTTTTCGTCTGAATTTTAGATTATTTTCTTAGGATAGACTTCTAGAGGAGAAATTTTAAGACTCAGCATACTTGTTCAGTTGGTTATGAAAAGGTGCGTTTCTGTAACTCTTATGCTGGGAAAGAAATCTCTGAAATTTAAAGAGAAAAGTTATCACAGTTTCCACTGTGTATATATGTGTGTGGTATATGAATACTGCACACATGCATTTATATGCTTTAGGGTCACTAGTATACCTAAAATTATCGTAAAGTTATTGGAATAAGACTTGGGTAAGGAGATTCTGGAAAATGAGGTATCCCCAGTCTCCAAGAAGAACGTACATGTCCCCTGCTGAGTCAGCATACGCAGGCGCGTCTGAACTGATAAAATGTAAACAATAGCAATCACATCAATAATAGTAGCTAACACCATTGTAAAGCAATTATACTCCAGTAAAGATGTTAAAAAAATAATAGTAGCTGCTCACACTTACTGAGCACTAACTGTGTGTCAGGCACTGATGGAAGTGCTTTACATATGTTTTTACTCAGCCTTATGAAAAATCAGTTAGGTGAAGACTGCTGTCATCCCCATTTTACAGCTGAGGAACCTCAGGGCCAGAGGGTTTAAATGACTTTCCAAAGGCCATGCGCTCAGTAGGTAGTACAGCTGGAATTTGGATCCAGACGCTAGAGCCTGTGCACTTAATCCTACTCTAGACAGTCACTGAGGAAGACCTGACTGAGGTTGGAAGTTGTTATCGGAGTTTCAACCAGTCTAAGATTTATAATGCTCTTCGTGCAAGACCTTGGTGCAAGACTCATGTGGAGGAGGGAGACTACAGGAAATTCCTACTGGATGATACCCATGGCTCCTCCAACCCAGGGCATGATCTGTGATGGAAGCTTCAAGGGTAGGAACATGGGAGGGTCTAGTCTCTTCCTTTCTGTAAAGGTTTGGAATAGGGCTTATCTCCTCCACAATTCTCTTAATGACCCCCGAGGGACTTGTCGAGCAGAAGCTTACCTGTTCTGTACCTGTCTTACCTGTTACCTGTACCTGCTTGCCTATAGGTTCTTGAGAACCACTGTACAGAGAGGTTAAAAGCACAGACTCTAGTGTATACTGCCTGGGTTCGAATTTCAGCTCTGCCACTTCCCAGCTGTGAGCTTTGGGCAGGGACTTCTGTGGGCCCCACTTCATCATTTCTGGAGTAGGAGTGATGACAGTACCTACCTCACTGGGAGGCTGAGAGACGCCCGGAGTTACTGGCGGTAACGTGTTTGGAAGAGTGCTGTGCTTTGTGAGTGTTTGCTTCAGTTTCTGGACTGCTCTGCCTCTTGCCCTAATCCCTCAAGGCTCCAGTCCAGTCTCCTGCCTGCCAGGACTTATTCCTATGTTTCCCAGACACAGCCAGCAGATACTTGTGGAGCGCTCCCACATGCTAGATCCCACGGGTAAAGGGGGAGCAAGCAGACGACCGCCTGCTCCTTTCCTGCTTCCCTGCAGTGTGGAGGCTCAGGGACCCAGGACTCTCCACAGTGGGTGAGAGAAAGTGTGGGCTCCACGAGGCAGTGAGAGGGCAGGAGCTCCCCCAGTGGGAGGATCGTGGAGGGCTTTCCTGGGTGTATTCGTTTCCTAGGGCCTCTGTAACAAATACCACAGACTAGGTGGTTGAAACCACAGAACTTTATTGCCTCGCAGTTCTGGAGGCTGGAGGTCTAAGATCAAGGTGTTGGCAGGGTTGGTTCCTGCTGAGGGCTGTGAGGGAGAATCTGTTCCATGCCTCTCCCCTAGTTTCTGTGATTGGCTGGCAATCTTTGATGCTCCTTGGCTTGTGGAAGCGTCACCCCATCCCTGCCTTCCTGCCCACAGGGCCTTCTGCCTGTGTATCTGCATCCAAATGTCCCCTTTTTATAAGATTATAAATTGAATTATTTTATTTTATAAATTGGGTTATATTGGATTAGCTCACCCCACTTCACGTATGACCTCATCTTAACTAATTACATCTGCGACAAACTTGTTTCCAAATAAGGTCGCATTCTGAGGACTTGAAGGTGTGAATCTTTGTGGGAGATGCGAGGCAATCTGTACCAGCTGGGAAGTGCCCGTAGCTGGGGCTGAAGGATGAGGCCGAATTAACCGGGAGCTGAGGGGCTGGAGAGGAGAGAGGGGGAAGTATTCCAGGCAGCCCTGTGCAAAGGTCCTGTGGTGGGTGGGAGCTTCCCTTTTCAAGGGGCCAGAGTAAGCCAGTGGATGAGGGGGAGCGGTCTGTGAGATGTGGGAGATGGCAAGAGGCACGCCTGTGGTGTCTGGTCAGCCCTTCAAAAGACGACGTAGGACACACCTAAAAGGCTTTAAGCAGGAGCGTGCCATCGTTCAATGGATGCTTTAAAGATCTGTGATCATTGACATTTTGTTTAATTTTTTATTACTGGTTTTGTATTATTGTGAACGGAACATTTTTTTCTTTGTTTTGTTGTCTACTTGTAATTCCTTACATGTATTTTTCTTTGCATGCGTTCTGTATGTTTATATGTTGGTGGCTTGTTTTCCTGATCATGTATGCAGTTTTTAGTATAATATATCAACTGAAAGCACTGTTGAATCTGATACCAATATTTCCCCCATTCTGTTTTTTCCTGTTATCATAGTTTGGCTTTTCGTATAGTAGGAGTTTTACATTTTGTAAATAATCGAATCTGCTAATCTTTATTTTTAAAAAACCACATTCCCTCTTAGTTTTATTTAAGATTGAAGAGCTCTCACCTTTTTAATCTATTCTTACAAAGCAGCACATCATCCCTTAGATGGGAAACATGTGCTAAAAAATTGTTGAATAAGCTGTGACATTCATTTTGGGGAAACATCTGCTTGTTTTCTGCTCAATTATCTCATCCAGTCCTCCCCCAAAACTTACGAAGTAGATACTATTATGCTTTTCGTATTTGAAGATGGGGAAACTGAGTTTTTTAATAAAATGAGTAATCTGCTAAAGTTCACACAGGTAGATTTGGGCTCTTAACCCAGATGAACAGCTCATGACTTATTCATAATCAAGGAATTTCTCCACTGGAAGCTTCGAGTGGTTTCTTGGGTGGCCTCCACCCTGTCTCTTCAGAGCTTAGTACCCATTTCACAGATGAAAACTAGGAGATTCCCAGCAGAGCAGATGCTTCCATAGATTTTTGTTCTAGCCAGGCCACTGCCTCACTTCCCGACAGCCTTTACTTATGCCACGTGCCATTCTGGAATTCCCTCTTCTCTCCTCCTAACCGCTTTCAGGACATATGTTGTACTTTCTTCCGGAGACTTTCTTGAGCACCCTAGCCCAGAATTCTCTCTCTTCCTTCTTTTGAGTCTCTTAGAATCTCCTCTTCTACCCACTTACCTGCTACTTGGTTGTACCACGTGTGGCTTCTTGAGATCCCCCACAGCACGTGGCTGTGTGCTCTGAGTGTCATATGTGCTGAATAAACGTCTTTTGGGTAGCCAGGTCCACCTGGGTTTCCTTGGTCTTGATACGGGGAGTCTGTTGAAAGCCTGGCTGGATCCAGCAGCCTCAGGTCCTGCAGGGACTCCGAGTGCCAGGCAGCCCCCAATAGACACTTAGTACTTGGTGCCCCTTCTGCTTCTGTCACCGGCTTTGCAGTAGCAGTGTTTTCTGCTCTGTAGCCTGTCCTCTGTCACAGTTAGATGGTGTAGGATGGGATAAATGCATATTTTGGAGTGACAGCAATGTGTTGAAAGCCAGCCAGCTGAAAACTGAGAATGCACACGCAGAATGCCACAGTTATCAAAATTCACTGGCCATTTTGAGGCAGTTGCCAGATTGTTTCCTCAGGGTTGACAAAATGAAGATTTCCAAGAGATTGGGGGGTAAGTGGGGGTGGTATGTGCTTGGGGGCAGTTTTCATACTCGTTAGGGTATACTGAATGGCTGCTCTGCGCCAGGAATAGGTACTTTCTCATATTATCTCTAATGTAAACGTGCTGATGGCAAGATGTGTAGAGAAGTGCTGGGTATAGTATGAGCTGAGCAAGACGCTACATGTGTATGGAAATGTTACGTGGAGTTCTGGCTTTGCTATCTTGTTCAGGGATGTCAGAAATTATTACATGTCTATAAAAGATGAAGATTTAAAAAATTAAGATGAAAAAAAATTTTTTTTAAGATTTTCCTCTGCTAGGGATCTGTAGGAGTTGGGGAGAGCTTAGTGTTACTGCACCCACAGCCCCAGAGCCCTAGCGAACATGGCCTCCCTGGAATCACGGGATGGGTGCAGCCACAGAGGGACCTGTCCAGCCTCGGGCATCTAAGTAAACCTCGTTGATCTTTTCATACAGACTGGCACCAAAGCCAAAGTCAGTCCTTTCAGGGTCCAGCTAAGGATCTCACTGGGTGGTACTATCTTTCTTTCATGGCCCTTTGGTGTGTGCTGTGGTGGGCGGCATCAGCCAGTGAGGGCTGGACCAGGGTGCTCCCAACATCTTTGCATCAGAAATATCACTGGACCCGTCAGTTTGCTCCGCACTGTCCACGATTAAAGCATCAGTGACGAGGTGAATGCACCAAGTTCATCTAGACCCATAAGAGCAAATGGTGGAGTGATAGTGCACGCCGCCCCAAATCACCAAAGGCAATCTGGTGTTCTCTCAGTCTCTTTAGAACAAAGCAAGCTTTTTCCTGCCTGGGGACTTCACATCTTTCTGGAACACTCTCATTCTCCTCCTGCCCCTAGTCACATTTTTCGCAAGCCTAGTTCTTCTTTACCTTTTATTTCTTCAGTCTAAGCATCTCTTCTCCAGAGAGGTGTTACCCAGCCATCCTCTCTAAGAGAGGTTTCCAAGGTGGTCCCTCTCTCATTGTCTGATGGCACTAATTATCATACAGCTTAAAGTCATTTCATTTTATGGCTTATGTAAGGGTTAGTTAGTTATTTCACTCCTGTGCCACCTTCCCCACTAAACAGAGATCCACTGAGAGCAGGGGTGTGTTTGTCTTATACAACATTCTTTCTCACCACCAAGCGCTGTGCTTGGCATGCGATAGGAGCCATGCGACGAGAGGGAAGCAGGAAGTGGGCAGCGGGAATCCACAGGCAGAAGCCAGGGCAGGCAGGTAGACATGAGATTCCCAACTCCCTGGAAAGCAGTTCTTGACTGAACCCCTTGTAGAGCTCTTCCTTCGCACATTCTCTCAAGTAGATTGCTGACATTTCAAGTAGGAGAAACGTGTATCATCAAGCCTTCCCTCCAGGTTGTAAGGATGAGGAAAGTGAGATTCAGAGAAGGGAAGTGACTTTCTTCATGTCACTTGGTTGGGGCAAGATACTGGACCAAAACTGAAACCATCACACTTTCAGATGGAAAGCAGGCAGCCCTGAAAGGTCTTGGGAGTCCCGTCCTTAGGGGCTTGTGACTCAACCCTTTGCCTTTGAACCAGAGAAGAAGTGGGAAACTGAAGACATGGAGGTGATCAAATTCCGGGCTCTCACCCAGGAGAAATCTGGCTGAGTCTGAAAAGCCTCTCTCCAAGAGGCCCTTGAAAGAACGCGGCTTTTTTCTTTTCCCTAAATAAAGTGAAGCTACGAGCTGAACACAATGCACCTGACAGCGAAAGTCGGGCTCTGTTTCAGAACACACCAGGGAGGGAAGGCTCACGCATCTTTCACCTTCCCTGCACGGCCGGGCTTCACACACGCAGGCTGACTGCAGTGCTTCTTTCCTTGGTCACGAGGCTTCATGGGAGGCAGATGTGTAGGGATCAGACAGTAGTTCTCTGTTCATGTCCCACGTTCATCAGCTTGTGGTTGACACCTCATATGCCTTATCCCTGAAATTTGAAAAGGAAGGGAGCAAGGAAGTACATTTAAGATACAGCCAAAACAGCGAACAGTGCGTTTAAAAAAAGGTCTGAGACAGAAGAGGGACACAGTTGTGGTAGTCTCTTTTGAGGAAGTGACCTAACGTTTGACTTAATGTTCAAGGTCAGGTACTTGAGGCAGAGAGGTCTGATCAAGAAGAAAAGACACAGGTTAAGTAAGGTAAGGGAGCTGTTAGGTGTTTACGTAACAGAAGTTAGTAAGTCTATGTCACCTCACTGTACAGTAGAAACTAACACAGTATTGTAAAACAACTGTACCCCATTAAAAAAAAACACCTCCAAAAAAACCTATTATGGTGGGAAAGTAACAGGATGGATATTTAAAATATGTAAAAAGATATATATTTCCAAAAAAATTATTTAATTGTGTTGACTACTCTGACTTATTGGATTTATTGATCCAGGAATTCTTTAATCAGAACTGGGAAGAGTCATGACCGTCAGTAATTGTTATGTTATAACCTTGAGTCCTTGAAGTTAACTCAGTCTAGGTGCTTTGTTAGGCCATGTGAAAGAGTAGTTGTTTGCGGAAAGCTGAATTTGAACACTGGCTGCCTCAGTTATTCTCTGTAAAGTCATGGACAGAGTATGTAACCTCTTTAATATTCACATTAATGTCCTCATCTGGAAAGTGCAAACAGGGTTTATTTCAGAGTGTTAATGTGAGCATTAATTGAAATAATCTAGAAGTGCCTATGATAAGCGGGTGTTCATTCATTATTTCCATTTTTTTCTGTCAGCAGTTTGGGAAAATGTGGCTCTAATGCTTGTGGAGTTCACATTTTTTGAATATCTCTTTACTAACTCAGGTGCTTCCCCCCCCCAAGTCTCGTTTGGAGTAGTTCAGTTTTGAACATGCACCCACAAGACTGGTTCTTTCTGTAAAGTTTAATATCAGGAGGAAGAATAAGGGTTTAGGAGGATTTTGTTGGTTGTTTATAGAGTCATTGCATACCATTCTCTTCAGAGGTTTTCACATCCTTGTTTTTTGGGGGTTTTTTTTGCGGTACGCGGGCCTCTCACTGTTGTGGCCTCTCCCGTTGCAGAGCACAGGCTCCGGACGCGCAGGCTCAGCGGCCATGGCTCACGGGCCCAGCCGCTCCGCGGCATGTGGGATCTTCCCGGACCGGGGCACGAACCCGTGTCCCCTGCATCGGCAGGCGGACTCTCAACCACTGCGCCACCAGAGAAGCCCTACACCCTTGTTTTATTCCCATTTAACACATACGTTCCTGGAAGCCTCCTTACTGTGTGCTGAACACCCCATGGGGCAGTAGGGACCCCAGGCAGGGGTGGGGAAGATAGATAGACCATGTCCCTGCTCTCATGGAGTGGACACAAGAGTGGGGGCAACAGGAAGCAGATGAGTAACAGTGATAGCTGAATACGTATGGCGAGTGCCACCGGGGGGTATGATTGGTGGGCACGGGGGAGGGGCGGTGAGGGGGGCCAGCAAAAGAGTGTCGCTCGCCATCGGTTTCTACAAGAATGAAGTCACTAGCCACTGCGTTAGCTGACCTTTAACACACCCTGAAAGGAGTTCAGGGTGGAGGTCAGGAATGGGGCACTCTGTGCTCTGGGAAAAACCGGCAGAACAGGCCTTCAGATAGTTAGATATTATCAGGAGAAAATTTTATGAACCCAGTTTCTTGCACCTTCTCATACCTAGAGAAGCACTAAAATCCTTCACAGAGACACCTGCTCCTCGTGACTGGCAGCAACCTTCTGCCAAGATGTGTGCTTGGCTGCGTGTACCCCCGTCACCAAAATCACATATATATCCTGGCCTCTCCCGTTACCTCTTTGGAGCAGTTCCGCAGAGCCATCTGAGAGGCTGTCTCCCAAGCTATAGTCCTCAGTAAGCCCCAAATAAAACGAAACTCACAGCTCTCATGTTGTGGGTTTTTTTTTTTTTTTTTTTAGTCAACAGGGGGCACTTTTTTTTTTTTTTTTTGCGGTACGCGGGCCTCTCACTGCTGTGGCCTCTCCCATTGCGGAGGACAGGCTCCGGACACACAGGCTCAGCGGCCATGGCTCACGGGCCCAGCCGCTCTGCGGCATGTGGGATCTTCCCAGACCGGGACACGAACCCGTGTCCCCTGCATCGGCAGGCGGACTCTCAACCACTGCGCCACCAGGGAAGCCCTAGGTGGCACTTTTCTTAGAATGGTCAGGGGTCACCTCACCTACGAGCAGGGCTGGGACTAGGGTGGGACAGAGGAGGCAGGTGAGCTGCCCTGGGTGCATTATTTAAGGAGGCACCCCTCCTTAGGGCCCTGCATGGGCCTCCTTACATTTCGTGCCTTAGACACTCTGCTTGCCTATCTCCTGCTGGTCCCAGCCCTGCCTAGGAGTTGACCTTTGAGCTGAAACCTAAAACATCATGAGGACGCAAGCCTTCAAAGAGCTGCATGGTCGTCAGCTGAGCACGTGAGTGAAGATCGCTGTTGCCGTGGCTCATTTCAATGTGGTGCAAAGATAGCCGCGTAAATCCTGTAATTGCCAAACCTGACCCATCGATGTTAAAGACCCTTTCTAAGTGGATCGTTTTCCTCCTTTTCCACAGCCGTCAAGTGCAGCACTAATGAGGGGTGGTATTCCGTGTTTTTACAACCCGAGCTTCCCCGCGTTCATTAGCATGCAGGGCTCTGGCTCCGTGAGATTCTTAGAAACACGCCCCCCCCATCCTTGCTTCATCTTTTCATATAGGGTTGTTTTTAATTGCTGAGGAGCCTCGTGGCTCAACCCAGGTGATTCCACCCATTTCTTCCTTTACTCGGGCTTCAGAGTGCTTTAGGGGTTTGTTCTCTGACTGAGGGAAAATGTCTTGGCTGCCTTCTTGGGGAAATGTCTCTTTATAAATAACATGTGCAGCTAGAGACCATTAATTAAAAGCACACCAGTGATATTAACACATCATTGAGAAATGCCACATCGCAAAGTTCCAAAATTATGAGCAAAATTCTAATTCCTGAGCCGTGTCTGATATTCTTACTCTTTCTAATGTGGACTCTGTAGGAGCAGAATCTTATGCTGTTGCAAAGCTGTGTTCTCACGGGACCTCCCCATCTCCCGTGCTTCGTGTAGTTTGCCAGGGATGCTCACTTGTGTCTTTCACTTCAGATATAGGCCCCTTTAATCTAGCTAGTCCGTGGCCATGGCTTCTAGGACAGGCTTTCCCCAGCCAGTCCAGCCATCTTTCCCCCGGCTCTGATTTCCTGATGGCATCTCTCAGAAGGACCCCTCTAGGCAATGCCACCAGACATCTCTTCCCAGACTTGAAGCAGAACACACCATGTGTCGTGTTTGAATGTGTTAGATTAAATGTTTGAACTCAGGACTAGGAATTTCAGGAAGCGTGATCACTGCACATATTGTGTCGTGCTGACTGCCTTGGTTCTCTTGCTGACCTCATCACTATTAGCTGCAAAACATTCCCCGTTGTTGTACCTTGGTGTCCTCATCTGCAGAATGGGCATAATGATGATGGCAACCACTACATAGAGTTGTTTTCTGGAGTAAAGAGGAAGTTCTTGGAACAGTGCCTGGCATATCATAAGAGCTCTAGTAATGCTTTAGATGGTTGTCATTACTCTTGTTGTTGTTAGTATTTCTGTTATCATTATGGTTGATGCACGGTAGATGCATGTTCTAAGTTGTCGTTACTATTGTTGTTATTATTTCTGTTATCATTATGGTTGACGCACAGTAGATGCAGGTTCTAAGTTGTCATTACTATTGTTAGTATTTGTTATTATTATGGTTGATGCACAGTAGATGTGTGTTCTAAGTCTCAACAGATCTCAAAGGCTGGTGCACACTTTACCCTATGTTTGTCTTTCAGATAAAACATATGGAAACAAAAGCACTCGATTCAGTTAATATTTATTTTTTCCATACTGATCCTATCATCTGGAACTGTCCTTCTTGGCCAGTCTAAGTCCTTGGGAAAGGGAAGCATCGAGCCCCCTTTAGTAAGAGGCAATGAGTGGGAGCCATGTATTCATTCATTCATCTGTGCACACATTCATTCAACACGTATTTGTTAAGGCCCACCATGTGCCAGCCCCTGATGAAACTGATGGATCATTAGTATATTGAATAAATATTTTTGTTCTCATTAAAAACTGTATTTCAAACAAAAGTAATACCTACAACGGCTGACATCTCCTGGCACCTCAGTGTGAGGGAAAGTTTTGAGAGAGACTTTGATGGGGTACTGGGGAACGCATGAGGGTTTAGGTTGCCTTGGTCCTGGGGACAGCAAAGGGTATAGGGCGGCTGGCCAAGAGTGACTGGAGGAGTGGAGGGAGGGAGGGAGAAACGAGTTCAACGTGAAGGAGAGGCTGGCCGTAGTGAAGATGGCCTCTGCCATGTTGAGAGTGACTCCGTGGGCTTTGCCCAGCTTGACTTACATGAGGCAGGCCCGTCCCACACCCGTCTCCTCTAACCACTGCCCCTCTCACCTCCCCTGGTTGTCTGTCTTGGAAGGGCTCTTGCAGTGAGGCATCATTCTGACTCTGTTGCCGGCCTGTCTTCTGAGCATCTTTTTAGTGAGAGGCCGAAGGATTTAAGGCTGTCGGCCCTCAAGGAACCTAGAGACCGACACAAAGCACAGGAGTGAGCAGAGGTCACGGTGGGAGAAACAGCCCTACATGCGCACGGGGACCCTGTGTAGTTGAGGGGAGGAGCAACTGGAGAAGAAACAGGCTGGTGTTGGCCAGAGGGGCCAGAGGATAAAGCAACAGTCATATCTACTGAGAGATTACTGGGCGCCATGCACTGTTCGAAAATTAATACACTTATTTTACACATAGTATCAATAGTGTGTCTATGTCAGTCCCAATCTCCCAATTCATCCCACCCACCTCTTTCCCCCTTGGTATCCATACGTTTGTTCTCTACGTCTGTGACTGTTTCTGCTAATGAGAACCTACTGTATAGCACAGGGAACTCTACTCAATGCTCTGTGGTGACCTAAATGGGAAGGAAATCCGTAAAAGAGGGGATTTATGTATACACATAGCTGATTCACTTTGCTGTAGAGTAGAAACTAACACAACATTGTAAAGCAACTATACTCCAATAAAAAATTTGAAAAAAAAAAAAAGAAAATGACTTGTAGATTAAAATTCTCACACCAATCTGAAGAGGTGACTGCTCTCCTGTTCCCTATTTTGAAGATGAAGAAATGAAGGCACAGAGAACTCAGCTCCATTGTGAATTTGGCCTTGCAGCAGGGCTAGGATTTAATTAGGCAAAGAGACAGGGGAGAGCTTTCCAGGAAGGGAGGAGGAAAGGCATGCGGTCTACGTATGGGGTCCCCTTAACTAAATTGGGGGTGCAAGCTGATGTTTAGAGCTGGGACCCATCGGAAGTGCCTCATTAGAGTCCGGCCACTTCAGAGACGTGAGGCCCCTGCTCTTTGACCCTACTCTGCACGTTGGCTCTGGGCTTCTGGCAATCCAGGTAGACCCTCAAATGCAAA
The DNA here is from genome assembly GCF_003676395.1 of Aethalodelphis obliquidens. Classification (NCBI taxonomy): domain Eukaryota; kingdom Metazoa; phylum Chordata; class Mammalia; order Artiodactyla; family Delphinidae; genus Aethalodelphis; species Aethalodelphis obliquidens. Next base: position 21,848,835 of record NW_020837955.1, read on the forward strand.
TGGCCAGAAAGATGAATGAGAACTGGCAGCTGTATTTAATTATTTAGCCTTCTGCAATGTGTCTACAACAGACATTTTTCTTACAAGGGTAATTATCCTTAGCATGCCCATCTGAGTGAGATGATACTTTGGTAATTGGTTTTGAATCCTCGATCCATTTTTATTGGAGCCGTCTTGCTGGGATCCTTTCTATCAGTGTTTGTGAGCTGAGGCCCAGGTGATCCTGCCCCTAAGACCCAGCTCTATGGTTCCAGCAGTGACGCCCGTGTGACCTTCGGCAGGTTGGTTTTCCTTCCTGGACTTCAGCTTCATTGTCTGGAAAATGAGGGGATTGTGTCTGATGATACTCCTGCTTAAGCATTTTTGAGAATCTATCTGCATGTTGGGGTCTTTGGCTTGGACAAGAAAATAGAGGACTGGTTCTCAAACTGAGTGCCCATCAGCATCACCTCTCCACGACAGGCCACAATCCTGCTAGATGCCAGCTTCCAGCTCCCATCCTCCAGGGACCCTGTTCCAGTAAGTGTGAAACTGGACCTAGGGATTCTCATACTTCTGCAAATGTCCCAAGGGATTAGTCCGCAAGTCATCGTTTGGGAACCCCTGCAACAGGGGAAGAATAACAGAGGAGATGGAGGTAAAAGCTTCTTGCGTTGACATCTCCTTTTGGGTTTCTGATGAGCTTCCTTTCTTTAGCTCTGTTTCCTCGTGTGGGTCTCATGTGCTCGCCCATATGTGCACGCGCACGCCCATTCCCATGCACCATTACAAACAATATGGGTTGAAAAGTTTGTTTTCTGAAAAGCACAGTATGCTGGAGTCTTGGCAGAAGGAAAATTGTGTTATGTGCTGAAAGCATCATCATTTGCCATGACTGAGAGCTTATGGCTCGAAGGATTGATACTCTGTTTGCAGAATGTGATTACGATCACATGCGCGCACACACAGACACATACTTGAGTATCCTCCCACACGATAAATGTGGTAAGAAAAGAGCAAAGAAAGATCTGAAGAACCCGTGCCCTCTTCAGCAGGGAGCAGGGGATGCCAACGTGTCAGTCATTTTCACAAGAAGGGCTTTTGCTTCCTGTTTTCAAAACTAGAAGAAAATGGAAGCATGGCGAGGGCTTCTGAGGCAGAAATGCAGTAACGTGGGAATGCAGGATGTCTTTGTCCTCTGGACTACTTTCCCTCAGTGATAGAAGACCCCTGGTTTTCTGCTCTTCCTTAGTTGCTGGGCATCTGTTCATTCCTAAGTGAACTTGACAACCTTCATTCACTCCAGAGTGCTCCCCACTGAAATGTGTAGGTTCTGAGCAGTGGGACCCAGTTCTGAGCACAGAGCAGAGGCGGTCAACAGCCCCATGTGACTTTTACCTGACTGTCTTTAGAAGAAGTACTGTTCTGCCTATTTAGAAGGAGAGTGTGCGTGAAAGGGAATTTCCTCCTTTTTTCTTTTTTTATAGCAGAAACATTTGCCTTTTGGAGGTAGGGCCCCAGCGCTCTCCTTTAGATGCAGTAGTCATACAATCACCATTTGCAGATGCACAGTCTCTCCTTTTTTTTTTTTTTTTTTTTGCGTTACACGGGCCTCTCACTGTTGTGGCCTCTCCTGTTGCGGAGCACAGGCTCCGGACACGCAGGCTCAGTGGCCGTGGCTCGTGGGCCCAGCCGCTCTGCGGCATGTGGGATCTTCCCGGACCGGGGCACGAACCCGCGTCCCCTGCATCGGCAGGCAGACTCTCAACCACTGCGCCACCAGGGAAGCCCAGTCTCTCATTTTTATTATAATTGTGGCATGTCTTTAATTTGCGTGGCTTAATGCACTTAATCCATAATTATAAAATATGCGACTAGCCCTTGGCCTCATCCTGCTCTCCCACCACAGAGGCAGCTTGGTGTTTTTATTAATTTAACTTTATACAAGCTAACAGATTGCCATAAAGGAAAACAGAATTTCTCAACCAGTTCGGCTAATAGCTGTGCTCCGGCAAAGGGCCCAATGGTACGTGTTGAACAATAACCGCCTCTCTCCAGCTCCACTTGCAGCTTCTAATTGAATTTCTATCCCGTGGATATTGCGTTGCAGCTATTCATCTATCTGTTCCACTAAGTCTTCCGATATTAAACAAGTTCTTGCAGGTTATTATTGTAAGACAAATACTGGTAGACAGTTGATTTGCATTAAAAATTCACTGCTGGGCTTCCCTGGTGGCGCAGTGGTTGAGAGTCCGCCTGCCGATGCAGGGGACACGGGTTCGTGCCCCGGTCCGGGAAGATCCCACATGCCGTGGAGTGGCTGGGCCCACGAGCCATGGCCACTGGGCCTGCGCGTCCGGAGCCTGTGCTCCGCAATGGGAGGGGCCACAACAGTGAGAGGCCCGTGTAACGCAAAAAAAAAAAAAAATTCACTGCCGTGGTGACGTGAACACAGTGATGGGAGTTTGTCCTGAACAAGGCCATGCAAAGAAATCACATTAATACGGGTGAGAATGCTGTGTGCTTATCTTGTTTGATTCCTTCACACCCTCCTTCTTTGTTTGAGAGAGGATTTGGTCATGCTGACAAATTCCGATAAATGACAAGATACCAGGCATTTTCATGGAGTCCTTGGTTTGGCCGTAGGTAGCGGCCATGCTGATCTGCCACCGAGAGGCACGTACATTCCGCTGAGTTTCTCTCGACCTCCGTTTCCCTTTGCTCTCTCGTCTCTAGCACACATTGCTGCTTTGGTCAGCGTTGGGAATATCTGCCACTGAGGGCTATTCTGTTATGAGAAACATGTTAAAGGTCTTATTGCCCCCCGGATTGTGTATACTGGTCCCTTTCGAATATTCGTCACCTATAATTATTGATTTTTGTAGACTGGCTAGTTCACCAAAGTTTTGGGGCATCAAAACTGTGGAGACCTTCTGAAAACTCCCAAGAGGTAGTTTTCTTAATAAATGAAAGCCAACCTTACATGTAATTGGGATGGGTGAAATTATGAGTGGCTACGTCTATGCCAACTCTGAAGGTGTCATAACGGAGGGCAACTACTGTCCTGCCTACTATTCCTTTAGGTTGTAAGCTAACCTCAAGTCTACCTAGCTGTGTTCCTTCCCACGTCCCTGGCTTACAACTGTCCTCCTAATCATGTCCTTTAATAACCTCTGTGGTGATTTCTCCATTCATATCAGAAGATACCTTCAGTACTCTGACTTCATAGTCTGAGCTCTCTTTTTCAACCATGCAGCAGCATTACCAAATCTTGGTCCTCATCACCGTTTGGAACTGCCTTACTTAAAATAATATGAACCCTGAAATTCCCCTCTCTGACCACATTCTCTTCTTTCTCCAATTTCCTCACACTCTTACGTCTGCTGAATCTGAGTTTTTGAGTACACAATGCCTTCCATTTTCTTGATTCCTCCTTAACCTTAAGCCCTCAAGTCACATGTCTTATCATCCTTAAAAGACTGTCTTCTTCAAAGGCAAGAATCAAGCTTTCTACATACACAGTGCTTTGCTTGGAATAGATGCTCAATGAATGTTTGCCAATAGGTAGATTTTTTTTCAAGTCAAGAGTGTTTGACCAATCAAGAAAATTATACCCTGTCTTCTATTTTGGGATGTGCATTGGGTCACGGGTGCCATCTTGGCAGATAAACCATTATTCGCGCTTTGCTTTCACAATAGTGGTTTACGTGAACACTCAATCTTGAATTTAAGTCCTGGCTCTGCCACTAAATATCCGTGTGACCTTGGGCAAGTTACTCCTCTTATCTTCAACTTCCCCATCTTCAAAATGGGGCATGATGATAGGGTCCACCTTATAAATTAATTGTGATAATTACATTAATAAATGTTTGTAAAGTGTTTAGCATAGTTCCTGAAACTTAGTAAATGCTTTAAAAAGTGATAATTATTATTAATTAGAAGTCATTGACCTGCTAAAGTTTCAAATCAGTGTTTGCCTCCAGTGAACCTCTGAAATTTCAGGTTCAGCTCTGAAGTGTTGAAGACATTTGAGTCTATAAATTGTGGCTGAGACCCAGCTGCTCTAATGCAATTCCTAGTTAGTTATTGTCACTGGCCTGCCCATGTCCATGAAAAAATAGATGATCTCATGAGCTCAATGGTGTATATTAGAAATGTTTCTAAATTGTAAAACCTGCATGCCTGTCTGATTAAGTTCCAGGCTGATGGTCAATGCAGAGCTTCACAATGGACATAATGGTGTTTTTGAATCTCTAGACACCATATCACTGACGGGAAAGCTTTAGAATGGCTAAATAGACTCACGTGGCAAAAGGAAACTGGCTGTTTTTCACCTAACACTGCCAAACATAAGCCCACAGGCTCCTCAAGTTTATTTGGGAGTTTTCGAACCATGTCTTTTCTTTCTAGTTAGTATTACTCCACGCATCAAGGTCAAATGCCAGTAAGTAGCAAATCATATTTCTCACTTTGGCGTGGTTGTTAAGCCTGACATTTTTTAAAAAAAATTTACTTTTATTTATGTTTTTATAGAGCAGGTTCTTATTAGTTATCCATTTTATACATATTAGTGTATATATGTCAGTCTCAATCTCCCATTTCATCACACACCCCTGCACCTCACCACTTTCCCCCTTGGTGTCCACATGTTTGTTCTCTACATCTGTGTCTCAACTTCTGCCCTGCAAACCGGTTCATCTGTACCATTTTGCTAGGCTCCACATATATGCATTAATATACAGTATTTTTTTTTCTCTTTCTGACTACTTCACTTTGTATGACAGTCTCTAGATTCATCCACGTCTCTACAAATGACCCAGTTTTGTTCATTTTTATGGCTGAGTAATAGTCCACTGTATATATATACCACATCTTTATCCATTCGTCTGTCAATGGGCATTTAGGTTGCTTCCATGACCTGGCTATTGTAAATAGAGCTGCAATGAACATTGTGGTACATGACTCTTTTAGAATTATGGTTTTCTAAGGGTGTATGCCCAGTAGTGGGATTGTTGGGTCATATGGTAGTTCTGTTTTTAGTTTTTTAAGGAACCTCCATACTGTTCTCCATAGTGGCTGTATCAATTTACATACCCACCAACAGTGCAAGAGGGTTCCCTTTTCTCCACACCCTCTCCAGCATTTGTTGTTTGTAGATTTTCTGATGATGCCCATTCTAACTGGTGTGAGGTGATACCTCATTGTAGTTTTGATTTGCATTTCTCTAATAATTAGTGATGTTGAGCAGCTTTTCATGTGCTTCTTGGCCATCTGTATGTCTTCTTTGGAGAAATGTCTATTTAGGTCTTTTGCCCATTTTTGAATTGGGTTGTTTGTTTTTTTAATATTGAGCTGCATGAGCTGTTTATATATTTTGGAAATTAATCCTTTGTCCATTGATTCATTTGCAAATATTTTCTCCCATTCTGAGGGTTGTCTTTTCGTCCTGTTTGTTTCCTTTGCTTTGCAAAAGCTTTTAAGTTTCATTAGATCCCATTTGTTTATTTTTGTTTTTATTTCCATTACTCTAGGAGGTAATGATCTTGCATAAAATACCTTGCTGTGATGTATGTCAAAGAGTGTTCTTCCTATATATTACTCAAAGAGTTTCATAGTGTCCGGTCTTACATTTAGGTCTCGAATCCATTTTGAGTTTATTTTTGTGTATGGTGTTAGGGAGTATTCTAATTTCATTCTTTTACATGTAGCTGTCCAGTTTTCCCAGCACCACTTATTGAAGAGACTGTCTTTTCTCCATTGTATATCCTTGCCTCCTTTGTCATAGATTAGTTGACCATAGGTGCGTGGGTTTATCTCTGGGTTTTCCATCCTGTTCCATTGATCTATATTTCTGTTTTTTGTGCCAGTACCATATTGTCTTGATTACTGTAGCTTTATAGTATAGTCTGAAGTCAGGGAGTCTAATTCCTCCAGCTCCGTTTTTTTCCCTCAAGACTGCTTTGGCTATTTGGGGTCTTTGGTGTCTCCATACAAATTTTAAGATTTTTTGTTCTAGTTCTATAGAAAATGCCATTGGTGATTTGATAGGGATTGCATTGAATCTGTAGATTGCTTTGGGTAGTATCGTCATTTTCACAATATTGATTCTTCCAATCCAAGAACATGGTATATCTCTCCATCTGTTTGTATCATCTTTAATTTCTTTCATCAGTGTCTTATAGTTTTGTGCATACAAGTCTTTTGTCTCCCTAGGTAGGTTTATTCCTAGGTATTTTATTCTTTTTGTTGCATTGGTAAATGGGAGTGTTTCCTTAATTTCTCTTTCAGATTTTTCATCATTAGTGTATAGGAATACAAGAGATTTCTGTGTATTAATTTTATATCTTTCAACTTTATGAAATTCATTGATTCTCTATAGAATCATAGAGAAGACAATAGAGAAATGTCTTTTAGGTCTTCTGCCCATTTTTGGATTGGGTTTTTTTTTTTTTAATATTGAGCTGCATGAGCTGTTTATATATTTTGGAGATTAATCCTGTGTCCGTTGATTTGTTTGCAAATATTTTCTCCCATCTGAGGGTTGTCTTTTCGTCCTGTGTGTAGTTTCCTTTGCTTTGCAAAAGCTTTTAAGTTTCATTAGGTCCCAGTTTTTTATTTTAGTTTTCATTTCAGTTATTGTATTGTTCATCTCTGTTTGTTTGTTCTTTAATTCTTCTAGGTCTTTGTTAAACATTTCTTGCAAATCTCGATCTTTGCCTCCATTCTTTTTCCGGGGCCTGGATCATCTTCACTATCATTATTCTGAATTCTTTTTCTGGAAGGTTACGTATCTCCACTTCATTTAGTTGTTTTTCTGGGGTTTTATCTTGTTCCTTCATCTGGTACATAGCCCTCTGCCTTTTCATCTTGTCTGTCTTTCTGTGAATGTGGCTTTTGTTCCACAGGCTGCAGGATTGTAGCTCTTCTTGCTTCTGCTGTCTGCCCTCTTGTTGGATGAGGCTATCTAAGAAGCTTATACAAATTCCGTGATGGGAGGGACTGGTGGTGGGTGGAGCTGGCTGTTGCTCTGGTGGGCAGAGCTCAGTGAAACTTTAATCCACTTGTCTGCTGATGGGTGAGGCTGGGCTCCCTCCCTGTTGGTTGTTTGGCCTGAGGCTACCCAACACTGGAGCCTACCTGGGCTCTTTGGTGGGGCTAATGGCAGACTCTGGGAGGGCTCATTCCAAAGAGTACTTCCCAGAACTTCTGCTGCCAGTGTCCTTGTCCTCATGGTGAGACACAACACACACACACACACACACCCGCCTTTGCAGATGACCCTCCAACACTAGCAGGTAAGACCTGACATTTCTTAAGAAAAACAGCAAAGCCTGCTGACCAAGGGGGACTGGACTTCAACTGCCATAAGTCACTAAGGGCAGGAAGCATTCCAGAAAGGCATTGAATTCTAAGGACTGTAGTCATCTCCTATTGTAACCAGTTTGTCCTGGATAACGTTACCATCAGATGTTAGTTACTTGCTTTGATTTTTCTACCTATCGGAGAGTGGTGCTTGTTTTCATAAGGTTATCCTTTCTCTTTGAGTTTCTGCATTTTCTTGCAGCTAACTAACAAAGCAAGTCAGGTTTCAAAATACTTTATAGTTATGCACCCTTCAAATTTATCTGTAGAGGCATAGAAATTGTATGTCAAACATCTGTTTCTATGAGCACGATACCAGAGACCCCAAAAGACCTTTAGATCCTTTTACAAAGTAATAATATCTCAGTTTGATATAAAAGAAAGAGCCTGAGTTGGAGGTTAGGAGGCTTGGATAGAGCTTTTCACGGCTCTGATCCTCAGTGACTGTAGAATGAAAAGGATACCTTTTCCACATGCCACACAACTCTGCATGGTGGTTGAGTGCTGCCATATAACATGCACACCACACCCTGGTCCAGGTCTAGCTGTTCTAATCATAACATCTACTATTTCTCAGTAACTCTAACTTCTGCTTCAGCTAGTCCACTCCCCCACTATCCAGCATGCCCTGTAGGTTCCCACGTTATTATTGACCCTAAAATGTCTCTCTCCTCATTCCTTTCTTTGTCTTTTTCACTTTCTGCATCTTTCAATGCCCACCCACACTTCTTTCCAAACCACAGTGATCTATGTGACCTTGGACAATCTTACTGATCCCTCAGAACCTATTTCCTCATCCGTAAAAGGGAAGCAATCTTGTCATACCTTTCATGAGGATTAAGTCAGTAGTCAGTGCACAGGCATTTGACCCCTAAAGATGTTCAATATATATAATTTCCCACCACTATTAATTTAGCTTATTGTCATTTATTCCTTCAAGCCTTGTGTGTAGGGACCTGGCCTGGGCACTGGGGATAAATAAGTTAGAAGCTGGCCACAGTTTCCAGGGGCTCAGGATCAAATAAAGAAAGGTGTATACAAATAATTTCAAGGCAAGGCCTTCTAAAAGAATGCCACATGAGGGACAGAAAACAGGCCAAGAGTGGAAAGGAAGGCTAATTATACAGGGAGATAGGAAGAAAATCTCCTGGGAAGGAATCAGATACAGGATGTCCTTGCTCTATCGTTACCTACAATTTTCCAGTTTCAAAACGTAATTGTGTCATTCACATTATGACTTTGAGAGTTTTCTATAGCCTCTGTGTTATAAAGTTAGTTTTCTTTAAAGGAGGTCTCTTTGGTAATAACATTTATATTTAAAAAAATGTTTACTTGTGTATGCATATATAATTACCATTTTTCAGAAAGGACTTCAGGTGACTTGACAGTATCTCGTAAAAATTTCTCCCTTCCACTGAACAGGCTCACAGCCTGCCTAGCGGAGTGCAGACTGGGTCCACTCTCTCCCTTGACACAATGTCCTGAATCTGCCCAGCACTCTACAGAGACCCTGGGCAAGGTCAAGGGGTGGAAACATCTAGAAAAGAGTGTTGAAGTCCAGTGACTTTTACCTGCCACCTCTTTCTGGGGATAGTAATGGCTGTGGTGGTAAATCTGGGTGATGCCATGTCACTTGGGGCAGGTGAGGGGTCCACAGCTCAAATCCTTCTCCCCAGGGCCCAAGCCACCCTGGATTCACTTCCTCATACTTTCCTCTCTACTTTTAAATAATTATATATCACCTCCCCAGCCAGGCTGTAAGTTCCTGGAAGGACAGCAAGCCTGCATTCTCTTCTTACATTCTTTGTAGCCCAACTTCATTATTAGATACTTAATGACACGGGTGGCCTAAGTGAACCCATGGCTGAGATAAAATGTGGTGGGAATTGTAAAAGACCTTTGAGACTTACCAACACATGCTGTCATTATCTTTTTCTTACGGCCACCCAGTGCACAAGTATCAGACAGCAAAGTTTATCTTCCTTCCCTGAGCGCTCCTTTTCTCTGCGGGACCTCTCGTCCTCCCCTCCGGCTGCTGTGTGCTCTCTGCCTTCCCTTTCCTCTGTCAGAATCTGCTAGCGGGTATTGAGTTTATCACTGTAGTCTGCCTTTCAGGGATGCATGCCTTTGATGCCTAATTACAGGATTAAAGCCTTTGCTTTGTGTTAAAAGAATTGTCAGAGCAGGTGGGAAAAGCACTTTGGAGTCAGGGGCTTCCTCCTCCCGGGGACGCCTATCCCATTGGTTGTTGCCTCTTCCACCAATGCCTCTAACAGCCTTCCCCCTTCTACCCGCCGCCCCCCACCCACTGTGGGGAGAAGGCCTTGCTCCAAAACATTTAAGCACATTCTCCAACCCCTTATGAGAAATCCTGCTTTCCCCCAGCCTGGCCTCCCTGCTTTGCTCTGTAATATTATAGTGCAGATAAGCAGGGAGGTGCCTCTTATTGATGGGGTCATTACTAAGCGGATCTCCCATTACATGCTGTCCATTTTGCAGTGGGAATGTCAGGATGTGAGCCACAGTTGGATTTCGAAACCACGTGTTTGTCACTCTCCATACAGGGGAGAAAGAGATTAGTATTCTAAGATTCCTGACATGGTTCTTTGTATCTGACTTGTTAAGATATATAATCTCTGTAGTCTGAGGGATAATGCCTTGAAGTTGAAACTGTGATTATTTATTTGCTCCAACTTCAGCATCATTTATGCAGCAAAGAATGAAAAAAGAGTTACGCTTCTTAATCACATCAGGAAAACCATTTTTAATGCAGATTTAGAAGGATAGTTGCTAGTTTGCTGGTCCTCCTTGATCATCAAACACACACAAAGGTTTAGCAACTGTGCCGTAGCTGTGTGCAGAGTACAAAAGTGATTTGAATGTGAGTGGGTGCATATAGATTGTAGTTTAATCTGCAGAAATATTTCTACTCATCAGTTACTGTAGCACTGTGGCATGTAAATTGTCCCCTTTTAAACCAAAATGACCTGCCTATTTGTGAACTCCAGCTCTGTGCTTTGCTGGGGGAAAGTGGGAAGAAAAATGTTAAAAATGCAGAGAGCAGTACTTTGTAATCAGAATATTAACATTTTGATTGAATTGATGGTGCATTTAAATGGAAATATTCAGTTGCAAAGACCAAGCTTGGGAGGGAACCTACAACATGCAGACAGAGTCTGAGCCTTTTTGCTTGATTAAAGAGAGTTCTTTTAATAGAAAAAAACCTAACAAACTAAAGAACTTCATATTAAGAATGGAAGGGTGGGCAGTGTTCACTTTTTCAATTGCTTATATTTAAATATAGCTAAGTACACACATTGACAGCTATAAAGGCAGAAGCTTTGCTCTACTGAAGAAGAGTGTAGTAGTTTTTTTTTTATTGTGGTAAAAGTCACATAATATAAAACATACTATTTTAACCATATTTAACTGTACAGTTTAGTGGTACTAAGTACATTCACATTGTTGTGGAGCTCTCACCGTCTTCCATCTCCCAAATTTTTCACCTTCCTAAACTGAAACTCTGTCCCCATTAAACACTAAGTCCCTAGTCCCCCTCCCCCCCCCCCCCCCCCCCCCCCCCCCGGCCCCCCTGCCCCCCGGCACCTACCATGTACTTTCTGACTCTATGAATTTGACTATTCTAGGTACCTCGTATAAGTGGAATCAAACAGTGTTTGTCTGCACCTAATGTATATTGGAATGCATTTTTTAAGGTTAACTTAATATATGTCCTGCAAATAGATTGTACCTTCTTTTTTTTTCCCCCTGTGCTATACAGTAGGGCCTCACCAGCCACCTACTTCATACATAGTAGTGTGCATACATCAATCCCAATCTCCCAGTCCATCCCACTCCCCCCGACCCTTGGTGTCCATATGTTTGTGCTCTATGCCTGTGTCTCTATTTCTGCTTTGCAGGTGGGTTCATCTGTACCATTTTTCTAAATTCAACATGTATGTGTTAATGTCCTATACTTGTTTTTCTCTTTCTGACTCCAAAAACCTAGCATAGTAGCATAGCAGAAAGGCCACGGAATGCAGTATGTCCGCAGGCTTGGATACCAGATCCACCTCCATCCCTAACTCACCACATGACCTTGGCCAAGCCACCTCACTGTCTGGGCTCAGTTTTTCTCACTGGTAAAATGGGAGCATCATTACTTAGCTTAAGGAATTCATATGGTTTTCATGTATATTGAATGGGATAAAAGCTCTTTCCATCTTCAGCAGTTAGCAGGTATCTCTGTTTCCCACTGGGAAAAAAGTAAGTTTCCAAATGGGATCTGAAGGCAGAGGTGATGCACAACAGGTGCACAGTGAAATTTGGAAGGTAGATTCCCCTTTAAAAATTGTAGATTCTCGGGCTTCCCTGGTGGCGCAGTGGTTGAGAGTCCGCCTGCCGATGCAGGGGACAGGGTTCGTGCCCCGGTCCGGGAAGATCCCACATGTCACGGAGCGGCTGGGCCCGTGAGCCATGGCCGCTGAGCCTGCGCATCCGGAGCCTGTGCTCCGCAACGGGAGAGGCCACAACAGTGAGAGGCCTGCGTACCGCCAAAAAAAAAAAAAAAAAAAATTGTAGATTCTCCTTTGAAGAGTTTTAGCAGATCACTGTCACTGATCAGGACTCTAGTTTGGAGAGTTGAGGAAAAAGTATGAATTTTCTTTCACAACAAATTGTGCATAGCGATCCACCTGATTCGCTTTCTGCCTCTGCGTATAGCAGAGACTTATTGAGAGATTTATTCTCAATCTGACTGCTTGTGAAATGCCCAGATTTATTATAAATGTGGCTCCCAAGTCACTTTTTTTGGTTTGGCTTTGATGCACGATTGAAAGGGTGACTGCGTCCTTGGTCAAAAGAAACCTCCTGGCTTCAGACACTTTTGGAGCAGAACTTAGTATTTGGAATGAGAAAGGAGAAATGACTATCAGAGCATCAGTTTATGAAGCAAGTATCCTCAGAATGCTAGTTTTGAAGGGAAATCCTGATAGATACCGCCTCACTGTTTGTGGTGGGAGGAGAGCATGGCCTCCTAGAGCTGTAGAGTTCTACAGAACAATTTTACAAATCGATACACCGAAGCCTGAAGAGAGAAAGCCCACTGCGAAACGTGTTCATGGATTTGACCCAACCCACCTATCTAGGGAAGAAACATCCCGATGGCCACTCCCTTGTCTGTAACATATTGATACATTGTGATTTGTATATTTCCTTGGACAATTTTCGAATTTGGTGCTGCCGAGTCCCATACTATAGCTGCCTGGAATTGCTGCCTATTCCAAACTCCCCATCCATTGCCCCCTCCCAGCCACAGCCTGGGATGAGAGAATCTTTGCAGATAACACGAAGGCTGGTGAACATTTGGACTAGAAAAAGAAAGCATATTCACCATTTCACTGTCACACAATGTTTCCCCTCTTGCCCCCCACCCCCTTCCACTTCAAAGAGAATGCCGCCGATAGACAGTGAAGGGTAGAAGAAAGCATCCTGGTCCCCAGCAGAGCAACATCACAGAATCACGGGGAGGAAGGGCACACATTTTAAGGTTACAGGTTGCTGCACCGTCTGCTTGGTTCATTCTCAGTAGACAAAGTAGGAGCTTCATTTTTCTACTCCAGAGCAGAGCAGTGGGTGTGAGGAAGTTTCCTGGACCTCATTTAAGCTGGTTGCCACAGGGTCTGGGGAGCCCAGGAGTCTCCGCCTTGGGGTGAGCGGGTTTGACAGCAGAGGCAGGGAGGGAGTCTATGGGAAAGAGAGACCTAATTAATCACAGTCTATCAGAGCCCATCGCAGACAGAGTGTCCGAGGTTTTAATGACACCCCTCAGTAATGTTAAAAACCAGCTTGGTATGACTTCACTTTCGTAGAGACACATGATTCATCTGGTTATTGGTGAATGGAGACACGATGGCTTCTCTCTGTAGACAGTGTCAGTAGGTGAGAAGATTAACTGCCTTTGCACAAAGGCTACGAGAAGACTGTGAGGGGTTCATCGTAAATGAAGGGAAGATAAAGAAAACTCTGAAATATGTACTTTAAAAGGCAAAACCTTAGATTTTACCTCATTTATTAGCATCATAAAAAGCTTGGTGGAGAGGCTGAGCTAAGAAAAATGGTTCTTTGGGTCACGTCTTGCAGGGATGTTGCAGAAAACGGCCAACTGGGGCTGGAATCTATGGGGAATGTCTAATTTCTTACTGGTGATCCTGCTAAGCATTTCAAGGCTCTGAAAGGAGGTGGGCATCTTTGTCTCGGAGCTTCTTAAGTACTAGGGAGCCAGGCTGGGGCAACTCAACTTTTTTTCCTCTGAGGAAGGTGGGAGGTGGGTTTGTTAGCATGGCCCCTGAGACCAATGCTCCACCTTTCCCAAGCTTTCCTGAACTTCTTAAAGAAGGCATGGAGTCTTTCCTTTGGGCAGCCAGTAACTATACCTTCATTTCCTTCTGTGTGTGAACCATGGAGGGGACTAGCCTCTCTACTTTTGTAGATCGAACTGTCCAGTTGGGGATAACGCTAACACCACTGAACTTTAAATGCATAACACCAGGCCCTTACTGTTGACTATCAGATTGTGTAAAAGTCAGTAGTATGTAAAAAGTCCCTAGAACAAGTTCTGGCACAAGTGAATACCCAATAAAATTCAGTTCTTGTCATGATTCATTTGTGTATAAACGTGAAATCAAGGATTGCAGAATCAAAAATTCAGAGGAGAACAAATGGGTAAATCAGGACAGGTAATAGAGAGGGGTGGGGCCTGTGGTCAACAGGAATATTTGTATTCCCTCTGAAGTTACTCAAGTTCAGATTTTTAAATACTTCTTGGCAGGCCAAATCAAACATGTTCAGGAGGACTTAGCCCACAAGCTTCCAGCTTGCAATTCTACAAGTGTTACAGATCTTTAGAAAAGAGAAGAGATATTTAGCACAAGTGTGCTTTGATCACTTAATTATTTAATTCATTCCTCAGACGTGGAGGGACTACCACCTGCTGGGTTACCCTGGAGGGGATGAAAAGATAAATAAGATGTAACAAGTGATATAAAGCAATCCAACATCTGGGATCTGTGATATAAAAATCAGTATGTTCTATCAGAGACCTTTAAATAAAATACTGTAAAGTTCAGGGAGGAGATAGGACAGTGGACTTTGGACAGCTGGTTAAGGAAGCAGTCAGCAGATTTTGGGGAGCTGTTGAAGGTTTGAGCTGGGTGTGGGCAGATTGGAAATAGAAGTTAGGAAGAATAATCAGGTGATAGTGTATGAGATGTATGTGACAGGTTGGTCGTAGAAAAGAAGGACCAGGTTCTATTGGTGTAGACAGGAGGTGACCTTTTTGAGAAGTAGTATGGATACAAAGTCCATCACACTTAATGGACGATTTGGGTGTAAGGAAAATAAGACATTTCCACGAAGAAGTATTGAACTCCTATAGGTAGCAATTTGGGGGAAAAAGAAGGTGCTCATCAGCAAAGCTCTCCAGAACCTGGTTCCATATACCTTTCTAGCTTTTCTTTCTTCCATATCCCTTCACGATGCTTGCTACTAATCATAGTAGACCTGCACTAGTTACTTTGCCCAGAGCATCCCTTGCATTTCCTGTTTGTAGACTGCTTTCTTGTTCCATTTCTTCTGCTTCATCAAAGTTGGTAGGAAGTCAGGAAATTGTGGGTGGATGAGTAGGAAATTTCCAAGTCAGTATTTTAACACAGAGTTCCCGAGAATCCACCAAGTGCCAGGAACCATGCCAGGGGCTGGGAATACAGTGAACATGCTAATCTCTCTAAAGCCAGGACGGTGAAAGGAGCCTGAACTGCTGCTCACCCTGCAGGAAGCATCGTCTCCACGTCACCTTATGGATGCTCATAGGCAAAGCCAAGTGCACTGCTGCCTCCTGTCAACAATGTCTCTTTACTGGATGTTCTGGAACCAAAACATTACCTTTATCAGGGTCAGGTAAACAAAGACCTCAAGGATAGCAGATTTCAGGTTACCCTGCCAGGGAGACTTAGATTTCTGAGGGCACACACACTTTTGTGTTTCCAGTGCCCAAGAAGCACTTCAAAACTGTTCAATAGACATTCCTTTCTATTCCAGAGACACTGCTGTGTAGGTGGTCCTGGTGGTAATACGGTCTTCAGTACTCTGCAGGACTTTTAAAGTATATCTTAATGCATTTTAATTTTGTTAGAAAAAAAAGTTAACGGTCATTATCTTTTAAAATGCTTGCAGGGTATTAAGGCTTAGGAGAAAAAGGTTCTCCCTCAAATATAAAATGCATAACCAAGAAATTATTTTTTAGTTTGTTTGTTTCTACTTCTCTTCCACTCCCATGTCAGTCTACTTACATGAAGTGTATGACGTAAAGCAGATACTGCATCAGACTAGACAGAACGTACACAGGATGGATATCCCAGCATCCTGGGCAAGTTCTGAGTGCACCTTAGTGCAAAATAACTTCCATTTTTAGGATTTCTACTTTTCTCTTAATATTGCCAAGAATTTCTCTTAATTCACGTGATCTGAAGTGGAACAGCGAAGGCCGCAATGTCAACAGAATAGTTAGAAAAGAGAAAAAAGAGAAAACATAGTTGTATCTAGTCTCGGTGACAGGTGATTTGGTAATGTTCAAAGTAAAACGAGAACCTCTGGGTCAGAAATGACATCATAGCCATTCCTCCTGTTTAACAGACTGGCAAACTGAGAGTCCAGAAATATTAGGTGATGATCTCACAGATTCCCAGCTAGATATTGGATTGGCCAAATAGTTTGTTCAGGTTTTTAATGACGTTGCCTTAAAACCCGAATGAACTTTTTGGCCATCCCAGTAGTAGTTGTGTGAGGACATTTACGTCTCTTGACTCCCTGTTCCGTAGTCTTTAAATACATCTTTATTTTTTTCTAGTAAGAGTTACTTGATCCAGGGCTTTATATAATGGAGTGGGGGTGGAGGCTTTTATTTTGGGGATTCTGATGCATAATGATTGGTCATCCCTGTATGGAGGCAGCAAAATCTATTTGGATCCCCTTATTCACATCAGCGGTCCCAAAATGCTTATTCAAGTGCTACCTCTCTCTTTTCAGTATTCTGAAAATAATTGAATTTGAATATCTTTGTCACAAGGATAAATGATGAATTCATTCCATTTACTTTATGGACTTAATTTTATATATATTTCTGTTTGTTCAGAATAGGCACCTACACAGAATGTGCCCTGATGCCATATAAGTAATAAATTACATGTACTTATGTATATGTATAGCATACATTATATACAATAATGTATAAAGTACACAAAATACTACATATATATATGTGTATGTATGTATGTGTGTGTGTGTGTGTATATATATATATATATTTATTTTTTTTTTTTTTTCCCTAGACATAGATTTGGAATTATAATCTTTCTTTAGGTGAGAGCCCAGGACAGTAACTAGGTATCAGCCGGAAATGGCATGTGAAATAGAACCTGTTTACCTTTGTGCTATATGTTTAAATTTATATGTAAAATTCGTAAGATAGTGGAGAAAATATTTCTCTTTAGATTACCTGAATTAAAAATTAAAATGTTTACTCTTTTATCTATAGTGACAGCTTTCAGTCTTGCTTTGATTTTTTTTTTTTTTCCTTCCCAGTTTTCCCCATCATCTTCATGGTCCAACTTTTTGAGTAATCTGATCGGAATTTCTAATATATGACTTCCTTTTACTTTCCTGTCTGTGAGCTCAGTTGCAGTGCAGGTTGACAGCAGAGTTTTCCGAAAGTAATATTTAGGTGGGAACATGTGGGTAACCCTAGAGATTAAAATTTCTTCATTCAGCAAGTAATTTAATGAATACCTCCCTAAGCATAGTAGGGAAAAGAGTTTATTTTAGAGTGTCTGTTTTATAGGAATTTATGATTTCGTTGGGGAGATAAAAGATTCACGTAAGTGGTAATTATATGAAAATTTAAAACCCTCTATGAACAAATGTCATAGATACTTTTCTGTTTGTAAATGCTAAAGTACTCCAGAATAAGAAGCAATCATTATGGGCTGGAGTGGTTGGGAAAGGGAATTTGGGTGGGAGCAGCTTCAGCTAAGGCTGAAAGGATGAATAGGAAAGAGCTGGGCAGAGAGGAGTCATGGAGAATATTCTAGAAGGAGGTTTGGCATGAGCAAAAGCTTGGGTCAGAAATGAACGTGGCTTTGTGGGACACTTGGACTCATTCCTTCCTGCTGGTGTGGAGAGGGAGTGCAGAGGAATAATCAGAGTCGTAGTTACACAGGGAGGTGGGAAGATATAGATGTTAGAGGGCTTTAAAAGCTCCACTGAGGAGTTGAACTTGCTCCTGTGGGCTTGTGACACAGAATGCAGCTCTTAGACAAGAGTCCAGTGACAGGAAGGACTAGACTTGCCACTCCCGGTCAGGTGATTGGGTGCTTACCCCAGCATCCTCTCTGCCCCAGGATTTCCAAGTGGTGATGTTGATGGCGTGCAGCTCTCATCCATAAAGTTACCTAGATCCCGTCTGAACTGGATTGTTTTCAAAGGGTGCCACTTTTGAGAGTCGTGCTTACGTCTTCTGAATCTCTGTTACTTTGTTTTACTCCTGCTTCTGTCGATGTTTTAAGCTTTACTGCATCTGTCATGGTGTACAGTGGCCAGATCTGCAAGGGGTGTGCAGGTACAGATGCTTGCACACTTAGTGCAAGCCAGGTGACCGCTCTCATCTCCTGTACCTTCCCAGCAACACGGGGAGAGGCGAGTCCATGGAGACAGCCTGAGACCAATGAGAGTTCTAGTAAGAGTTTGGGGTTTATGGTCTTCTTTTCAAAGGTGGCCTGGAAGCTGTGCTTTCCCCCAGGATCTCTTTTCCTCTTGCTTGCAACATTGAGACATCATAGATTTCTTTTAGAGAGCATTGTAAAACCGTTCCCCTTCCTTTCGCTTTTTAGAGTCTCATACAATTGTAACACTTAACCTCTTTTAAACGATTTTACTCTTTTATTCCCCTGCTACTGAGACTAAAACTGAGAATTAAATGTTGAAATCAGACCCATAAATCCCTAGCTACCACCAGAGCAAAGTGACAGGTAGAATGGTTGGGCCAAGAGACTGATACGCCGGTTGATCCCAAGGGTTGAGCTGAATTGTATTTTCCTGCAGAGCATCAGACCTTGTGGTGTTCAGTGAGAAATGTGAAATGGAAGAGGCCCTTGTTTCCATGTTTCTACAAACACGTGTTCTACACATACCACCAGTGCAAAATAAGGCCACTGTCCATTCTTTCTTTGCTCCAACCACCCCTCCAGCCCTCAGTCTTTTCTCTGTGTTGAGTCAGCTTAAATACATGAAACGGTAAAACCTTAGGCATGGCGGAAAATTTGGATATTACCTTCATCTAAGCTCAGAGGTTATATTTAAAATACTAAGTAGTAGGTATCAATCAATCAGAGTAGACTGAGGCAACAGGGCTGGAACAGGGTCACGAAACTCCATGCTGTACAGATGTTACTCTTTTAGTTTCTGAATTGTGGGAAGAACCTGGGGGAGAAGCAGGGGTGGTTGGGGGATATTTAGGGGCCTTGGGGAAACAGCAATTTACCAAATTCCATTATTTTAACATTATTAATGTTTGAATATTAGCCTTGCTTGTGCTTTATTATGCTCCATGTATTTTGAAATTCCATTAGGAGGTGCATAAACATTAGGATTGTTATGTCTTCTGGGCAGATTGACTACTTTTTCATGACGTAATTGTCCTCTTAATCCATGGTAATATTCTTTACTCTGAAACCTACTTTTCCTGATAATAGTATAGCCACTCCAGCTTTCTTTTGACTGGTACATCTTTTCCCATCATTTTCCCCATCATTTGCTTTTAACCTACTTGTGTCTTTATATTTAGAGTACTGTAGATGCTATATACTTGGATCTTGCTTTTTTTTTAATCCAATCTGACAATCTTTGCCTTTGACCACTTACATTGAATGTGATTATTGATGTGTTTGGATTTAAGTCTGTCATCTTACTCTTTGTTTTCTATTGTCCCATTTTTCCTCTTTTTCTTCCTCCTTTGGATTGAATATTTTTTTATTCCATTTTACCTTCTTTTTTTGGCTTATTAAGATATGACTCCTTAATTGTGTTATTTTAGTTGTTGCTTCTGCATTTATAGCACACATCTTAAAACTTACCACAGACTAGATCCAAAGTGACATTTTGCGACCTCACATACGGTGTAAGAACCTTACACCAGTGCACTTCCATTTCTGCTTCCCAGCCCTTGGGCCACTGTAGCCATGCATTTCATTTCTACGTATGTTGTAAACCTTACAATACATTGCTATTGTTTTTGCTTTAAACAATCAGTGATCTATTAAAGATATTTAAATAGGAAGAACATATTTAGCCATGTAGTTACCATTTCCATACTCTTCACTCCTTTGTGTAGATCTAGATTTCCATGTGGTATCAATTGTTGTTATTTTTCTATGCAGTATTTTTTAAATGTTGCTTAACTTTCTTGTCATTTATGTTGTTTCTAACAAAATATCTGCTGACATCCGTATCTTTGTTCCACTCTGTGTGCCATACCCTTTTTCTCTCTTTCCTTATGTCTTTATGACTTGTGTTAAGCAATTTGATTATGATGTACTTTGATGTTGTTTTATTCATGACTCTTTGGGTTTTTTGTGCTTCTTGGATGTCACTTTATAGTTTTCATCAAATTTTGAAAATATTCAGCCATTGTTTCTTCAAATATGTTTTCTCCCCTCCCTCTTCAGGAACTCTTAATTACACATGATGTCCTGCAGCACACTGCTGTGCTATTCCTTTTTTCCATTTTTTTCTTGTGTTTCACGTGTACAGTTTCTGTTACTATGGTTTTAATTTCACTCGCCTTTTCTTCTGCAGTGTCTAATTTGCCATGAATCCCATTTGGTGTACTTTTTAGCTCAGCCATTATAGTTTTTCTCTCTGAAAGTTTGGCTTGTGTCCCCTTTTTATTTTTTTCATGTATATAATTAACATATATGCTTTTCCCTCTAGCGTCTTGAACATACAGAATACAGTTGTATTAACTGTTTTAATGTACTTGTTTATTAATCCTATCACTTGTATCATTTCTGAGATGGTTTTGAATATGATTTCCAACAGTGGTGATAGTGACATCTTGGATTGGCTAATGTTTTGCTGTGGGGAGGATTTCCTGTGTATTGTAGCATAACCCCTGTCCTCCCCCAACTAGATGCCAGTAGCATCTTCAGTCTTGACAATTAGAAATTTCTCCAGTCATTGACTAATGTTCCCAGATTGCCAGATTGGAGAGGGTGGAAAATCACCCGTAGTTAAGAACTAGTAGTTAAATCGGTTAATTTTTCTCCTCATTATGGGCGTGATTTTTCTGCTTCCGTCAATGCCAAATAATTTTTTTTTTTTTTTTTTTTTTTTTGCGGTACGCGGGCCTCTCACTGTTGTGGCCTCCCCCGTTGCGGAGCACAGGCTCCGGACGCGCAGACTCAGCGGCCATGGCTCACGGGCCCAGCCGCTCCGCAGCATGTGGGATCTTCCCGGACCGGGGCACGAGCCCGTGTCCCCTGCATCGGCAGGCAGACTCTCAACCACTGCGCCACCAGGGAAGCCCCAATGCCAAATAATTTTTCATTTGCTGCCAGATACTAAGATTTTTATCTTCTTGGCTGCTAGATATTTTTAAATTCCTATGAGTATTGTTGAGTCTTGCTCTGGGACACACTTAAGTTACTTGGGAATGTTTGAATTCTTTCACGTGTTAATGTTAAGCTTGATAAGGTGGGACTGAAAGAGCATTTTGTTTAGGACTAATGTTGCCCCACTACTGAGGCAGAACTTGTCTGACGTATTCTACCAGATATCCCATGATGTATGGGGGTTGCCACTGTGGCTGATGGGCACAGTGATGCTTATTGACCTTGTGTGAGCTTCTGGGATTGCTCCCTCTAATCCTTTCAGGGGATTCTTTCTCCAGCCTTCGGTAGTTTCTTCACTTGCATGAACTGATTAACACTCAGCTGAAGACTTGAGGGGGACCCTCTGCGTTTCTCTAGAGTTCTCTCTGTTTCTGCAGCTTCTCCAGTACTGTTTCTTGCAAATTCTAGGCACCTTTGCCTGCCCAGATTCCCCATTCCATCACCTCAACTCAGGGAGGTCACTGGGCTCTGTATAAATATCTTACCCTGCGTGTAGCCTGGAGACTCTCTCCGTGCAGTGATCTGGGGCAATTGTAATGCTTATCTCATTTGTTCCCTATCTCTCAGGGATTCCTGTTTTTTGTTGCCTGTTGTCCAATGACTTGAAATTGAAATGGAAATTGTTTGATATAATTAATTAATTAATTAGTCATTTCATGTGAAAGGTTAGATTCAGTCCTGGTTACTCCATCATGTCCAGAATCAGAAGTACCTATTCCTTATTTTTATACCTGATAAACTGAGGTCCAAAGAGGTGAATGTTTACCTAAGGTTAATTCAACTGGTCTAGAGGCAAAGCTGACATTAGATCCCAGATTTCTTTCTTCCATGTTTGTGCTCTTTTAGTCATTTTACACACTACAACCGTCCCCGCCAAAGGTAATGATTGGCTACTGGATCTTCTAGGACAAGATTTAAATCCCAGACACACAGAAGCTCATGGAATTCCTGCATCTTCTTTGATTCTTATTTGTCAAACACGTGCTTCTGTAGACAGGGTTGTGACCCCCGGAAAGAAGAGGCAGACTGTGTGTCAGCGTGAATATATTGTGCAGATTCTTGATTTAAGTTTTACAACTTTATATTGTTTGATGTTGTAAAATTATGTACTGGGTTGTTGATGTGTCCCTTTAAAAAAATCCCTTTTGATGTTTAAGATATCCATTCAGGTCTCTGTCCCTCACTGTTGCCAAGAAAGCTAGATTTTAAGTGTACAAAGCAAGCTTAGTAATAGTGCACCAGCTCAGTGCTGTGTTTAGGAAGAGGCATCAGGCTAGTTGGGAATTGTTATTTTGGCTGAAGGTGCAAAATGAGATTGTTTTACCCACAAATTCTTACCAAACCAAGACCAGTAAAAACACCTCCAGCATGACTGACTGTATTCTCTCTGTAAGCGTCTACAGGTTGAAAAATACCTCTCCCATATAGAAGACATAGAAGACAGGCAAGATATGTTCGTTACTTTCTCCCATCTTGTGTCATCCCAGTGTGAAACATGAGGCTGGGCCACAAGTGTATTCCCCTTGCGTGCCTCTCTCTCCCTTGCTCACCATACCCTAGCCTTACTCCCTCTTTAATTCCTTAAGCTGGCCAGCCTCTTTCCTGCCACAGGACCTTTACAAAGCACTGTAGTGCTTTTTATTTCACATTTTGCATATGCTTTGATACTTCAGGTCCAGCGTAAGTGGCATCTCCTCTTAGAATACATCGCCCCCTGCCTGTCTCTCTCCTAGTCCCCCTTTATTTCCTTCAGCATGGTTCATGATTTCAGGTTTTGAATTTACTTATTATTACACTGGTTCATTGTTTATCTCCTACTTTAGATAGTGAGATTCATGAGAGCTGGGATTTTATTTGCTTTATCACCCCTGCTGTGGTTGATTTGGGCAGCGGGACAACGGTTCACACTTGGATTTGTGTTTATACAACAGCATCATAATGCAGGGCACTCAGTAGGCACTTGTGGAGTAGAATCTCCAAAAGCAATGAGTACGTTTTCTGGGCATCACTGTGTACAGAGCATACCCTCATTCTGGGTATAGAGTGACGGATGGCAAGGACCTCTTCCATCTGATCCCCACACTGTCTGCCTTGTCAGCTTTGGCAGTCAGAACATGGTAGCGCACAGTTCACTCCAGTGTGATGTCACTCGTAGTGTGATTCCCTGGCTTTGGAACTCTAGCAGTGATACGTACTGGTTGTTTTCAGTGCCTCTGACATGTGACAAACCTTTTGTCCCTCTTGTCCGCTTTTATGCCTTGTCCCATTTTGGCCGCCCAGTCTCCTGGTGTGAGACCTTTAACAGGTGCTTCTGTAGATTCTGTTTGTTTGAATTAGGGCTCGTTTCCTTCCAGGTATTCACGACTCCTTGCCGTACCTGCTCTGCCTGTTGAGAGGAAGCTGGCGGTCTCCATGCCAGGATGAACGGCTCTGTGCTTCTCCAGTTATTTCCTCCTCAGGCAAACCCTGTCACACGTACTAATCTGGTCAGCCTTCTTCTCTTCTGAGATGCTCCTTCACCCATTCTGATACGGACCTGGGGTTTTTCTCCTTTGGCAAATGTATGCCTCTCTCCAGCACCTGTTCCCTCCCCCTTTCCTGCAACACTCCTCCCCCATAAATTCATTTCCTTGTTTAGCTATATCTACGCCTCATCAATAAATTACTTCTCCCTCACTCGCCCAGGCCCTTCAGTTTTATTCCCAGACCTCTCTGGGCCTTGCTCTTAATTATTTGGGCTGCTTACCGACTAGGCTACCTCCCTGTTATTTGTCATGAAGTCTGGTGTAATCGCCTTGCTTCTTTCCTCCCTTTGCTTTCTTATCATTGTTTTACACACTTGTAACTGTCAAATCAGTTCGGTTTTATAAGCCCACAGGTCCTCTCGACAGCAGCAGCTCTCCCAAGTAGCCATAGAGGAAAAGAGAAAAAGCGTCGCTCTCCTCCATATTCTTCATTCATCAGCCATTTCATCATCAGGCAATTACTGAGATTCAACTGTGTACTGCCCCCGGCGTTGGGGTGAGCAGTGGTGATAGAAGGCGCAGACGGGTATTGAACCAGAATTATATTTTGTGGTAAACATGGAACCATGAAAGTTCTTGAGCTGGAAAATGACTGCTTATAGCTATGCCTGAGGAAGGTAGATCTGACACCACTGTGAACCCTGGGCTGAGGAGAAGGATGTCCAGAGGTGGGGCAGCAAGCTAGGGGAGTATTACAGCAGCCCAGGCAGCCCATCATGTTAAACTTGGGTTGTTCAGAAGGACAGAGAGAAGGGTCAATGCAAAAGGGATTTCTGAGGCACAGTTAACATGACTTGATGGTGATTAGAGGTGAGGGGCGAGGAGAAATAGTCATGATGATTATAAGATTTCAGACCTGGGAGGGTGGGAGGGTTTGGTTCCGTTACAGAGTGAGGGAATGGAAGAGGAGAGGGGGGAGGAAGTGGGGAGGAGAAACATTGTTATGGGGGAGGGTTGATGAGCTCGGTTTCAGCATCCTGGAAGTGCAGTGCCAATGGCTCGCTGCACAACATTTGGAAATGTGAGACTGGAGCTCACAGGAGAGGCTGGAGCAGGATAAATTTGGGGAGTCATCCAATTAGAAGTGGGAGACATACCAGAGGAGCAGTTGTATGCATATTAAAAGGTAGCTAGTACTGCGGGCAGTGGGTGTGGAACCCTAGTGTGGTGTGGGCCGGTCCTCTGGGCTGTGGACACTCAGTGGATGGAGCCCCATGGACAGAAGTGTCAGGGGCGATTTTCTCGAAGAGGTGGACTTCCCTTTGCCCCATCGTGTCATTTGTATTTTTTTTTTTCACGCTTTTCAATCCCTTTTCATATCTGGACACTATTTTCATTTGCATTAATTGTCTTTAACTTCAGTGTTTTCCTTCCTTTCTGTTTATCATCAGTCTGAAAATGGAGAGTAGATCACAGAGGAAATAAAAGCAACCAGTGCAAACTGTGAGTGATTGCCTTTCTGTAAAGCACGCTGGGCAGCAGAGATGGAATCAGAAATTCCTGCTTATTTCCCACTAACGCCAAGGAGGAAAATGATTAAACAAAAGTGTTGGAGAGACCTGTGTGCACTTTGCCTTCCTGAGAACCCCCGTGCGCTGTGCATCCTCTTTACTTGTCCAGAAGACTGGTTGCTCCCACGTCTTTTAGCCCTCACTCTCCTTTACAGCTATTTCTCGGTTTCTGTGTCTCTGTCCTGTGCTAGAATAGAGAAATGAGTCCAGCTTCCTCCGCTGGGCTCATCAGCTGCTCTCATTCCCACTACACTGCGTTATGGCTTTGCTGGCAAGGAAAGGGCTCGCTCTGCTCTCTGCATGCATGCCGCCACGTCTATACAAGCTTACGCATGTGTCAGAGGAAGAGTTTGGGAAGCTCTCTCTGCCTGCTAGCTTTGCCAAGACCATTGAATTAAGCAGGCAATTTCCTCTCGCGTTGCCTTTCTGTAAATTTCCCAACCATATGGTATGAGGGGAGTTTTTGGATTATAAATAAACAACTGCTCATAAATCTCAGGGTTTTTGTTTTTCCCTCCAATGAGAATAAATAGAAACCATTGACTTGTAACTTCAGAAAAATGTGTTGGAGAAGAAGATAATGTCTCTCTCTCTTTCTCTGGATAGAAATATCCCCCCCCCCCCATTTCTCCTTATGCAGTGTGTCTTTTTTGCTGAGAATCATCTCTCTGGCTGGGTTCCATTGATTTTTTATTGCTGCCATTTTCCAACCTGGATGTAGACTGTTGCTTTAGGCAACGTGGGTTTAGCCACATGGGCCTGGCCAGATTGCACTGGCCAGATGGGTTTGGTGCACAATTTCCCCTGCTGGAGTTGTCCGTTCCCCCCGTTTACGGGACACATGCTTCCTCACTGGGGTTGTGGCAAAGAAAGGGAAGCGGTGGATGCTTCCCATTCTTTTTTGGAAGAAGCCCAGCTTGGGCCTAGTGCATGTTGGTCCATGGGGTAGGCTGCAGCTTGGCCTCCCTTAAAGTGCAGATCTGTTGAAGGCATGAAGATGCCCAACGTTTGGCAGCCCTTTTGTTTCCTTTCCCACTACGAAATTTACTGTGAAGTGGATGAGCATGTCAGCCGCCTAGGACAAAGGCCAGGATGGCCTCCTGGGACTGGGGTGGTTCAGGCAAGGCACAGCTCAGAGAAGGCATCAGTCATAGTGTGAATGCAGATTTTGGCCTAGGAGGTAAGCTGAGTGTTGGTGCTGCTAGGTCAGCATGGGGTAAGGGAGCTCATAGTGGGGAGGGGGCAGGAAGGCAGGGGCCAAGGGCAGAGGTCAGCAGACGGTGGCCCATGGGCCAGATCCAGCCTGCATCCTGTTTTTGTATAGCCTGTGTGCTAAGCACAGCTTTCACATTTTTCAACGGTTGAAAAACAAATCAAAAGGATACCACGTTTTGAGTGGGGTAGTTCAACTCATGCTTGCCAGCCAGCCTTTGGGAGCACATATCCAGATATCCACAGTCCATCCTGACCTCTCACGCTCAGTCCAGCCTCTTTATTCTCACGGAGGTGGAAAATAGAGGGCTAAACCTCCCTGGTTAAACATCTGTTCCTTAGCACCATTGAGAAGCTGATTTTAGGATTGGGTTGCGATGGCCTCTCTTTAAGGCATCTGCCAGTTTCTTTGGCTCAGAGAAGTATGACTTGCATTCTGAAGTCAGGCAGACATGATTTCAGACACCCGCTGCGCTACTTAGCAGATGTGAACTTGAGCAAGCTGCTTGGTCTCTTTGAGAGTAGTTTCTTCCTTCCTTCCTCCCTCCCTCCCTCTCTCCTTCCCTTCCTTCCTTCCTTCCTTCCTTCCTCCCTTCCTCCCTTCCTCCCTCCCTCCCTCCTCCCTCCCCCCTTCCTTCTCTCTCTTTCTCTCTCTCTCTCCCTTGCTCCCTCCTTCCCTCCTTCCTTCTTTCCTTCCTTCCTTCAACATTAAGGTCTTTCAGTCTTGGAACTGAAAATGTGTGTCCTTTTGCAAGCCTCTCGCTATTTCCTCCACCACACAGCCCCTGGCAACCACTATTCTACTCTCTATGAGTTTCTATGAGTTTGAGTCTTTTTAATTTTTTAGATTCCGCATATAAGCGATACCATGCAATATTTATCTTTCTCTGACTGGTTTATTTCATTTAGCATAATACCCTCCAGCTTCATCCATGTTGTCACAATTGGCAGGATTTCTTTCTTATTTAAAGCTAAATATTATTTCATTGTATATGTGTGAATATATGTATAAATGTATATATATATATATACACATATACACACATATATATGTATGTATGTCACATTTTCTTTATTCATTCATCCATTGACACTTAGGTTGTTTCTATACCTTGGCTATTGTGAATTATGCTGCAGTGAACGTGGGAGTACAGATATCTCTTTGAGATCCTCTATTACCTTTGGATATGTACCTAGAAGTGGAATTGCTGGATATGGTATTTCTAGTTTTAATTTTTATTTATTTATTTATTTTTTGCGTTACGCGGGCCTCTCACTGTTGTGGCCTCTCCCGTTGCGGAGCACAGGCTCCGGACGCGCAGGCTCAGCGGCCATGGCTCACGGGCCCAGCCGCTCCGCGGCATGTGGGATCCTCCTAGACCGGGGCACGAACCCGTGTCCCCTGCATCGGCAGGCGGACTCTCAACCACTGTGCCACCAGGGAAGCCCTAGTTTTAATTTTTAAAGGAAACTTTGTACTGTTTTCCACAATAGCTGTTCCAGTTTACATTTCAACCAGCAGTGTATGGGAGTTCCCCTTTATCCATATCCTCACCAGCATTTTTTTTATTTCTTATTTTTGTTTAGATAATAGACATCCTAACAGGTGTGAGGTGATATCTCATTGTGGTTCTGATTTGTGTTTCCCTGATGACTGGTGATGCTGAGCACCTTTTCATAAATCTGTTGGCTATTTGTATGTCTTGTTTGGAAAAATGTCTTTTTAGATTCTTTGCCCACTTTTAAGTGGGTCATTTGTTCTTTTGCTATTGCGTTGTATGGGTTCATCATATATTTTGGATATTAACCTCTTATTGAATATGTGGTTTGCATACAGTTTCTTCCATTCCATAGATTGCCTTTTCATTTGTGAATGTGAAAAAAAATTGTTTCTTTTTCTATGCAGAAGTTTTTTTGGTTGAGGCAGTCCTATTTGTTTATTTTTGCTTTTGTTGCCTTTTCTTTTGGTGTCAAATTAAAAAAAAAAAAATCATTGCTAAGACCAGTGTCAAGGAGCTTGCCTCCTATGCTTTCTTCTAGGAATTTTATGGTTTCAGATCTTACATTCAAGCCTTTAATCCATTTTGAGTTGATTTTTGCAGATGGTGTAAGATAATGGTCCAGTTTCATTCTTTTGCATGTGGATATCCAATTTTCCCAGCATTATCCTTTTACTGAAGATACTATCCTTTTCCCCATTGTATATTCTTGGTTCCTTTGTCAAAAATTAATTGACCATATATGCATGTATTTGCTTCTGGACTCTCTTATTATGTTCATTGATATATGTGTCTGTTTTTATGCCAATGCCGTACTGTTTTGATTACTATAACTTTGTAATATAGTTTGAAAACAGGACCTGTGATGCCTCCAGCTTTGTTTTTCTTTCTTTTTTCTTTCTGTTAACATCTTTATTGGAGTATAATTGCTTTACAATGGTGTGTTAGTTTCTGCTTTCTAACAAAGTGAATCAGCTACACATATACATATATCCCCATATCTCCTCCCTCTTGCGTTTCCCTCCCACCCTCCCTATCCCACCCTTCTAGGTGGTCACAAAGCACTGAGCTCATCTCCCTGTGTAATGTGGCTGCTTCCCACTAGCTATCTGCTTTACATTTGGTAGTGTATATATGTCCATGCCACTCTCTCACTTCGGCCCAGCTTACCCTTCCCCCTCCCCGTTCCCTCAAGTCCATTCTCTATGTCTTTATTCCTGTCATGCCCCTAGGTTCTTCAGAACCACTTTTTTTTTTTTAGATGCCATATATTTGTGTTAACATATGGTATTTATTTTTCTCTTTCTGACTTACTTCACTCTGTATGACAGTCTCTATGTCCAACCAACTCACTACAAATAACTCAATTTCATTTCTTTTCATGGCTGAGTAACATTCCATTGTATATATGCACCACATCTTCTTTATCCATTCATCTGTTGATGGACACTTAGGTTGCTTCCATGTCCTGGCTATTGTAAATAGAGCTGCAATGAACATTGTGGTACATGACTCTTTTAGAATTATGGTTTTCTAAGGGTGTATGCCCAGTAGTGGGATTGTTGGGTCGTATGGTAGTTCTGTTTTTAGTTTTTTAAGGAACCTCCATACTGTTCTCCATAGTGGCTGTATCAATTCACATTCCCACCAACAGTGCAAGAGGGTTCCCTTTTCTCCACACCCTCTCCAGCGTTTATTGTTTGTAGATTTTTTTGATGATAGCCATTCTGACTGGTGTGAGGTGATACCTCACTGTAGTTTTGATTTTCATTTCTCTAATGATTAGTGATGTTGAGCATCCTTTCATGTGTTTCTGGCAGTCTGTATATCTTCTTTGGAGAAATGTCTGTTTAGGTCTTCTGCCCATTTTTGGATTGGGTTGTTTGTTTTTTTTGATATTGAGCTGCATGAGCTGCTTGTAAATTTTGGAGATTAATCCTTTCTTAAGATTGATTTGGCTATTAGGGGTCTTTTGTAGCTCTGTACAAATTTGTAACCAGTATCAGAAATGCTCTTGGAATTTTGATAGGGATTACACTGAATCTGTAGATCACTTTGGGTACTATGGACATTTTAACAATGTTAATTCTTCCAATCCATGAATGTGTTATATCCTTTCACTTACTTGTATCTTCTTTAATGTCTTTTATCAGTGTCTTACAGGTTTCAGTGTAGAGATCTTTCACTTCCTTTTTTTCCTTTTAAATTTTTTTAATTTTAATTTTTGAAAATTTTATTGCCGTATAGTTGATTTACAGTGTTGTGTTAATTTCTGCTGTACAGCAAAGTGATTCAGTTATACACATATACACATTCTTTTTTATATTCTTTTCCATTACGGTTTATCACAGGATATTGAATATAGTTCCTTGTGCTACACAGTAGGACCTTGTTGTTTGTCCATCTTACTAGTTTGTATCTGCTAATCCCAAACTCCCAATCCTTTCCTCCCCCACCCTCCCTCCCCCTTGACAACCATCAGTCTGTCCTCTATGTCTGTGAGTCTGTTTTGTAGATAAGTTCATTTGTGTCGTATTTTATTTATTTATTTCCCTAATTCTCTGGCTTACAATTAACCTATAATTTCATCATGAGGAACACATTTTAAACTTAGAAATCCGTAAGTGTGTTTAGTCACTCTTCAAATTTTATAGGAATTCTCTATCTTCAAATTACCTATAAACTCCTCAGTATAAATCAAAGTGAGTCCATTTATTATCCTGCTTGATTCACCTGCTTACATCAAAGTTCATACCCATACATTTTCTCCATCTGCAATATCCTTTGCCTTTTTCTACCAGACATCATCATTGTTGTTAAGTGCACAAACTCTGGCACTGTACTACCTGGATTCAAATCCTAGCTTAGCCATTTATTAGTTGTGTGACTTTGGACAATTTGCTTAATGTCTCCATGCTGTAGTTTCCCTCGGTGGAACAGGAATAATAATAATCACTTCAAGGTTGTAAGACATAAGTGAGTCAATGTACACACTGTATTTGGAGTAGTGCCTGACATGTAGCAAGTATGATACATGAGCTAATCATCATTACCCTTCACTTTTTATTCTATTGTCTTTTTTGTGCATGTGTGTGTGTCTTTCATTTTATTTTATTTATTTATTTTTTATAAGTCATCAATTTTATACACATCAGTGTATATATGTCAATCCCAATTGCCCAATTCATCACACCCGCCCCCCCACACCGTTTCCCCCCCTTGGTGTCCATACATTTGTTCTCTACATCTGTGTCTCAATTTCTGCCCTGCAAACTGGTTCATCTGTACCATTTTTCTAGTTTCCACATATATGCATTAATAAACGATATTTGTTTTGCTCTTTCTGACTTACTTCACTCTGTATGACAGTCTCTAGATCCATCCACGTTTCTACAAATGACCCAATTTTGTTCCTTTTTATGGCTGAGTAATATTCCATTGTATATATGTACCATATCTTCTTTATCCATTCGTCTGTCGATGGGCATTTAGGTTGCTTCCATGACTTGGCTATCGTAAATAGTGCTGCAATGAACATTGGGGTGCATGAGTCTTTTTGAATTATGGTTTTCTCTGGGTATATGCCCAGTAGTGGGATTGCTGGATAACACGGTAATTCAATTTTTAGTTTTTTAAGCAACCTCCATATTGTTCTCCATAGTGGCTGTAACAGTTTACATTCCCACCAACAGTGCAAGAGGATTCCTGTTTCTCTGCACCCTCTCCAGCATTTGTTGTTTGTAGATTTTCTGATGATGCCCATTCTAACTGGTGAGAGGTGATAACCTCATTGTAGTTTTGATCTTCATTTCTCTAATAATTAGTGATGTTGAGCAGCTTTTCATATGCTCCTTGTTCATCTGTATGTCTTCTTTGGAGAAATGTCTATTTAGGTCTTCTGCCCATTTTTGGATTGGGTTGTTTGTTTTTTAATATTGAGCTGCATGAGCTGTTTATATATTTTGGAGATTAATCCTTTGTCCATTGATTCGTTTGCAAATATTTTCTCCCATTCTGAGGGCTGCCTTTTCGTCTTGTTTATGGTTTCCTTTGCTGTGCAAAAGCTTTGAAGTTTCATTAGATCCCATTTGTTTATTTTTGTTTTTATTTCCATTACTCTAGGAGGTGGATCAAAAAAGATCTTCCTGTGATTTATGTCAAAGGGTGTTCTTCCTATGTTTTCCTCTAAGAGTTTTATAGTGTCCGGTCTTACATTTAGGTCTCGAATCCATTTTGAGTTTATTTTTATGTATGGTGTTACGGAGTGTTCTAATTTCTTTCTTTTACATGTAGCTGTCCAGTTTTCCCAGTACCACTTATTGAAGATACTGCTTTTTCTCCACTGTATATCCTTGCCTCCTTTGTCATAGATTAGTTGACCATAGGTACGTGGGTTTATCTTTGGGCTTTCTATATTGTTCCATTGATCTATGTTTCTGTCTTTGTGCCAGTACCATATTGTCTTGATTACTGTAGCTTTGTAGTATAGTCTGAAGTCAGGTAGTTTGATTCCTCCATCTCCGTTTTTTTTCCCTCAAGACTGCTTTGGCTGTTCGGGGTCTTTTGTATCTCTGTACAAATTTTAAGATTTTTTGTTCTAGTTCTGTAAAAAATGCCATTGCTAATTTGATAGGGATTGCATTGAATCTGTAGATTGCTTTGGGTAGTATAGTCATTTTCACAATATTGATTCTTCCAATCCAAGATCATGGTATATCTCTCCATCTGTTGTTATCATCTTTAATTTCTTTCATCAGTGTCTTATAGTTTTGTGCATACAAGTCTTTTGTCTTCCTAGGTAGGTTTATTCGTAGGTATTTTATTCTTTTCATTGCAATGGTAAATGGGAGTGTTTCCTTAATTTCTTTTTCAGATTTTTCATCATTAGTATATAGGAATGCAAGAGATTTCTGTGCATTAATTTTGTATCCTGCTACTTTACCAAATTCATTGATTAACTCTAGTAGTTTTCTGGTGGCATCTTTAGGATTCTCTATGTGTAGTATCATGTCATCTGCAAACAGTGACAGTTTTACTTCTTCTTTTCCAATTTGTATTTCTTTTTCTTCTCTGATTGCCATGGCTAGGACTTCCAAAACTGTGTTGAATAATAGTGGTGAGAGTGGACATCCTTGTCTTGTTCCTGATCTTAGAGGAAATGCTTTCAGTTTTTCACCATTGAGAATGATGTTTGCTGTGGGTTTGTCATATATGGCCTTTATTATGTTGAGGTAGGTTCCCTCTATGCCCAGTTCCTGGAGAGTTTTTATCATAAATATGTGTTGAATTTTGTCAAAAGCTTTTTCTGCACCTATTGAGATGATCATATGGTTTTTATTCTTCAGTTTGTTAGTATGGTTTATCACATTGATTGATTTACGTATATTGAAGAATCTTTGCATCCCTCGGATAAATCCCACTTGATCATGGTGTATGATCCTTTTGATGTGTTGTTGGATTCTGTTTGCTAGTACGTTGTTGAGGATTTTTGCATCTGTATTCATCAGTGATATTGGTCTGTAATTATCTTTTCTTGTAGTATCTTTGTCTGGTTTTGGTATCAGGGTGATGGTGACCTCATAGAATGAGTTTGGGAGTCTTCCTTCCTCCGCAATTATTTGGAAGAGCTTGAGAAGGATGGTTGTTAGCTCTTCTCTAAATGTTTGATAGAATTCACCTGTGAAGCCGTCTGGTCCTGGACTTTTGTTTGTTGGAAGATTTTTTTTTTTTTTTTGTGGTACGCGGGCCTCTCACTGTTGTGGCCTGTCCCGTTGCGGAGCACAGGCTCCGGACGCGCAGGCTCAGCGGCCATGGCGCACGGGCCCAGCCGCTCCGCGGCATGTGGGATCTTCCCGGACCGGGGCATGAACCCATGTCCCCTGCATCGGCAGGCGGACTCTCAACCACTGCACCACCAGGGAAGCCGTGTTGGAAGATTTTTAATCACAGTTTCAGTTTCATTACTTGTGATTGGTCTGTTCATATTTCCTATTTCTTCCTCATTCAGTCTTGGAAGGTTATACCTTTCTAAGCATTTGTCCATTTCTTCCAGATTGTCCATTTTATTGGCATAGAGTTGCTTGTAATAGTCTTTTAGTATGCTTTGTATTTCTGCAGTGTCTGTTGTAACTTCTCTTTCTTCATTTCTAATTTTGTTGATTTGAGTCCTCTCCCTCTTTTTCTTGATGAGTCTGGCTAATGTTTTATCTATTTTGTTTATCTTCTTAAAGAGCCAGCTTTTAGTTTTATTGATCCTTCCTATTGTTTTCTTTGTTTCTATTTCATTTATTTCTGCTCTGATCTTTATTTCTTTCCTTCTGCTAACTTTGGGTTTTGTTTGTTCTTCTTGCTCTAGTTCCTTTAGGTGTAAGGGTAGATTGTTTATTTGAGATTTTTATTGTTTCTTGAGGTAGGCGTGTATAGCTATAAACTTCCCTCTTAGAACTGCTTTTGCTGCATCCCATAGGTTTTGGATCATCGTGTTTTCATTGTCATTTGTCTCTAGGTATTTTTTGATTTCCTCTTTGATTTCTTCAGTGATCTCTTGGTTATTTAGTCATGTATTGTTTAGCCTCCTTGTGTTTGTGTTTTTTACGTTTTTTTCCCTGTAATTGATTTCTAGTCTCATAGCATTGTTGTCAGAAAAGATGCTTGATATGATTTCAATTTTCTTAAATTTACTGAGGCTTCATTTTTTGACCCACGATGTGATCTATCCTGGAGAATATTCCGTGTGCACTTGAGAAGAAAGTGTAATCTGCTGTGTTTGGATGGAATGTCCTATAAATATCAATTAAATCTAACTGCTCTATTGTGTCATTTAAAGCTTCTGTTTCCTTATTTATTTTCATTTTGGATGATCTGTCCATTGGTGTAAGGGAGGCGTTAAAGTCCCCCACTATTATTGTGTTACTGTCGATTTCCTCTTTTAGAGCTGTTAGCAGTCACCATATGTATTGAGGTGCTCCTATATTGGGTGCATATATATTTATAAATGTTATATCTTCTTGGATTGATCCCTTGATCATTATGTAGTGTCCTTCCTTGTCTCTTGTAACATTCTTTATTTTAAAGTCTATTTTATCTGATATGAGTATTGCTACTCCAACTTTTTTTGATTTCCATTTGCATGGAATATCTTTTTCCATCCCCTCACTTTCAGTCTGTATGTGTCCCTTGGTCTGAAGTGGGTCTCTTGTAGACAGCATATAGATGGGTCTTGTTTTTGTATCCATTCAGCAAGCCTGTGTCTTTTGGTTGGAACATTTAATCCATTCACGTTTAAGGTAATTATCGATATGTATGTTCCTATGACCATTTTCTTAATTGTTTTGGGTTTGTTTTTGTAGGTTCTTTTGTTCTCTTGTGTTTCCCACTTAGAGAAGTTCCTTTAGCATTTGTTGTAGAGCTGGTTTGGTGGTGCTGAATTCTCTTAGCTTTTGCTTGTCTGTGAAGCTTTTGATTTCTCTATGGAACCTGAATGAGATCCTTGCTGGGTAGAGTAATCTTGGTTGTAGGTTCCTCTCTTTCATCACTTTAAGTATATCATGCCACTGCCTTCTGGCTTGTAGAGTTTCTGCTGAGAAATCAGCTGTTAACCTTATGGGTGTTCCCTTGTATGTTATTTGTCGTTTTTCCCTTGCTGCTTTCAATAATTTTTCTTTGTCTTTAATTTTTGCCAGTTTGATTACTATGTGTCTCTGTGTGTTTCTCCTTGGGTTTATCCTGTATGGGACTCTCTGCACTTCCTGAACTTGCGTGGCTATTTCCTTTCTCATGTTAGGGAAGTTTTCAACTATAATCTCTTCAAATATTTTCTCAGGTCCTTTCTCTCTCTCTTCTCCTTCTGGGACCCCTATAATGTGAATGTTGTTGCATATAATGTTGTCCCAGAGGTCTCTTAGGCACTCTTCATTTCTTTTCATTCTTTTTTCTTTATTCTGTTCTGCAGCAGTGAATTCCACCATTCTGTGTTCCAGGTCACTTATCCGTTCTTCTACCTCAGTTCTTCTGCTATTGATTCCTTCTAGTGTGGTTTTCATTTCAGTTATTGTATTGTTCATCTCTATTTGTTTGTTCTTTAATTCTTCTAGGTCTTTGTTAAACATTTCTTACATCTTCTTGATCTTTGCCTCCATTGTTTTTCCGAGGTCCTGGATCATCTTCACTATCATTATTCTGAATTCTTTTTCTGGAAGGTTGCCTATCTCCACTTCGTTTAGTTGTGTTTCTGGGGTTTTACTTTGTTCCTTCATCTGGTACATAGCCCTCTGCCTTTTCATCTTGTCTGTCTTTCTGTGAATGTGGTTTTTGTTCCACAGGCTCCAGGATTGTAGTTCTTCTTGCTTCTGCTGTCTGCCCTCTGGTGGATGAGGCTATCTAAGAGGCTTGTGCAAGTTCCTTGATGGGAGGGACTGGTGGTGGGTCGTGCTGACTGTTGCTCTGGTGGGCAGAGCTCAGTAAAAGTTTAATCTGCTTGACTGTTGATGGGTGGGACTGTTTGGCCTGAGGCGACCCAACACTGGAGCCTACCTGGGCTCTTTGGTGGGGCTAATGGCGGTCTCAGGGAGGGTTCGCGCCAAGGAGTACTTCCCAGAACTTCTGCTGCCAGTGTCCTTGTCCCCACGGTGAGCCACAGCCACCACCCGACTCTGCAGGAGACCCTCCAACACTAGCAGGTAGTTCTGGTTCAGTCTCCCCTGGGGTCACTGCTCCTTCCCCTGGGTCCCCATGCGCACACTACTTTGTGTGTGCCCTCCAAGAGTGGAGTCTCTGTTTCCCCCAATCCTGTCAAAGTCCTGCAGTCAAATCCCACTAGCCTTCAAAGTGTGATTCTCTAGGAATGCCTTCTCCCGTTGCCGGACCCCCAGGCTGGGAACCTGACTTGGGGCTCAGAAGCTTCACTGCAGTGGGTGGACTTCTGTGGTATAAGTGTTCTCCAGTCTGTGAGTCACCCACCCAGCAGTTAGGGGATTTGATTTTACTGTGATTGCACCCCTCCTACTGTCTCATTGTGGATTCTCCTTTGTCTTTGGATGTGGGGTTTCTTTTTTGGTGAGTTCCAACGTCTTCCTGTCGATGATTGTCCAGCAGCTAGTTGTGATTCTGTTGTTCTCGCAAGAGGGAGTGAGAGCATGTCCTTCTACTCCGCCATCTTGGTTCCTAATCCTCACTTCCTTGATTAAATTTATGCTTAAGTATTTTATTCTTTTTGATACAACTCTGATGGGATTGTTTTCTTAATTTCTCTTTCTAATAGTTCATTGTTGGTATATAGAAACACAACTGATTTTTGTATGGTGATTTTGTATTCTGCAACTTTACTGCTGCTTATTAGTTCTAACAGATTTTTTGTTTTTTGGGTGTTTTTGGTGGAGTCTTTAGTGTTTCCTACATATAAGATTATGTCATCTGCAAACAAAGACAGTTTTACTTCTCTTTTTCCCCCAGTTTGTATGCCTGTTATCTCTCCTTCTTGCATTATTGCTCTGGCTAGAACTTCAAAGGTTATGTTGAATAAGAGTGGTGAGAGTGGGCATCCTTGTCTTGTTTCTGATCTTAGAGGAAAAGATTTCAACTTTTTACCACTGAGTAATAATTAATAATATCATTAGCTGTGGGCTTGTTATGTGGGCTTGCCTTTGTTATGTAGAGGTGAATTCCTTCTAAACCCAATTTGTTGAGAGTTGTTTTTTTTTAAATGTTTTGTTATGAAAGGATGTTGAAATATCCTGGTTTCTTTATCTGAAATATTGGAATAAAAGTAAAAATATCTGTCTTAATGAAAGTGCCTGACACATGGTTTGTTTGTTCGTTTTCTGATTAACATGGTGTTTTGAGTATTTAGAATAGTGTCAAACAAGTCATAGGCACTGTATAAATAATTTGCAAATGAATAGGTAATCAGCAAAGTATATTCCTGTTCTTTTGGTGAGTAGAATGTGTCTCAGTTGAGCTCAGAATATTTTTGGAAGCAAGAAGGCATTAGTTGGTCAGTCTTTTATGTATAAGACAAAATCCTAACTTCAAAATTCTGAAATCTCACCTCATGTTTGTGGCAGAGACTGAATAGAAACAGGCATACCAGCAAGATATTATGGGTTTGATTCCAGACCACTGCAGTAAAGTGAATATGGCAGTAAAATGAGTTATCCACATTTTTTGATTTCCCAGTGAATGTAAAAGTTATGTTTACACTATACTGTAGTATATTAAGTGTGCCGTAGCATTATGATGAAAAAAACCAAGGTACATACCTTAATTAAAAATACCTTATTGCTAAAAAATGCTATCATCTGAGCCTTCAGCTAGGCAGAATTTTTTTGCATTAGTAACATGAAAGATCACTGATCACAGATCATCATAACAAATAAAATGATAATGAAAAAGTTTGAAATATTGTGAGAATTACCAAAATGTGGCACAGAAACACGAAGTGAGCAAATGCTGTTGGAAAAATAGACTTGCTCGCTGCAGGGTTGCCATGACCCTCCAGTTTGTAAGAAACCCAGTATCTGCCAAGCACAAAAAAGCAAAACACAATAAAATGAGATGTGCCTGTGTTCACGAAGCCTGTTTCATCTTCATCCAGGACAAACAATTAGACTACATTCTTTCACTGACATGTAGTCATAGGACTGAACTCTGGCCCATAGAAGGAGGCTAGGAGTGATGGGTGCCACTTCCATACATGGTAAAAACAATGCTCACTCATTTCTCCTTCCACCAGTTCAGTTGAGAATTCCTAAGATTTGGAAGATAGCAGAACCCTGATATGAGAGGAGCTCAGTTCTTTGAGTCATGGTACGGAACCAGAGCCCCTTCCTGCCCCTCACCTCCCTGCTAGTCCATATTGGACTGTGGTGTGAGAAGTACACTAACATAGTGTTAAGTCACTGACGCGTTGGTGGTGTTTGCTACTGCAGTTAGCTCCTCAGTGCATACAGTCTCTGGAATGCATATCCAGCCCTCCTACTCCTACATTCACTTTGTTCTCCAGCCAGAATGTCTTTTTACTATTCCCAAGATACACTATTTTTCCAGCATCTAGCATAGCACCTTTTACACCATAGGCGCTCAATAAACGTCTGCTGATTGATTTCTGGGTCGAAGAATGAAACAGCAGCTTCCTATAAAATGCAAGCATGTTTTATGTTAGACCGATCTGATATTTCAGAGGAAATATACATTTGGGGGTGATTCTCTACTACAGGATTTAGTATACAGCTCTTAAACAGAGAGTTCAGCTTACCTGGAACATTAAATCTAATGTTAAATGTACACACAGCCTTTCAGGGAGGTTCCTACCATATACAAGGAAAATCCAGCCATATAGAATTCTAGATGTGTTAGAGCAGCTTTGCAGATGGGCTCCATCCAGGAGAGATGGTTCTAGGCCGGGATATATGACCTTGCAGTAAATTTTAGGGGCCCAGAGGTCTTCCCATCCATATTCAAGTGCTTACAATAGAAACAGCCTATCTTTCCTCCACTTTGAGAAAGACTCACCTAGCTTTTCT
Organism: Aethalodelphis obliquidens; assembly: GCF_003676395.1. Classification (NCBI taxonomy): domain Eukaryota; kingdom Metazoa; phylum Chordata; class Mammalia; order Artiodactyla; family Delphinidae; genus Aethalodelphis; species Aethalodelphis obliquidens. Next base: position 21,888,163 of record NW_020837955.1, read on the forward strand.
TTCTTGCTCTTGCCCCTCTGATGAATTGTATGACTGGTGTTGAAAATCCAGAGTGTGACCACTACTTAACTTTCTGCTGCTTTTACACAAATTAGGTCAGAAAATGGAGGGGAAATGAATTATACTCTCGGTCAGAGGTTGTACAGAGAACTGTAGTTGCCCAGTGTTGTTTTCTTTCATCCATCAAGTATGTTGGACATCTTGCCATCTTCTCAATGCTAACCATCACAGTAATAATAGAAGGCATTTGCTGAGCGTTATGTGCTATAAGCCTTAGGTTAACTTGAGGTTCACGTTCCCTTTACCCACCCATCAGCTGCTGCAAGAAATGTGATGACTTCCTCCAGAGGTCACCCCTTCCCACATCTGCGATGGCCAATGACTGGCTGGTATGGGGCACAAAAGCCTGGCCCTTTGCCTCAGAATGGCTTAAGTCTGTGGTGAGAGTTCTGCACCAGAGTCCCCCTGTGGATCAAGCTTTACCTGGAACCACAACCTTGTTGGTCTGATGCCCCTTCCCTATCTTGCCTTCCTCTCTTCCATTAGGTTTGGCCTAAGAGCACTCCCTCAATCATTCTTAAGTTTCCAAATCCCAGACTCAAGCTCTGATTTTAGACAACTCAGCCTAGGATGTTTTTTCTTTTTTCTCAAGGTCACTTTATACTCTGCTCCAGAGATGTCAGTTCTACTCTTGCTTCTGTCCATGGTAACAGTATTCTCTTAGGCGCTCAGGCTTAGAACCTTGACGTTGTCTTTACCTGTTCCTTCTCTGTCCCTGTCCAGGAAACACAGTGTGCGTCTTCTGTGCTCCTCTTTCATTTCTTACAACACAATATCATCAGGTTAGTGGATGGATTCCTAGTAAGTCTTTCTACCTCCAGAAGGACAGGCTTCACCAACCCATCATATCCATCAGCAACAGATTAGTCTTTCCAGATGGGCTTCTGTCATGTCCCTACCCTATTCCAGAACCTTGGGGGCCCCAATTGCTTGTAAGATTAAGTTCAAGCTCTTTAGCAGATATTCAAGACCCTCCACAAAGTCTTATTCTACTTATCTAAACTTACACCCTTTTATGCCTGTGTATAAACATTTCTTTCAGGCTGGGCCCATCTCCTAATTTTCTTCCGAAAATACGTGCATGTTTCAGGTTCCAAGCCTTTGAACATGGTCTTTGTATTCCTTTGGGCTCTAATACTCCACCTTTTCCTCAAAGTTCACCTCTTCAATGAAATCTCCCTTCCTCTCCTCTGAGCTCCTTTAGCGCTAATGAATATCATTATCTTCATCATTTTCATCATCATCATCATCATCATCGCCATCACATTAAGAACCTATATATAATATGCCTGAAATTGTGATAAATGTTTTATGTGCATTTCCTCATTGAGTTCTTCACTGAGTTCTGAAAACAACCCTGTGAGGTACTTAGTTTAGGTTGTTTTGCCTGTTTTATAGATCAGAAAACCTAAGTTCAAAGAGGTTAAGCGACCTGCCCAAAATCACATAGTAAAGGGTGTGGAGCCAGGTCTTGAAGGCACCATGACACCAAAATGTGTGTACTTAACCACACTGCTATCCTATTGAATTTGGTCTAACTTCTTCCTACTCATTTATCCTTTATTCACTTTTTCATTGAAAATAGTGATTGAGTGCCAGGGACTGGACACTAGGGACTTAGTAGGGCCCTTGTCCTCACAGAGTTTTATCTAATTGTTTTCCTGAGCCCCTTTCCTAATTGCTGTCCCTCTCCCTAAGCTTCTCCCTCCCCACTAATCTCTCCAGGAGAGGACTCTATCGAAATTTCACCCGTGTGCTGTGTCATTTTGCCTGTCATTTCCTGATGGTTCAGGTGCTGTGTTTAAAATGACATGTCCCTTGGCCTTCAGGACTGACTCATGCCATGCTTTTTAGTTATTTAGTGAGAAATGGTCTTGTCTCCCCAAGACCATATGATACTTTCTGAGAGCATTCCCGTAGGTGCCTAGATTAGGTGATCCGTAGGCTGGTAGACCTTTGGGAAGCTGAACACTTATTCCAGAGACATGCCCAAGCCCAGGCAATTCTTTTTCAGGACCTCAGTAGCCCTTGGTGATGACAGATTTGCATCCCTAGAGCATAGATCTGCATTTTGAAAGCAACCAGAAGCCATTTGGAGCTTGGTCAGATGCACAGAAGGTTGGAGATGGCAGGGACTTTTGAGATCACTGATTCCAACCCTCTCATTTTACAAAAGAGGAGAGTAAGCAAACTGTGAAGCATTGTTTTGGGTTGGAAACAAGGAGTGTCTGTAACGATAAGATTCTGGAAGCCCAATAGACCAGAACTTGTGGGCCTCGCTGAATGCTGAAGTTTGAGCCCCTGGGGACAGTCAGCGCTTTGTGTTGCTGCCAGTCCTGGTGTTTGTTGGTGGGCTGGGAGGTACTGCTCCCCACCAGGCTTCTGGCTCTTCTCTGCATCTTGACCTGCGCTCTTGAGCACCGCCTTTCCCCATGGGAGCAGCCTGTGTCAGGAAAGGCACTGAGCTCCAGGGACTCCGAGAGGATGTGAGCCTGAGGAGTGTCTGTGTATGTTGAGGGGGGTGGGCTGTGCGGAGCTGGCTTCTACAGGATCTCGCATGAATTGGCAGTGAATGTCTTTTAGTATAAAGACACCGTCCTTTCCTTCCAGTGATACTTTCGGCCTGGGCTTCTGTAGCCTCTCTGTACCAAAGACCCCAGACCCAGGTGTCTGGGATAAAATATTTTCCCGTTCAGTAGATTGTTCAGGCTATAGGCAGTGCCTGTCATCATTTCATGCAGCCCTTCTCATTTTTCAGAGGGGAAATAAAGGATGGCGGTTAAATGGCTTTAGAAAGAAATGAAAGTGTATCCAAGAACTAAGCTGATTCTTGCACTGTGCTTTATGTAGATTTTCTCATTGGGTCCTCCCAACAACCCTGCCTGGTAGCAATTATTATGCCTATATTAGAGATGGGAAAACTGAGGCCCAGAAAGCAAAGGCAATGTGCACAGGGTTATATTGCTAGTAGGTGGGAGAGCAGGAATTCTAGCCTAATTTTGACTTCAAATGCTCTCCTTTTTAATACCTGTAATACCTCCTAGTAGGAAATGTCTTCAGAGATTCCCTGAAAGGATGAGTCAGTGAAATCTCTACTATGTGATACTTTGAGAAACAGATGCTTAGTTACCACTGTTTCCAATAAACAGCTACGAATTGAAGTAGAGCGCACGGGATTTGGAATCCATTGACCTGGGTTCAAGTTCCAGCACTGTCATTTACTTAGTCACTTAACCTTTCTGAGTCTCTATTTCCTCATTTTTCTGACAAAGATAAAATACCTTTGTAAAAGGGTCATCGCGAGAATTAAATGAAATATCTCAAGAGAAAGTGTTTCGTATAAAGCACTACGCAAATGTTAGTTCCTTAAATGCCACAGCGACTTAGGGTGGCAGTCTCCCGAGAAATCAGTTATTGAGCCCACGTGTGAGCCAAAGGCTTGATCCCCGACCTCAAGAAGCTTATAGTTTTGGCGGGGAGAAGAGGCAATGAAAATCAGAGGGTATAGGCCAAATTGTGCTGCAGTGATATAAAAGTAGTAAAGAATCAGAGAAAGGAAATATCACCGTAGGGCAAGGTAGATGAGAAGGCTTTATGTAGGAGGCTGGATTTGAACTTTATGGGGTCTGGCGAAGAAGACTGTTTGAGGTGAGAGGAGATTTGCAGGAAGTCCATAGCTTTAATTACAACTTGAAAAGATCTCTTTGTAAGTTGCAGTCCTCTGGGACCCGGTTGTTTGAGGTAGAGCAGCAGTTCTCCAAGTGTGGTCCTGGGAACCCTGGGGAATGCCCACAACCCTATCAGGGGATTAATGAATATATTTTATGATAATAGTAAGTGTTATTTGCCCTTTTTTATTCTCATTCACTCACAAGTGTACAGTAGAGTTTTCTAGAAGCTACATGACGTATGTGATGTCATAACAATTAAATGCAGACGTTGATATGAGAATCCAACTGTCTTCCATTAAGTCGGATATTAAGGAGCTTTGCAAAAAATGTAAAAAAAAAAAAGCCACACTTTCTCACTAACTTGTTTTTGTTAGGGAAACTGTAGTTGTTTTTCATAAAATTATGGTATTTATGTTTTATTATTGTTATTTTAAAATAAATGAATAAATATTGTAAAATTTTATCAGATGCAATTTCTAATACAGTACAGACTGATGGATATAACATATGAATTAAATCTCTTAGGATCCACAATAATATTTAAAAGTATCAAGGGGGTCCATTGTTAAAGACATGGTATTCCAGTGTAAAGACACAGTTAGGGTCTCATATTTTTATAATGCGTTGGTGCCAACACACCTATTTTTAGAGATTTTAAAATACTAATGCCCAGTGTTGGCCAGTATGCAGTGAAACTGGTGCTCCCAAGTACTGTTAGTGGAAGTGCAGATTGACCAGAATATTTATGTCATGCAGAATATTTTGTAACAATTACCATATTAATGATAATTTTTACCCTTTGAACTAATAATTACATTAACATGGATATACTTTAAGGAAACAAAGACGCATACAAAATTTATGTAGAAGAATACACACTACAGTTATTTACTATAAAAATTTGGCCAGAAACCAACCATCTGACCGAGAAGGCAGTTAAAGTAAATTATGATACATTTATACACTGGGATGCTGTAAGGCTTTTAAAATGATTTTGGAAGAATATTAAACAACCTGGTGAGATGCTTAAAATATTATGTTAAGTGAAAAAGTAGGACACCAAACTGTATGCAGAGAACAACCCCCAATTTTGTAAACATACACATGCACACAGATTAGAGAAAAAAAAAAGTACCAAAATGTTAAGTGGATTTTTCTCTGTATAGCGTGGCTATAATTGATGTCTATGTTGCACATTATACTTTTCTATACTTTATGATATTTCTATCATAAGTTTTCAGTCCTTTTAGTTTTTAAAAAGACCCCAGGGCTTCCCTGGTGGCGCAGTGGTTGAGAATCCGCCTGCCGATGCAGGGGATACGGGTTCGTGCCACGGTCCGGGAAGATCCCACATGCCGCGGAGCGGCTGGGCCCGTGAGCCATGGCCGCTGAGCCTGTGCGTCCGGAGCTTGTGCTCCGCAATGGGAGAGGCCACAACAGTGAGAGGCCCACGTACCGCAAAAAAAAAAAAAAAAAAATTAAATTAAATAAAAAATTAAAATTAAAAAAAGACCCCAGAGTGTGGCATTTATCTTCTCTAAGGCCATGGGCTCCAGTCTACTGAGCCAATCCATGGCACCAGGGCTTCAGATGAGTGCTGCCTCAGGTCTCAGAGGGGCATTTCTCTCAGGGCCAAATGATGGTTTAAGAAATACTCTGTGACTTGAGAACAAACCCAACTTCTAGCTAATTGCTTCTTCTTCTTACTTAGCCTTTCAAAGGAAAGCTTTAAAAAACTGGGATTGGTTTTCATGCCCTATAGCTCTGGTCTGTTGTCAAGAGCGTTTGGGGTGTAGAATGTGGTGTCCAAGAGCGCAATTGTTTAAGTAATGTGGTGTAGCCGGCATGGTGCAGGGAGCTTAGCAATCAACATATAATTCTTTTAGAGGAAGAGGTAAATGAGACTTCAGATTTCTGGGCCCATAAGGAGATGGAGTGGCTGTGGTATAAGAGCTTCAAATGGGAGACCTGCAATTCACTCCTGGGTATCTGGGAGTTTCCAGTTCTTTCTTGGGCTGGGAGGTATCCAGTGTTGGAATACTTTAGTCTTCTTTCTTCCCCGAATGACCAGTAAGATAACCAATAGAACCAGCTCTGCCTGAAGGACACCTGCTTTGTTGTTAGTCTCTCCCAGGAGAACCTTTCCCAGGCAGAAGGGACTCTGAATGTGACTATTTAGTCCCTGGGACACATTTGCTCAGCCTGAGTATTCAAACTGCATGGCATTATGCAGCATGCATTAGGGCCTAAGAGAGATACACAAGGTAGCTCCTTGATCTCAGAGGACTTACTCTGTCTGGAAAAAGAAGCCTCATGCACAAAAAGTTAAATAATGACATAAAACAACAGCAGAAGAGAAGAGATGTACATCCCCAGAGAGCGGGTATGATGCTCCCTGAGAGTGACACAGATGCTGAGCGCTAGGAAACCAGAGGCGGGAAAGATGAGAGGCTTTTTGGAGGAGGATAGAAGCTGGAGAAGCCACTCTCTTTTCTACGGGGCTGGTTGCTCGGGGGACATAGACTTGCTTTAACTGATAAATTAATTAATGATTTGAGTGCCTACCGCATGCAAGGTATTATGTTTATCCCAGAGAAGAGAAAGATTTACAAATAAATGGGGCACAGAGTTTAGCTTCTCTAGGGTAGCGGGGTGGTCTGGAGGCTCTCCATCAGTTTACATCTCTCCATTAGGCAGCTACACACTTTATCCTGGGGGTTTCTGGATGTGCACAGATATAATTCTGGCATGTCATAGGGACCCAACTGGCTGCATTTAATTTTGAAGGGAAATGGTAAACATCTACTCCCCAGATAGAGATGCCTTGCTAAAACTGTCCAGCACCTTCTAGTTTGTGCCTCATTATTTTTTTTCCCCAGGAAATCTTACTGAACAAAGTGAAGTCTGTTTTCCCTAGACTTGAATTTGTTAGTATTGGCCACCTGCTGGAGGCTGTCTCTGATTATGCGTGGCAACTCCTCCAACTTCCCATGTACCTTTTGGTAGCTGACTGCTGATCTGGTGGGGATGGGATGGCTTTGGCCTGCCCACTGGTGGTTATGTAACTATAACTCACCTCCTGTTTGCCCAGAGATGCCTGGGACAATTTCTCCTCCAATGATCACATTATTGTTCTACCATGGGGTCTCCCAGCAACTGGCAGTGAAGTGAACTGCGTGGTGTTAGGGCCATTTACGCTTCACAGTAATCCTAGGAAGGAGATATTTATATTTCCACTGAGCAGATATGAAACAGGAGACTTATGTAATTAGCCTAAGGTTACACAGGCTGGAGTTGAAACCAAATCTGCTTGACTCTGAAACAAATCCTCTTATGGTTATGTTGGATTGTCTTTTCGAATGCAAATGCTTATCTATAATAGAGCTCCTCTACAGATGTGTTAATTTACTGATCTGCCTCATAACTGCACAGTAACAAATCACTTTATTGTGATTATTTTTAACCGCCTGAGTGATACATGGCTATATTTTGGTTTGGAAAGCATTGCAACATTACAAGTAAACTCAAGTTCTTAGAGCCAACCCACCCCACCCCGGGCCCCTACTCAGAGGTAACTTCTATTACCATGTATTTGCGTTTTCCTCTAGAAATTTTACAATGCACTGGTGTACACACTTACAAACCTAATGGAAATACATTGTTTTGTCTTGTTTGGGTATACTGTTTGTATCTTTAATGCATTATTATTCAGTAGGCTTTTTCATTGAGTAATGTCTTAGAGACTTTTCTAGGTCAATAATCTTGACATCTACCTGATTCTTTAATGCTGTTGTATAGTGTGTGTGTGTGTGTGTGTGTGTGTGCATGTTGTGTAAAATGCGCTATATTCACGTGAACAAAGGTGCAGTGAATTATGGGATGTCACATCCTCTCAGGGTCTGCTCGTGCTCTCTCCTCTCTCTGGAGGACTTCTTTCCTCCCTTCCCCAGTATGACACAAACAGGCCTCTTGGCTGGTAGGGTTGAGATCTTTCGTCATTTTAAGTCCTCAGCATAACAACCCAGCAACCCTATCATCTTAACTGAGATTCTTCAGTGAGAAATGAAGTGTTCACACTTCAATGGGAAACAAAGACCAAGGATCTGAATGTTTTGGCCCACTCCACACATGCCAACCTTCCCTCCTAGGTCTGAGCTGGAATGGTGCTGCTGGGGGGTCTACCTTTTATTTGATATAAACCATGAATTCTGCATGATCTGGTCTCCAGAGTCAGGTTACCTTCAATTTTCTGCACTTGGACCCCATGATGGCTCTCATTCAGATAGCTGGGGCAGGAGAACATTAACTATTCTGTATCCCTGTGTCTCTCTTTGTGAGACGAGATAATGCGGCCGTGGAGTCAGATGACACAAAGAGGTGACAGAGAGCTGTGTGAGCTTCTGCCTGGGCATCAGCCTGCCTGTGGTTTTTCTGAAGCAGAGGGTGGGGCCACTATCCACTTGGAGAGTGAAGCTATTGAAGTCACTCGTTTTTGGCTTGGAGTCTGAAATTAGTTTTCTGTCTGGTTATTTGCGGCCAGGTTGGGCTTCTGCCATTGCAGAGATACAAATTAACGCGGCCTTAGGCGCTGGCCTTAAGACGGGGAGTGGAACCGGCCAGAGGGGAGCGTCAGTGGTTTCTCCATTTGGATCATAAAGACTGTCTGGGCAGCCATGGGTCTGGAGCTATGCTGTGGAAACTCCTGCCCTGCCCTTGGAGGGGGCTGTGGTTCACCACACACTGGAGCCCCTTGTTGCCTCTGGTCTTTGATTGTTGACTATTCTTGGTGTAGCTCAGGGGAACACACTCAGGGGGAGAGGCTGGTGGAGGCTTTCCAGGGCCTGGCTCGTGGAAGCTTGGTTCTTCCTTTTGATTCCCCAGGCAGCTGGGCCATATTGTACTTTCATGGCATCAGTTGGAAACGGGGGCCAAAGATTCCCTAATGATGAATTGGGCGTCCATGTGCCTCACCCCCTAAGCGTAAGGAGTTCATACATCAAGGAAAAAAACCCAACGTGATTGTCCTTGAGAAAAACACAATCTGGGGTAGTCGTAAAAATGGCAGCCACACACATTTATGGCACAGGGGTTTTATCAGATGCTAGACTGTGTTTCTCACTGTTCTCTATGGAGTCCTCCCAACAGCGCCGCTATTGTTCAGAGAAGTGAAGAGCTCACAGGGCTAGTTCGTCCAGCACTGGGTATAGTTGTGTTTGCCCTGCTCGCATCTTCCTTTTCTCTACTTAGTGCTCTGCACTTTCAGCAATTCAAAAGAGATTTCATGTGTTGTTTTTCTTTTAAGGAGCTTTTAGTCATTGCTGAAAAGAAAAAAGCACATAAGCGTATTCAGAGAATAAATAGGGAACTCCTAACGCTGTTGATACAAATGCAGAGGAGGGTGTGGGCTGAAGTTGTAGGAAAAGTCTCTAAGATGTAGTTAATACTAGAGCTGGGAGTCAAAAAGGAGGAAATCTGGACACTTGCCAGCCATAAGCTCACTGGGAGAGTGGAAGATGGGAGGTAAAGGGGGCAAAGGCCTGAGAAGGCCTGAGTGCCAGGCTTAGGCAGACGCTTTGACCTGATGGCAGCCAGACAGGGAAGCGGGAGTTAGGGTATCAGAGACCTTGGCCAGAGTCTTGGGAAGTTGTCTTAGAGACCAAAGCGGGATGGGAGCCTGGCTGGTGGTAGGGATGGTAGGGGTTGATATTGTAGTCTGCTAGAGCAGCCCTGGCCACCCAATTGTGCACCGCCTGCTTTTGTAAATACGGTTTTATTGTAACACAGCACACCCATTCATTAATGTATCCTGCTTGGCTTTTTTGGAGCTACAAGGGCAGAGTTGAGTAGTTGTGATAGAGATTGGCAAAACCTAAAATATTTACTCTGTGGCCCTTTTACAGAAAGCAATTTGCTTGCCTGAGCTTTGTAGCTCCTCGTAAGTGTCCCTTACTGGCGAGGGAGGAGGGGTAAGCCCAGTCCCTGGCACATGGTAGATGCCATAACAGAGAACAGATAGAGATGTGTTAAGAAATGAGCAAAGCAAAAATAAAATTGCTAACAGGAAAAGGAACTATCAGGACTGAGGTGGTTTGCTAATTTAAATAGTATCACAGAGAAGGGAGTCCACTGAGAAGATCAAAGACTGATAAGAGAATCAAAGAGTAAAAGACTTGAAATTTCCCAGTTCCTTCCCAGGGGCGAGGCTTGGAGAGGGAAGGAGGAGGGGGGCTGAGAGCACAGGTGGCAAACAAGGGGAGGCAGCTGGTGGGACTAGGAGAGCAGTGTGCCCGCCCCGATCCTGCACATCTGGTGGCTGGTGAGAACTGGCAGAGTGCCCTCTGGAGCCCTCTCACCTCTGGCAGGAATGTGGCTTTGGGGATGCAGCGAGGGGGGGTGGTGTTGAGCCCCAGCTCAGCTCTACCAGGAAGCTGACTTGGCTGCGTTGGCTAAAAGTTTTTCTTTTCTGTTCTTTCACTTTTAAAATAGCAAGCCATATGCTTGTTGCCACCATCCGCTCCCGCAGAAGCTCACTAGAGGAGTGAGAGCTTGCTGGGCGGATGGAAGTATAGTGTATTCACAACTCAACCCTGGAAACTGTCGTTGAGAGACTGGCTTTGGGTGAGTACCAGGGTTATGGGAAGTTAGGCTGAGGGGGTCCTCCTGGAATGTACTGGCCCACACGGAAGTCTTCTGGAGGCCTATCAGGATGGGACAGGAGCTCTAAATAGTTGAAGGGCTCAGACCAGGAGTGCTGGGAGGCTGAAGAGGATGGACATCTAGTCTACCAGTCTGGGAAATACCAGTATGGGAAATAAAGACCAAGGATCTGAATGTTTTGGCCCACCCCACACATGTCAACCAGTCAGCACCGGGCACCTGGGGAGGAGTGTGAGTGCTTGGCAGCTGGGAGGCCCAGCCCGACAGCACGCGGGTCCTTGGGCAGGCAGTGGAGCCATGGAGCAGGTGACCTGCAGTGATGTGAATGGGAAAACCAGACACGGCACTCCTGAAGCCGGGACTCAGGGCCCCAGCTGCTGTCTGGGTTCAGATGCTCTGGAGTTCAGGATTCCAGAGACAGAGATAGCTGGGGCGAGACAGGTCAGGAGCTATGGACTCAGGCCGTGGCAATAAAGAAGGCCCAACTTCTGGAGCTGGGGACGAAGGGAGTGTCTCTTTGAAGGCCTCCTTAGAGAAAAATTTGTTAAATGCCAGCAAAGAAGTTATGCATGGAGTATGAGTGGTAATTGCACATCAAGATGTCTCTCTAGAAAAAACTTTTCTTTACAGATGCACAAGAAGCCACGTGTACAAATGGCGATGGAAACATTTATCATAGCAAATTTTAAAGGAAAAAGACAAAACTATTTATCAGGGGTTGAAAGGATAAATAGACAGTGGTTTATTGGTAAGCCGCAATGCTCTACAGCAGTTACAATGAATGAATTATGGCTAGGTGTGTCAGCATGGATAAAAACCCCCAGACTGAATGTTGGACAAAATAATCATGCTGCAGAATGTATATCCTGTATGGTAACATTTACGTGAATCCAAAAACACTCCAAAAGATGATCAAGCATTTGTGCTCCTAAACAACATATAAATGTAGTAGTGGGTATATGATTGGGCATCTTGTATTTTTCTGTGTTCTGGAAATAATTCGTAACGAAAGACAAAGAGCAAGAGAGAGGGAGATACAAACATGTGCATGCCCGCGCACACACACACACACACACACACACACACACACACACACACACGGCAGTGGAATAACCTTCTGGAACTGCAGGAATCTGAGCCCAGAACAGAAGCTGGGAGCCCTGTGGCTGGGCACTTCTCACGTGCTGCCTGCCAGGTTAGCTGTGTGTTCTGAGCCATTCCAAATGGTAACTGGCATCGTGCCCGGCCTATGGCGGGTGCCCCATGCATGTGTGTGAAGTCTCCAGGTTTCAGGACATTTCAGCGTTAGGAGCTTAGCGTCAAGATGTCAAGCTTTGGGAAACTAGCTTTAAGTTAGGGGAAATGAGCCTGCTTCCTCTGAGAGACCCCGCCGGCAGATGTCTGGAGGCACAAGGTGGAGGATGGTCTGCCTTCCTGTCAAAGCGACTTCTGCAGGCACAGCTGGCTCTGGCAGTGGTGCTGAGGCCTCTCTGCCAGCTGCCCCTCACCCCAGGTGAAGGGGGCCCACAGAACTCTGTGGTCAACGCGGTGTGTGGCCTCCATGCTGGAAAGGGCAGAGCCCAGGCCTCCTTTGGTCCCAGGGCTCAGTGGCTCCTTGAGGTGTCCTCACCGAGTGAGACGTGTTTCTGCTTGCCTGAATGAGCGGCAGCTGCCCGAGGAGCAGAGGAAGCTGAGCCGTGGCGTATCCTGTGTTGGGAAGCCCTAACCCTGTGCAGCCACCTTTGGAAGACAGCAGAGTCAGTGGGACTCGGTTGTGCGGCTTGCAGGAGGAGAGACTGTGCATCCTGCTAAGTACGCTGCCTTTGATGAGGGTTATTTGGACGCGGGGAGGAAGTTCGTTGTGACACCAGTCATGCAGGGAGCCCTGAGAGTTTAGCTCTTATAAGTAAGATGTTTGCTATATATAGCATGAGGAAAAGTTGCTCTTTGGAAACAGCTTAGTGCTGTGCTGGTGGGATAATCAGATTTCAAGTCCAGAAGGGGCCTTACGATTATCTGAGTTAAAGCTGTTGTGTTGATGATAGAAGGGGGCTTGACAAAGATTCTCTTCTTGACCAAGCTCTAGTCAGGACCCTCCGAGCTCTTTTTCAGCTAGGCCCTGTCCTCGGATATGTCCTCAAAGAGCCCATTTTTAGCAACAGTTCTGCTAAGTGAGTTTAGCCAGGATCCCCCCAACCCCTTGCAGTATCTCATCATACTCAACATCTGATCAAATTCCTCATCCTCCACCATCCCCCAGGGGACGTCTGACCACCCTGACCTGCCTTGAGTGAGAATCCTGTCGGGTCGGCTTAGCAAAGAATTTCCCTACCTTAGTAATGTTCTATCCACTGACTCCCACCCTTCTCTTTGGCTATAAATTCCCACTTTTTCCTTGTTGTATTTGGAGTGGAGTCCAATCTCCCTCCTCTGCTTCAAAACCTCACTGCTGTGGTCCTTGTACCTATTGTAATAGTCCTGAATGAAGTCTGCCTTTCCATTTTAACAAGCGTCAGAATAATTCTTTCTTTAGCAGGCTTAGAGAATTGACCTTTCCAGGGTGACACTTTGAGTACATTTCAGAATCACTCTAGACTCTAGATTTCCAGATTCCAAGTTCAATTTTCTTTTTCCACCCAGTGCCATCTTTATGCCTTCAAGAGTGTAGAATCAAGAAGCAATTTGTTCTATAAAATATTTTATTTGTATTAAGAAAAATACACTGCTGACAGTCTGTAGAGATTATGGTGTGTCTTCTCCCCTGCCCTGGGTAGGATAGGAGGTCAGAGTGATTGGTCATTTCACCTTAATTCTAGTGTCATTTAACTTAATTCTAGATCTTTCCCTGGCACTAAAAGACCTTACCATTCTGCAAGTTGTATCTGAAGTATCTGAAGTATCAGGTGTGTTTTCTAGGTGTGGCTATCTGTGGAGCTACCACTAAACGTTAGCAGTTGGTCAGGAACTTGTGAGTGGGTTTGGACAGGTTCAGTCGTTCATTCACTCTTGCAAATAAAGACAAAGCAAAACAATACAAATATCAGTACATTCAGTACTTGCTTTGTACCAGGCACGGTGCAAGGCATTGGGTTGTTATAAGAAATGGCTTTTGCCCTTAGGAAGGTATAGTCAAGGGCAAAGTCTCAGGTTAAAAATAGCATGATCACAATAGGATAAATGCTAGAATAGAAATATGTACAAGGTGGTATGAGGACACAAAGGAAATGGTGATTAATTTCCCAGTGAGAAAGTTGGAAGGAGAGTGGTATTGGAGTTGAGTGTGAAGATTGCAGAGAAGTTTACCAAGTAGAGGAAATAGAGGCTGGAGGTAGTTCAGGCAGAAGGGAATGATGTGCCAGAAATGGAGGCCACAAAAATGCAGGACATTCAGGGAAGTTGAATGAGGCTGGACAGCAAGGGGCAGAGGAGCAAGTGGCTGGAAATAGGTCTAGTAAGGGAAGTTATAACCAGATTTTCCAAGACTAAGCTTGGAAGAAAACTTTACTGTGTGCAGGCAGTGGGTAATTACTACCACGGAGTGAGGTGGACAGATCTGTGTGGTTGATATATAACCTAATGACAGCATGGAGACTGGTGGGAGGGGGAGAAGGCTGAAGAAGAGCGTCCAGTTGGGGAATCGTTGCAAAAACGATGATGTGTGAGCCACAGCGTTGGAATGAGAATGGGAAGATCGGGGGTCTAAGTTATTTAGGAGATAGAATCATTAAGACTTGGGGACTGAGCTGGGTTCGAGAGATAAAGGCAAGGATTTCTCCCATTGGCATTGAGTCCTAGTGCCTAAGGTAAACAGGAGACAGAAGATAAGAAGTCAGTTTGCGGTAGGGGGGGAGGTGCTTGAGTATTAAAGTTAGCATAACCGATGACCGCGTGGGGCCTGCAGCCTAGGGAGGGATTAGAAATACTGATTTTTTTTTTTTCAATAAACGGGCCAAGCGTGCATGATGTGTAAGACCTGGTTCTGTATGGTTTGGGGAAAGGAGAAGTGAACGTCCTTTGTATTTTCATTTGTTTTTTGACATTTCAGAATGCCTACATCCTGTTCGGAGGTTTCCCATGTGTTGTATTTTTGCATCCTCAGAAATGCCTTGTGAGATTAAATTATCCCCATTTTTCCAAATAAGAAATTTGAGGCTCCAGCAGGTGAAGTAACCTGCACATGGTCATGTGACCAGGGAGCTGCCCATCTAGGAAGTAACCAGAGATTTTGCTGTGCCCCAAGTTCATGTTCTTTCCTCTCCCCATAGCGTTCTCTGAAGTTCCGTGTCCTTGAGGAGCTTACACTGTGGTTGGAGAAACAGAACATAAGGAAACTCATCATGACGATATGGGGAAATGAAAGGGGCATGTACAGTGTGTGCCTTGGGTGTACAACAGATGGGGAACTTTGTTCTGGTGCAGAGGAGAAATGAGTGGCAACCAGGGAGAGGGCCAGTGAAGCCTTAACCAGAGGTAAGGGTGGGTATTTAAGCCGGGCCTGGGACATGGAATTTGCCAGGTTGGATGGGGGTGGAGACAGTTCTTAAAGGTCATCACAGAGCTTGGCTGCTAGACTTATAAAGCTAATCTGTGGGCCAAGGCAGAAGCAGATTAGAGTTAGAAGGTAGGTAAAGGACCAAGGAAAGATAGGGGCAGGTAGTTACTAGGGGGACACAGGGCCGGCGTCGGAAGGCAGGCACCCACGAGGTCACTTCACCGTAGAGAGAATGAATGGGCCTCTGTGGCCTTCTGAAGCTCCAGTGGGAGAGGTTTCCTGAGTCTGGCCAAGGGAGGCGATGGCAGAAAGGGGGTGAGAACCTGAAGCTCCTGGTGGGCTGAAAAGGGAGGGAGGTGTCTGGGACGGGAGTGGGGAAGCAAAGCGGGAGCAGCAGGGGTTTCGGCTACTTGAATCCATTGTCGGTACTCGCTCTCCCTCCTGCTCTGTGGAAAGGCGGGATGCAGAGGAAGGAGCCTGTGGCTTGGTTGGCCCGCCTTTGTTCTCTGAGCCCTGACTCGTGGTCTTGGTACGAGGTCAGAGCCCTGGAAATTGGGCCCCAAGGAGGGGCGGGTGGCCAGCAGGAGCGTTGGGGATGATGAGCTATCGGCAGCAGTCCAGTGTCGCTGGCTCTTCCCCCTGACACACCATCGCTCCCCATGTAAAGCCTCAGACTCTGCCGGCTGCGGCCCGATTTGGCCGTCGGACGCCACAGCTCCTGGATACAGTGCTTCCTGCCCTTCTGAGGGGCCCTTGGCTTCAGACTCAGTGGAAGGGCGTGAAGCTGGTTGTACCCAGGGACCTCAGGAGAAGGTCCCTGCAATGCCCCGCGGGGACAGAGGGCTGATTGTGGCAGGTGGCCTGGCTCCCCGGCAGCTCCTGTCACTCGCAGCCGCCCAGGAAGGTAGGTTTCTGAGAAAGGCTGGGAGCAAAGGGCAGCGAGCTTAGGTAGTAGGCAGCTGCATCAGTCTAACTGCTCTTCTAAAATTAATGGGGCCTTTTATCTCTGAAGAACAACTTTAAGCACTCGTGTGATTTGGGAACAAAGATGCAGGTCGGGGGAGAGCTGGGCTCCCCTTGAAACACAGTCCCCCATTTGGTAAAACAATCTCTCCCTTTCTTTCTTTCTCTCCTACCTGCAGATCAACGGATTACGGCGCCACCTATGAAAAGCTCAATGACAAAGTGGGCTTGAAGACTGTCCTCAGTTACCTCTACGTCAATCCCACCAACAAAAGGAAGGTGAGAGGGGGTGGTCAGTGGGTCCTGGGCATTCGCTGCGGAGTGGCAGGGCTTCCAAGGCCTAGGAGTTAAGGAAAAAAACCAGTAGCCGTGGAGTCACTTACAGAATGCCTATTTTATATGCCAAGAACACCACAGACATTGTAATTCTAACAACTGCCTAGTAGCAATAATAATAATAACAACAATAACAATAATAAAACTACGTAAGGGGTTCCTCGCAGCCAAGGATGGCGGTGTGTGCTTCACATACCTTAGCTCATTTATCCTCACAGTGAATCTCTGGGGTAGAAATGACTACTGTCCCCATTTTACAGATGAAGAAACTGAAGCTCAGGGAGATTAAGTAACTGTCTAGCCTAATGCCAGACAGTAACAGATAACATGGAGCAACAGATCTGGGATTTGAAAATGGTAAATGGTTCTGCTTGACTCCAGAGATGAGCCCTCCTACAGCCTCCTTTTTGCTGCTCTGTTTTCAGAGAGCTCCTTGTAAAGAGGGAGTCGGTTTCCTCCAAGGGAAGGATAGGCAGCCCCTGGATTCTTCCACTTGCTCCAGAGCTCCTTCTGAGGCCCAGGGGAGCACACTGGCTCTGCTGGCCTCTTCTTTTCTGTCTTTCCTCTTCACTTAACAGCCAGGACATGGGTGAAATCATATAAGGTCAGACTTTGGTCACTGAGACCTCCTGGGAGGAGGGGGCCTGGGATGATGGATGGTTTTAGAAAATAAATGCTGTGTCCCAAAGGGTTGTCATTTCCCCATTTTTCCATATTGTTATTTGAATTACTGAATGTTAGAGCTGGAAGGGATCATAGATTTCATCGATACAAGCAGTTATTTGTAGTTTTTGAACTGCAGTCTTCTGCCAATGTGATTAAAGCTCTAGAGCTCCCCTCTGGACACATGCCCCCCAAATTTTGCAAACAATTTTTAGGTGTTTAGGAACACCTTGAATCCCCCCTCTGGACCCAAGATGTCCACGGAGTCTTGGTTGAGAATCTTTCATCTATACCAATAGTCTCAATTCCCAGATGAGGAAACTGAAGCCAGAAAAGGCTCCAAAGCCAGGTACGGAATGGAGCCAGTTAGAGCTCAGGACTCCTGATGCTCAGTATAGGTTTCTTGGCTTCAGCCCAGGCTCTGCTCCTTTTCCTCCTGTATAGTCACAGCCCCGTGCTTGAAAACTCATGGTCTAGTCCTGACCGAGGAGGTTGAGGCAGTTGCTTCATGGCCTTGAATTGAAGCCACGTCCATGATGGACACATGATAAGACTTGACTGAATCAAGTCAGCCATGATCTATCTCCACTCTTCCTCTGCCTTCTCCCTTCATTAGGAAGGAAGCTGAAGCCCACAGAGGACAGATGTCCCACCCATGTCACTCAGCTGGTCAGCGGCAGGATGGGCAGTTGGTTTTTAACTCCCAGTGACTTGGGGTCAGGTGGAATCATAGGGGGGTGTCTGCACTCTGGGAGAAGCAAGAAGCGGGTATTTGACACATGGCAGATGTCCTTTAGCATTGATCTCTGACCTATGTCTGGACCACAGCAGAATTAATCACATCTTCATGTAGGTGACAGATCAGCTGTCTTCATGAGGATTTTCCCAAGGGGCACGTGAAGGGTCACACCTGTTGGCATCCATTCTGGTAGTCATCTGTCATGTATGTTTCCCATCGGACTCCTACTCATAACATCTCTTTCAGTCTTTTTTCCATTTTTCTCCATCCTGACTGTTTTATCTCTTCTTAGTATGATCTAGAGGTGCTCAGTAGTGTGGGAGACAAAGGGCAGGGTAAGGCAGATACTCAGGGTTAGAAGGATCATAACGCCGGGATTTGGAGCCCACTGGTGCAGAAGTGCACCTCCATTTCTCCTTCCCAGAGGTGATGTTCAGACCATGGGCTCTCTGGAGCACTTCCTCACAGGAATCATTGCCCAGTTGACAAAAGTGAGGCTGTTTTGCATGTCTTTTCAGAGAAACACCACCAAGACACAGTTAAATCCCACCTTAAGAGGCACTGCCGGGCTTCCCTGGTGGCGCAGTGGTTGAGAGTCCGCCTGCCGATGCAGGGGACATGGGTTCGTGCCCCGGTCCCGGAGGATCCCACATGCCGTGGAGCGGCTGGGCCCGTGAGCCATGGCCGCTGAGCCTGCACGTCCGGAGCCTGTGCTCCGCAACGGGAGAGTAGGCCACAACAGTGAGAGGCCCACGTACCACAAAAAAAAAAAAAAAAAAAAAAAGAGGCACTGCTGCCCAGAAGGTTAAAAGTGCAGACATTTTCTTCACTCAGATAGGGAACAGACAAAAGATAGACTAATATCACGGATTTGTTTATTTATTTATTTTGGAAATACCAATAGACATTAATTTCATAAGGAGACTGTGTGCTCCTGAAGGACTTTCTGAGTCATCCGAGGAGAGATGAAATTAGATTCTGTTTCATTTGGTGTCTTTGATTGTATTCTGAGCCTTGGGGTGCTGATGGTGCACAAATATTCTACCTCGTGACTTTCTCTTAACTAGAATATTCAAGTTCACTAGACTGTGCTTCTCAAGCCGCTCAGGCAAACTGACAGTTAGATGGAAATGAAAACACTCTTATTTGTTTCTTTATTGGTCTGGTACTCTGGGCCATTATGACCTTGTAATGAAACTGTTTTGGTTTTTTTTACGTGTCCTGCTTACACGTCTTGGAGTTTAAACCTTTGGTCACCTGGATTCTCATCTGAGCTTGAATTAAGCAGGATTCTTTTGGTTCTCAAAGCATTCAAATGATCGGTAGCTGCCCATGTTCATCGACCAGCTCATGGAAGTCGTCTGCAGCAGATTTTTCAGTTCATCTTGTCAAAACACTTGCTTTTCACCTCAGGAGTTACTTATGTGACAGGTGGCTACTGCTTTCCTTGGAGGCTATGAGTACATCAGAGTTCTGTCACCCCTAGCCAAACAGTAGAGTGTGCTTGTATTTATATAGTTGTTCCCAAAGCTAATTGTTGATGTCTTAACACTTTTTTGACAACATAAAATCTCCACATGTAGATAGCTAATAAGCGATTAGGTTGAAAGTAGAAGTGGTTAACATGTGTACAGTCTCCTACTAGTAATAACCTTAGTTAGCGTTAAATATGCTTGGATTCCTTTTAGAAGCTTTATCTATATAATTTATCTATATAAATTATCTATATAATTTTATCTATATAATTGCCAGTCGTCCCAGGCACTTTAGAAGGCAGGCAAGATAAGGAAACAGCCTCTATGTAAATCACACCAAGCTTGTTTTACCTATAAATGGTGAGACTGCAACAATCTTTCCAAGAGGTTTATTTGGGGGACAAATTAGGATACATCTGGCAATGCTGGACTCCCTCAAGGAAGCTGAGATTTAGATTAGTGGTGTCTACTAGTTTTTTTTCCAAATTAGAGTATTGATATGAAGGGCTGGGTGCTACTTGAGTTGAAGTGTTCTAGACCATCCTAAGGTAGGGGGCATCAGCGTTATTTTAATGGCGTTGACCTGCCCCACTCGTATTTGATGTGATTCTGCATCCCTTGCTGTTTGCTTTTCTCTGGCCACTGGCCAGTTAGCCCATCGCCTGGGTGATGTCTGCGTCTGGCACTTTGAACACGAAGAGCACTGCTCTTCGTGTTCCCCATGTGGATGTGAGGCTCGCCTCCGGAGGAGGGCTCTGCTCACAGCCTCCCCTTCCCTTTGCAGGAGATAAATGTCCCTGGGTTCCTAGAACTCGTGACTGTCAGCTGACTCTGTCCCTAGGCCCATGCAGAATGGCATGTGCCGAGGTCAAGCCTGCATTTACCAGCACTGTGCTTTGTACAAACAGGCTGAAGTCTTTGTGCCTCAACAAGGGAGGGGCTTAGCTTAGACACAGGTATCTGTTTAAGAGCAAATCTTTGAGTGGATGGAGAAATGCAAGCCTGTTACGGCCTAATTGCTCTGGCTCGAAAACGGCTGACACCTGCAGATTTGGAAAGAGTGTTTTGGAAATGACAGAGAGCAGACAAAAGTCCTGACTGCCAGGGAATGTGATCAAATTACTGCAGGGTAGAGGTGTGTGCGCCTGTGTGGGGATGGAGGAAGGCAGGAGGACCATAAGGGCTGACGTCAGAAGAGGATAAAGACTTTTTAAAATTGAGCTCCTAATAAGTTCTGGGCACTAGACTAAGTTCACTTCTATACTCTAAGTTTCACTCTTAATCCCCTGAGCCTGGTAGTTTTGTTCCCATTTGGCAGGTGAAGAAATTGAGGCTCAGGCAGATGAGCCATTTGCTTTCTCTAAAGTAGCTAGACCACCTCTGTCTGACCACCTCTGTCTGAGGTGGTCCATCCACCTCTGTCTGACCACACAGGGCATGCTCTCTACTCTGACCTGCCTCAGCTCGGCTGCCCCTGCCACAGGTAAAAAGACCAGGTGAGTGCATTCATCTCTCTATTCGTAGTAACTCTGTTGCCTGGGGTTTTCTGCCCATTACTGTTAGAGGATTAGCAGTTTTTTGGAGGAGGAGAGGAGTGTTAGATCCTCCTTTCCTAACTGATTTACCAGGGAGAAGGATAATTACTTCCAGGCTACCCTGCAGAAATACAGTGGGAATTACCAGTCAGATTTCTCCGATGAGCAGGCTGCCTTTGTCAAGCTGTTAAGAGGCATTGTGTGTGTGGTCAGGTGTTGGTTATTCCCGTGTCAGTCTCTCAATACAGCGGCATAACCCTGAGCAATCTTTGACACAATGGAAAACCTCTAAGCAAAACAAAACACAGACTCTTAAGATCTTGGACCCCTGCTTTCCTTCACCATGTCTCCTGAGATCGTTGGAGGGGTCAGGGAAAGTCAGCTCTAAGGTAGTACACTTTCAATTCACAGATATTAAAATCTCTTACACTAAAGCAAAGCAAAAAAAGAATGTGGAAAGATAATTTTAGGCTGTTAAACTATCTGTTAAGTGTCTAGCTCCGAGCAAAGTATTTTGGATGGGAGTTTCCGGCTTTCAGAAATGTGCAGTCTATTTGGGCAGACGAGATGCACACAGAAAACAACTGCTTGCATAGACCTAGGGACTCAATCGCAAATGCAGACAAGGGCCAGGCAGGTAATGTCCATGAGAGATGTTGGCCAGGTGGGGACTGCAGCAACCGCTCTGTAATCTAAGCTCCAGATAGATGACTGTCACCCCTGCGAGAACAAGGGCTCATTACAACCACACCATCATTGTCATCAGTTCCTGATTTTCTTAACAGATTTTTCTCTGCGTATTTTCACGTGAAACTTACGTATTTCGAAATGTGTTAGACAGGCTAGGTTGTGGAGTTCAGGGTGTGGGGCCTGGCAGGCTGTCCCAAATCTACTTTAATCCTTGTATCCAGTTGGTGTCATGTGCCATGACCTGAGTAGTAAGTAATTCTCCAGGTGAAGAGTTGGTATTTGCAACGTGGTCTTCGGGGCAACAGAATAAGGGTAACACTTAGAAGCTGCTCTTGCTGGGGGCCTGCAGTGATGCTTTTGTGATCCGAGTGAGATAAATTAAGCTGAGCATGGCTCCCAGAGACCTCCCTTTGATTCAGAGGAATCACATAGAAGGTTCTGCAATTCAGAGGGACCTTTTGTGTCAGTTCAGAGTAAGACCATTAGAGTAGGAGAAGGCGGCAGACGTCTTCTTTCTGGTCCTGGTTTTCTGCCCCTGGTTTTCTGCCCCTGGGTGTTCTTGAGTAAGACATCTCCCTTGCAGAGCCTCCATTTCCCTATTTGTACAGTGGCAAGGGTGGGTCCTATACTTTTTGAGGTTCCTTCCAGCCTAGGTAGTCTGGATGACCACCATTTGGACTGTGCCTCTCAGAGGGCTACGTGGTGATATGTGCGCGACTGTGGACCTTGGGCTCAATGGATAGCCAGTTGGCTAGTCCTTGGAAGGGGTGGTCCCCAAAGCTCCTGGTTTTATGGCCACACATTGGCCAGATAAGCCCTCCCATTCAGGCCAGCTCTTCTGAAGTCCCAGTTCCTTGTTCAGAAGGTGGGCGGTTCCCTGAAAGCTGCTGTCTCTGCTGGTGGAACTCAGAACTGCAGCATTCTCCATGGCACAATTGAGGGGTTCCCTCAGCATGAGCTGATGCAGCTTCCCAAGAGCCTCACTGTGCTCACCCAGGCGTGCACAGCCCTCCTCTGGCAGGAAAGGGAGCTAGAGATGCTATCTGCATCTGTTCTGGCAACCCGGGGGTGAGGACACCAAGTATCACAGTAGCAGGCAAGGGACCAGCTCTGCTGCATCACACTTCTTCCTTCGTGGCCACCTACTTCCTACAGCCTCAACCAGGCACCTCATCTCTGTGGACCCTGCTTTCTTCCTTCAGAAAATGTGCACAATAAGCTATATTTAAAGAGCAAGTAAGAGAAATCCCTCTTAGCGCTAATATTCATTTCTGTTTCCAAGGTAACAAGTGTTTATGAAAATAATAAGAATGACAGTAGGGCTTCCCTGGTGGCGCAGTGGTTGAGAGTCCGCCTGCCGATGCAGGGGACACGCGTTCGTGCCCCGGTCCGGGAGGAACCCACATGCCGCGGAGCGGCTGGGCCCGTGAGCCATGGCCGCGGAGCCTGCGCGTCCGAAGCCTGTGCTCCGCAACGGGAGAGGCCACAATAGTGAGAGGCCCACGTACCTCAAAAAAAAAAAAAAAGAATGACAATAATAATGGTGAGGAGGGGGAGGGGCAGCAGCTAGCAGTTTTTGAGAATTTTTACTATGTGCCAAAAATTATTCTAAATGCTTTATGTGAATTAACTCATTGAATACTTCACCAGCAACTCTATGATGTGGGTGCTATCATTAGTCCATTTGCAGATGATGAAGGTTTGATGAAGGTCCGTTCGACCTGCTCAAATTTCGTTGCTGATGGTCACTTACCTTGGTCTAACTTGCTCGTGTAACTCACTTTCACTCATATTTAATTCTTAGACTCACCACGTGTTGGGGATAAAAGGGCCCTCAGAGACTGTCTAGGCAGGCCCTCATTTAACAGAAGAGACCACCTGTGGGCTTGCCCGAGGTCATGAAGTCATTTGCAGCAGAGCCAGTGCTGGCACTGGGTCTGCTGACTCCTAGTGCAGTATTCTCTGTTCAGCCCATGGGCTGTTGACAGCTGGAGCACACAGATCTGGTGGAGAACCTGGACTGGGGACCGGGGTGGGTGCAGGTAGGGAACAGTTGGGAATATGTACTCCCTGCCCATCTCAGTGAGCGTGTGTTATAAGCTGTAGGCTTCGTGCAAACATCCATAGCTTCTCATCTCTCTGGTCTCAAAGCCTGAGCAATATTGCAGCTGGAATCCCATTTCAGATGAACCTGGATGAGAAATCAAGGGTCTGGAATCCAAACTGCCTTGAGCACATTGGAAGCACAGAATGGTTGAGTAGCATGCCCAAGGCAAATGGCTATCAAAGAAGTGAGACTAGGTCCCCTGGGGCAGAGTGTCAGGGAAGGAATCAGGATTTCTGGTTTAGACCTTTCTCTTCATTAGCTGTTGGGCTTTGGAAAAGTCATTTAACTTGTCTGAGCCTCCGTTTCTCAAGCTGTAAAGTGGGGATAAAAGACCGTTTACCTATCCCCTCTTTCTGGGACCATAATTAGGATAAAATGAGAAACGTCATTTTTTTTGCAGGAAACCAGCTACAGAAAGGGACCCCTCATATGGAGCTGCCCTCAGGAGCACACCCTGGAATCCAGGGACCCTGCAGGCCATCCACAGGGCTGCTGGGCCTCCCCTGCTGGGCTCCCTGCTTCTTAGCTTCCTTGAGGAGGATGTAGACCCCAGAACCCTGGGTTTTTAGAGTCTCACATCCTGCCCTGTCTAGGAGGCGTGCTGCCACCTGCGTTTTTCCAGTCGTCTTCCCTCTCTTTAAAAACCAAACCTGCTGACTGCCTGAGAGAGATTGATTATTCTGCTGATGGAGAGAAATGGTCCCACTCTTGTTAATTCACAACCACCTCGTTTTTCTTGCCTCATAAATTAACAGTTACCGAGAGGCTAGAGCAGTCTTTCGGAAGTTGAGTTTAGGGGGAAATGTGTGAGAGGAAGGAGTGAAAAAAAGGAAAAGAACAGAACTTGGACCAAACCGTCTTCATTTACTGATTCCAAGTTCAAACCTTTTTCTTCTTGGTATGTTCAGAAAAAGAACCAGAAAGGAAACCCCCCGAAAGTGAAAGTATCTGACTTCTTCAGGGCCTGAGAAATCAGAACAAAGGAAAGTTAAGAAGTCGGAAGAGAGGTGGATCAATGAAGGGGCAGACACTGGTTTACAAGTTTCCATTTGCCTTTGCAAGTGTGACCCAGTGATGGAGTGGATGTGAAGTGTGGTTCAATTCAAACTAATCACTTAAAGGAAAGGAATCTAGAGTAATTCTTGGAAATTCACTCTTTAGTCACAAAGTCCCTTTCTCGGCAAATATATGCATGTGGTCCCCTGTATAAATTGCTGCGGTGCTCTAGCCAAGAATTTATTTAAAGACTCATTAAAATGATCACTAGTTTTTTTTCTTCTGCATTTTATTTGAAAATGGGAAGAATATAAACCTATAGCCTGGCTTCTCTCCAAAGTGCCCTTTGGGGTTTGCATTGAATATATCATATTTTTTAAAAATAATGATATGATTTGCAGTAAGATTATCCAGGCACTTAAGAGAAATAATAAGAATTAGCTCTTTACTGTACTTCTTCATGATTTATGTTTGCCTAACCTATTCTTTTTAATTTTATTTTTCTTGGTTTGGGGTTTTATATACACACACACACATGCATCTGTGTGTGTCTAGAAGATGTTCAACAAAGAGCATTGTGCAAACGTTAGAAATAACTGAAAGAGTTAATACTGCACCAGGCTTGAAGAAAGAAGCTGTCCTGTGGCACAATCAGAGCCAGTGAAAGATAGAGGCAAAAATTGGGTAGACTTTGGAAGAAATCTTGCGATTTGGAGAAGGAGGGAATAGAAATGACAAGCTCAATAGGAGAATGAGGGTTTGGAGGTCTTAATAGGTGTATTGCGTTTAGCAGCAGCAAGTCGAGAGAGAGATGGGTGGGGCTATATACTGTAGACCCATCGAGGCTCAGGGATGGAGTTACGACTCAGTGCAGAGGGCATGGGGAGCCGTAGCAGGCTTCTGAGCTAGGGGCTGATAGCGTGAGAGCTGCGTATGAGAAAGGCTGACTGACGAGAGCCCCTTGGACCAATGAGGTGCCTGGATCCACTGGTTCCATCTTTTCTCCCTGCCCTGCCCTCACCAGACCTTCTGGGTGTGTTTTCTGAGCATCACAGGCCAGAGCAATTTTTGCAAAGAGCCCGGGAAGCCAGAGCGATACGTTCTTCCTAATATTCTGACGCACAAGTTATACAGCAGATGGATCTCACTGCCCCTGAAGCAGAGATATTTGTCACAAAAACCACCACCACCAGTGAAAGAAGCAACTATTTTTTTCTTCCTTGGTGAGCTCAACCAAGCAGAGAGATTGCTACTGCCACGCACGCCTCGCCCCCAGCCGGTCCCCGCACTACCAGCCCAAGGTCAGAATGACAGACGTCAGCGCTCAGCACACGCTCTGCTGCTGAGCATGTCCGGGTAATGAGGGGCGAGCATCCTGGGATCCTCGGGCCGCCAAATGGCTCGAGGGCAGGTTTGGAGCAAGCAAGTCCCGGTCCCCGCAGCCATGCAGAGTGAGACACTGACCTCAGTGACAAATGGGGGCCCAGCTTGGTGCTGGCAGCCCCATGCGGAGGGTCCCCGGGGACAGGAGCGGACAGACAGCCCTGGCCCTCTGCAGCCCGAGTCTCACCCTGAGCAATGGCCGGGCTGTCTTATGATGACCAGACGGAGGAAAGAAATGAACCAGAGAGGATGGAGGTACAAGAAATGTATGTGAATATCTCTCAGCTGCCAGAGATGGGAAAGAGTGCGGTTCAGTTTAGAAAGTTTCCCGCTGTTCCTGGTTCCTCGGTGGTGCCCAGCGAGGAGTGATGAGGAGGAGGGAAGGGCTTCACAGCACACCCCGCGCCTGGCTGTGTGACCTTGGATGTACAGTTTACCTTCTCTAAGCCTTAGCTTTCTCATCTGTAAGTGGGGCTCACAATGGGATTTAAAAAAGCAAATTTAAGAATGAAATAACATAATGTATATAGAGCGCACAGGGTAGGGGTTCAGCAGTGTGACCCCAGTTCCATGGACCTCTCTTTGGCTTCCCCTCTGCTCAGCAATGCCTCCCAGTTCCCAGGTAGCCCATTTCTAATAGCCGACTTTTTCATCCTGGGAAAAGGAATCTACCCCTTCCTCAAACCAGCATGAGGCAAAGTCTGTTCAACTTCCAAAACAACAAAAGAATTGTCCTCTCTCTATCCCTTCCTTTTCTCCCTCTATCCAGCCACCTGCCTTGTGTGCCTTCTCACGGATCCATTGATTGCTTCTATCTCACTTAACGGACAATACATTAAAAGTGATGGTTGCCAGCCCTGGGTAGTATGTGCAGAGCCAGTTTCCTCCCATTATCACCCAAGCCCCATTAGGCACGTAGAACTGCTTCGCATCCGGGTCTGCCTGGCTCCAGAGCCCCAGGGAGCCCTCCGGCATTGTAACCCCACGAAACGCCCCCTCCATCTGTGCAGATGCACACCTGGATTCATTGCTCCCTCTTGGTGGTGTACAGATGATCTGTCTCGAAAGCGCACGTCTGGGGAGCTCGTTGCTGTTGGGTGGGTGCTCTGCGCCAGGCCCAGGAAGCACACAGGCGCTTCAGGCTTGGACCCTGCACAGGCAGAGGTGGTATTTAAGTGGGACTTTCATTTGGGGCTGAGAGCTGGGAGAGAAGCAGTTTCCCCAAGACCTCAGAGACTGTAGTTATGACAGCAACTGCTAGACGAGACATCAGGACTGGGGACTAGGTCCAGCACGAGTGTTAGAAAGAAAGAAATTTGTTGAGCACTTCCTGTGTGCCATGCTCATGGTTTTACGTGAACACTTTCCTTACAAAAATATATAAAGTTAGGGACTTCCCTGGCGGTCCAGTGGTTAATAAGACTTCGCCTTCCAATGCAGGGGGTGTGGGTTCGGTCCCTGGTCAGGGAGTTAAGATCCCACATGCCTCGGGGCCAAAAAACCGAAACATAAAACAAAAGTCATATTGTAGCAAATTCAATAAAGGCTTTAAAATATACACATATATAAAGTAAATACTGTTATTATCCTCATGTTATGAGAACGTTAGGGAGACGAGAGAGTGAGAATGATTGCGGGCACTCATGGGGGGAAGAAAAAGAGAGAGAACGCATCAAAGCAAAAAGACAGAGGTCTCCGAGCTGCGGAGATGCCAGGCCAGGCTTCAGACCCAGGTTGCCCAAATTGGAAACATAAGCTTTTAGTATGCTGTCATATTGGCCTCCCTCGGCTTAGATGGACATGGTGACCTTCTGGAAACTGCTCTTTATATATCTAAAAAAGGAGTGTAGATATGCAGAGGGATGTGTTTCCTTCAGTCCAACAGTGCCGTGGTCCTGTGCTGAGAAGTTGTGGAAGATGTTCACTGTGGAGAGAAGTCAGAGGAACACAGGGGTGCCGAGTTTCCTTCAATGTCGGACAGACCGTAGACTAGGGAAGATGGGGCGGTTTGTCGCCTGTGGAAAAGGCCTGAGCATTCAGTAGTTCTCTGGGGTGAGCACAGCCTCGGCTCTGGCATTCCCACTCTGGAGCCCCCTAGGGTGGGGCTGCCTGGGTCCCCAGGGGTCTCTTTCCACTTGGGCAAGAAGCGACTTTGTGCAAACCCTGGCTCTACCTCTTAGCAGCTGGTAGCTTGGGAACATTATTAACTATTTTTTTTTTTTTGCTGTACGCGGGCCTCTCACTGCGGAGCACAGGCTCCGGACGCGCAGGCTCAGCGGCCATGGCTCGCGGGCCCAGCTGCTCCGCGGCATGTGGGATCTTCCCAGACCGGGGCGCGAACCCGTGTCCCCTGCATCGGCAGGCGGACTCTCAACCACTGCGCCACCAGGGAAGCCCCACTGTTAACTATTTCTAAGCCTCCGTTTCCTCGTCTGTGTCATCAGGATAATGCTAGTACCCATCTCATAGGCTGATAGGAGGATTAAAAGAAAAATGCTTGCAAATGGTTGGCCAGTGACTGAGTCTGGTGTCCGGTTAGTAAATACCATTACTATTACTCTTATCATTGCCCCGATGTCAGGACAGCCGGTGCCTGCAAACGAGGGGTCATCCCATGTGGAAGCTGCCCATGTACTCGGCCTGGCTGGGCACCCAGGCCCTCTCTCTGGCATCGGGTGGTTGGTTTGGAGAGGTGTGGCTCTGGTAGGTGACTTGAAGGTTGTCTGGTTCAAGCCTCTCATTAAACTGATGAAGAAACTGAGTTCCTAGGGGGGGACTCTCACTGACTCAAGGTTGCCCGGCCACTTAATGGCAGAACTATGGTTTTGGACCTCAGATTTCTGGCTTCAAGCCCAGCGCTCTTCCTGTGAAGTGGCACAGAAAGATGATGCACAGTGCAGACAGACCTAGGCAGACGGGTGGCCAAGGACACTGACAGCTGCGAGCTTTGAGGCTCTTGTTGTCCGTCCAGTAAACCCAGAGTCTCCAGGGCACTGGGACCAGAAGAGGCCAAGTCAATCTTTCAGACCAGGGTGACTCAGGTGGGGAACTGCCCAAGGGCACACGGCCATGGATAAGGTCCCCAAGGCCATCTTGGACCCAGAGCAGGCAAGGGCAGCAAAATCAGAGGAGAGTCTGAGAAGAGGTTGAATAAAGAGGGAAAAGGTCCAAGTTGGAGAAAGAAGGTGTGCTAAAGTCCAAAGGGTGAGAAAAGGCCCCAAACAGAAAGACCAGCCAGAAGGGAAGATAGCAGGAGGCCAGCCACGGAGTGCATGGCAGGCCTGGGCACGGGGTTCCTGACTGGGACTGTCAGGTTATGGGCAGCCCGTTTTCATAGGGTACCTTTCCCTAGTTGGGGGATGGTAAGAGGAGAGGCACTTGACTGATTAAAACAGTCAGGCCAGGCCAGACAAGAAGGACAGACACAGGAGAAGAGTCGCAGAGAGATAGGATGCAATTATCCAAAGTGGTCGCTGGCCTGAACCTCCAAACTTTAATCATCCTTGGGGGGATGGTGACAGCAGATATATGCATGGAAGATTTCCTGACGCCACTCTGGACATTTGGAGAGGAGTGAGTTGATGTCAGAGCAGAATCTTCGCATGCAGCTTAGCTCTGGAAAGTCGGCTTGGAATAATAAAGTGCTGGCTTCCTGGTCTCAGCCTCCCTGCCTCGATCCCAAATCACAGAGCACCAGCATTTGATAGCTCAGAGGAGACCAGCCTCATAGACGCAAGGTTGTAAAAAGTTATCTCTCAGAGAAGATTTCCTCAACCCTAACAGCTTCGTGACGTGGCTGTCCGGAGAGCCTGTCTTGCCGCAGCTGGACCTCAGACAACTGTAAATGCTTAAAAGTACTCCAAGCCATCCTCTCCTCTCGAGCAGCTATAAACATGCTTTCTCTTTAGTCCTCCAGCTGCTTGCATATGAACTCATGCGTGCTGAGTTTACCCTGAAGTTTTGGGGCGGGTACTTGGGGTCTTGGACCATCAGCCTCTGGAAATGAGGGAGGGAGGGGAAGTGGTGAGGAAGCAGACCCTTACTCCAGCCATCCTCTCAAAAAACGACAGCAGTCAGAATGGGTCATTTATTTTTAGGAATCACCACTTTGATCATGGCACTCCTTACTCGGAAACTTTCACGATCTGCCCAGCGTCCCTGGGAGAAGTCTATATGTGTTTGTGGTTTAGCACGTGGTTCCGAGCTTACCCGTCCAAGCTTCTCTTTGTCCTTCTCAACAGTATCAGTTCTTTGACCTTGGACACATTTTAAATGCATCAAGAGCCACTGGTCTATTTGGAGGAAAGATAAATTCACCCATCTAACGAATATGTTGCAGTGTGTCTTGCGTCCTGGACTTTGGTTTTCACGGAGGCATGTCCAGGAGGGTGATAAATGCTCTGGGTCACGGAGGAAGGAGGTGCTGATTCTACCAGGCAGGGCCAGGAGGGCTCACAGTGAACCTAATATTGAAGCCAAGTCAGTGCATCAGGAGGAGTTTACTGAGGACTCTTGGCAGGGGTGGGTTGGGGAGGGTTTTCCGGGCAGAGGAAATAACATGTGTGAAGGCTTAGACATGTGAGAGAGTAAGGTATGTTCAGGAAGCCCCAAGAGCTTTGCAGGACGTGGGGTGAGAGTACACGTGAGGAGGTGGCAGAGGAGGAAAGAGAGGTGGTAAAGGGCCACGTGAGTAAGGGTCTCCTGTTCTGGGCTAGGGTGTTGAGTGTTTTATTCTTTGTTTGTTTTGTTCTTAGCAGAATATGGAGTGGGGAGTCATTGCACCTTTCTTAGAAAGGTCACTCAGGGAACAGGGTGAAGGACGGTGAGACTGACATCAGAATCCAGTATGACATTGCCTTATTATAAAAATTATTATTTTTAAAATTATTTTTTAAAAGATTAGAAGTCACATGAATGCCCAACCATGAGAGGTTTATTAGTCAATTAAAATACATTAGTGTGGTGGAGTACTGTGTAGTGATTGAAGATTAGGTTTGTGGATATTAAAAGCTGTTCATCACATATAAGAAAAAACAAAAACCAGGTTATAGAACCGTATATCTGAAATAAAGCAAGCAGAAACCTAGCGGCTGACATGATGCTCTGGGCAAGGGACGAGAGGACATGGACTCCTGCAGTGGTGGAAGGATGGCGACGAGGGGTGGGCTTTGAGAAGGGGTAGAGAGGTGGAATCAGCTCAACTTAGTGCTTGCTTACATGTTGGGATACAAAAGATTTAAGGGTGGTTTTCGGGATTTCAGTTGAGTGGCTGGGTAAGCGAGTGGAGGTTGGGGGTGTTTGTAAGACATAGATGAACTACAGAGAAAGAACAGATTTGGGGCAAAAGATAATCCGTTTGGTAGGGGCGTGTTGAGTTTGACAATATCCAGGTATGAAGGCTTTTAGGCAGTTGGATTTATAGGTCTAGATCCTAGGAGACAGGCTTATGCTTAAGAGCACGTATAAGTCTTGGCAAACAAAGGTAAATTCCACAATACAGTATGTTTGCGATTCTTGTTGTTGAACCTAGGATTAAGAGCAAATAAACCCTGTTCGACATCAATTCAGAAAATATTTATTAAAAATTTACTCTGTGGTTAGCACAGTGCCAGGCACAGGGCTCATCAAGATGAACAAGACTTGGTCTCTGACCAGGGAAACATATTAGAATAGAGGTATGTGTCAAATGCTTTGGTAACGCAGAGAGGGGAGTGATTAAGTTGACCATAAGTGGTTAGTAGGAAGATTTGGAACAGAGGTCACATTTGACTAAACCTTAAAAGATGAGTTAGAGTTTGCAAAGTGGATCAGTGGTTTACACATTGCTGTTGCAGCTGAATTTCGCTTTAGAAGTTAAGCATATTCTAGAAAAAGTGGGTATTAATTTGAATGCCAGGAAGCTGAATATTAAATTTATTACAGGCATTCACTATAAAATTCAAGTTCCATTCTAAGAGATTGCTGACACTGAATATGTGTTTTGTAAGCCAGTTTAAGTTCTCTCTGTTTGACTGAAAGCTCATGTCACCTTCACTTACTACGAGGCAAAGCAACATTGACTCTCTGAATATGGACGGTGCCTGTGATATGTTTTCCTCCAGTTCATCCCAGCCAAGTCAAGCTTGGGTTTTGGGTAGACAGCCCTCCACTAAGCTCCAGGCAGATGCCCCGATCCCCATGCCTGCTTCAATAGGAATGGGCGAATCTCTTCTTTCTCACCTCCAGGGGGTGTATTGAAGGTCACTCAGCAAAGCGGCGGCAGAATCCCACTGCTGCACGCACCTTGCCACACCACTGGGCACTTCCAAATGATGCTTCCCACGTGTTTGACCCCTCTCCTTTGGCAGTGCTTGTGTGTACTCTTCCCTTTAATTACAAGGCACAGCAGTGAGGACCGGTTCACATTTGAGCACCAGTGGGGATGGAAGCCAGCCAAGTGGTAGACACTTGACCTGGTGGAGGGTGACTGATGGGCAGAGTTTGGACTCCAGTCTTAACCCTTTGATTTTGCTGCTGCTTAATGTGTTCTCTGTACCTCCAGGGCCTCCTTTTGGTGCTTTGGGAACCCATTTAACCTCAGCTTGCCTCTTTCTCTACTGTTGTTAGTGCGTTAAATTTTTGACTGGGAGATAAATCTGGTGGAGAGACCAAACCTTCTGAAGCTGATATGGCTCTCAGTAGTTGGGAGGTAAATTTATAATCTGAGACTAGGCTGTGCTTTGACATCTTCTAGTTGAGTGGCCTTTATTGGTCAGGGAGGGATGTTTTTCAGGGAGAAGTGTTATGTGAGATAATTTGCTTTTATGCAGTCCCGACCCCACTCAAAATCTGCTAGCAGGGCTTCCCTGGTGGCGCAGTGGTTGAGAGTCCGCCTGCCGATGCAGGGGACACGGGTTCGTGCCCCGGTCCGGGAAGATCCCACATGCCGCGGAGCGGCTGGTCCCGTGAACCATGGCAGCTGAGCCTGCGCGTCCGGAGCCTGTGCTCCGCAATGGGAGAGGCCACAACAGTGAGAGGCCTGTGTACCGGAAAAAAAAAAAAAAAAAAACTGCTAGCGACTGCCCGTTGCCTTCAGGACTCAGGCCAAACTCATGGGATTAAAGCTACCCCCTCACCTGCACCAGATGTTTCCTCCTGCCCCATCTAACTTGTACTCTGCTACTCTTGTAGGATTCAGACACTCCACGTTCCCTTTCGCCTGTCCTGGCAGCTCCTGTGCTTGGGCTCATAGTGTCTTCTTGGAATTCTTCTCCCTGTTCTCTTCCTACTTACTTGAATTCTGACCATCTTCAGGGCCCCGTGTGGAGTCATCTCCTGCTAGAGACCTTTACCTGTCAACTCACCCAGTATTTCCTCCCACGTTGACTGGCGTTTTTCACTTTGTGTACCATCTTTTAATGTTTCTGCCTGTAGAAATTCGGTTAGATCTTTCAGGGTCTGGACTGAGTTGTCCCATTCTTGTACCCGTCACAGTGCCTGGTGCAAGGTCTTGCATGCTCTCAGAGCACAGCATTCTCGTGGCTGCCTTGGAGGGAGACCGTAGTGCAGGTGTTGGAGGCATTTCCAGGGTCGCTGGATCCCGGCCATCTGTCGATGCTTCTCAGCCTTTCCCTGGGCACGGCGTGTGGAGGGCTAACTGAGCTAGAGGGCTTTTGCTTCAGGTTTTAGCCCAGCTTTCCAGGTCCAGATGGCACCTGAGCTTGGCTGCCCCGTCCTGGACTCTCCTCCTGCGTTCAGCCTTCTGCTGGCTTCTCCTGTCACTGCAGCGGGACTAATGGCTTCTAGCTGTGATAGCTTATAATCTTCCCCCAGCATCCTCTGTCAGAATCCAGAGCCTAGCACCGTCTGCTGGGGGTGGGAGATGAGGAAGGGGAGGGGGACATTTGTGGTGGAGTTGATCACTCCCTCCCTGGTGCTTTCACAGCATTCCGTGTATCTCCTCTCCTAGTATAAATCTCCCTGCAGCTCAGCCATTCACGTCTCTGTCTCCCCCGCTAAACACTGAATCCCTCAGGGCCAGAACCATGCATTATCTGTCCAGGCTTCCTGGTGCCTAACACAGTGGGTGGCACTGGGTTGACATTCATTTCAACTGAGCTGAAATTAATAAGCCATTACTGAGTGAAAATAACCCAAGAAAGTGCCCAAAGCAGGTGAACCGTCTGAACTCCATCCATCACGTTCCTGCCGCTACTCTTCCGAACTTCCTTAAGGCTGTCCCATTGGGCCCACACGCTGCACGTATAGAGGACATTTTCTGTCCTCTGGGTGGAAGTACCAGTGGGAAAGAGG
This sequence comes from Aethalodelphis obliquidens, assembly GCF_003676395.1. Classification (NCBI taxonomy): domain Eukaryota; kingdom Metazoa; phylum Chordata; class Mammalia; order Artiodactyla; family Delphinidae; genus Aethalodelphis; species Aethalodelphis obliquidens. The sequence goes on from NW_020837955.1 coordinate 21,922,222, forward strand.
GAGGTCAAGGCAGGCCAAACTGTTTCTGAAGCTCTATGAAGTGACTACCCTCACCAAAACCTACTTAGAAAATTAATTTCCTGGTCGGTTGACACACTGACCCTGTTCCAAAAAGTGCAGAGAGATGCGAGCATAGTTCCACAACACTCGGAGATTAGAAGACCACATTTAAAATTCTTAAATTTGTTTTTATTGAAAAATGAAAAAAGAAATTGGGAGCTGGAATCCTTAATTGCTAGACTTATTGATCTATTTCATACCAGTTATTCTTTCTGGCTCTCTCCCCTGCGGGTCATGTAAAAACGCTGGGCTTTACACAACCCAGGGAAGAGCGGGAACATCTTTAACCTCATTTGGTGACGGTCTTCACTACACTTGGCCCTTGAGAAGTGTCCGTCTGGTCCATTCAGCCATGGCTCCCTCCGAAGCCATCTCTACTCCCTCTGTTTTGGACGGTGCTGTGCATACTTTCCTGAGGGTTCTCAAGGCTACTGACTTCATTCACAGGCTATATATATATATATATATATATACACAGTCGGTACTCACAGCCTCCCCCGTTTGAGTTTCTGCCACTCTGAATGCTGCTGATCAGGCTAAGAGAGCAACAGCTCTTCTTACTGTTATTGAATAAGACTTTAAGGATTTGGACTTTTCTCTTTTCAACCAGAGCACCAAAACTTAGACAATCTGGCTAACTTTCCTGGACTGGTCTAGGCCTTGGAAAAACAAGCAAAGATGATTTTAGCCTTGGCTTCCAAGTACAAGCCTCTTTCTCTTCTTGATCAGGCTCTGAAACACAGTAACAAAAAGGCTGTGATGTGATTTCCCCTTTGGGGGAAAAGAGACTCCAGTGCTTGGAAACCAAGCCCTGGCTGCTTGTCTAGGAAGGTTTATGTGGGGAAATGGGACTTAGCTTTTGTTACAGCCTGATGAATCTGGAGCACTGAGAAAGAAGACACAATGTTATGTCTTAATAGGTTATCCTGCTGTGTTAAATTCTCAATAAATCACCCTGCTGCAAGGACAGGGGTTGTCTTTTCTTTTTTAATGATAAAAACATCTTGTATTCATCAGAGAGGCAATGCTGAGATAGGATGAGAATGAAGGAGATCCAACTATAAAAGATCTGGACTGTGAAGGAGAGTCTGACCAATGTGGAGGGAATCTGACCAGTGGAATGGGTTGGAGCATTTCCTGAGGACTTCTAGGAGTCAGATACTATAGTTTTCTAGAGAAACTGTTGAAATATTCTGGAATACTAGAAAATTTCAGGAGTCCAGTGTCTATTGGAGAAACTGAATCTGTGATGAAAAGTCTTCCCACCAGGAAGTCACCAGGCCCAGAAGGCCTCACCAGTGAATTCTTCCAAATGTTTGGGGAAAAAATAACAGGAATCTTAGAGAAATTCTTCAGAGAATAGAAAAAGGCAGAAGTTTTTCCAGCTCATTATGAGGGCAGCGTAACCTGGATACCAAGACCTGAGAATGACATTAAAAGAAATAAAAATTACAGATTAATTCCCCTCATTAACATAGATGCAAACATCCTTAATAAAGTATTAACTAATTTGAACCAGCAAAATATAAAAAGGATAATATATCATACCCAAGTTGGGCTTATTTCAGGAATGCAATGTGACTTTAATATTAAAAATGAAATGTAATTCGGGGCTTCCCTAGTGGCGCAGTGGTTGAGAATCTGCCTGCTAATGCAGGGGACACGGGTTCGAGCCCTGGTCTGGGAAGATCCCACATGCCGCGGCGCAACTAGGCCCGGAGCCACAACTACCGAGCCTGCGTGTCTGGAGCCTGTGCTCCGCAACAAGAGAGGCCGTGATAGTGACAGGCCCGTGCACTGCGATGAAGAGTGGCCCCCACTTGCCACAACTAGAGAAAGCCCTCGCACAGAAACGAAGACCCAACACAGCAAAAATAAATTAATTAATTAATAAACTACCCCCAACATCTTCTTAAAAAAAAAAAAGAAATGTAATTCACCACAATTACATAATAAAGGAGAAGATCATATGATAATCTTAGTTGATGCAGAACAAATATTTGATAACACTCAGTACTCATTCATATCAATAACTCTTAGCCAACTGGAAAAGAGAACTTCCTTAATGTGATGAAATAAATATACAAAGATTAATATCAAGGATACAATGACCACAAGTGTTGCAAAGACCACAAAACCTGCATCTCCTAGCTTGTGAGACATTTCATTTAAAGTCTCAATCTCCTCTTCTTTTGGAGCATGAATAACCATAACTGTAGATCCCAGAATACTTAGCAAACATTCAGTTTTTCCATGAAGGTTAAGTCTTTCATTTAAAAAGTATGAAGAAAGAATGGCACTCACTAGGACACTGAGTGCCCCTAACGGAGCCACTACAGTGGCTGGTGCAAAGGCACACGCAGCAAAGTTGGCCACCTTGCCAGCTCCCGTTGATATCAGTCCAGCCCACCACAACCATTCTTCAAGATACGCATGGCCACCTTGGCCTGCTCTCATGGAGCCTTTTCTGGCAAGTCGCAGAAGGCCTTTTTTTTCAAAATGAAACTCCCTCCAATGAAAATGCTGGAACTCATAGCCCATCCCAGACCAATATGAAAGTCATATTTTCCACGGCCCTGGCTCATTTCGTTTGTTACTTTAAAAGTTCCTGTGAATCACATTGATCAAGAACAGAGAAACTGCTGGTGCTGGAGGCAGGATGATGCAGTCTTCAAATAGTTTGAAAACAGGATATCCATGGACACAGCGGCCAATCGGAATCTGCTTGGAAGTGCAGAGAAGTTCCTCCGCGCTATGTGGGGACAACAGTGGACACCCAGAAGGATGTTCAACCCCCAAAGCAGCAGCCAATGATATATTTCGCCTCTGGCCGGCCCGCCGCACGCGCGGCCACTGCCTTCGTCGCCGTCCAGTGGGAAGTGCAAGCGTCCGGGGCTGCAGCCGTGGTGCCTCTTCCTTCATGGGGGAGCGCCCAGGGGAACCTGTCCCGGACGACGTTTGGCCCCCACCGCCGCCACCAGGACCAAGGGGCACGGCCAATATATATATTTTAAAAACCCACAGCAAACATCACACTTAATTGTTGAAATTTTGAATGTTTTTCCCCTAAGATTGAGAATTGAATAGGATGCCCACTATCACCTCTTTTATTCAGCACTATAATGGAGGTTCTATCCAGTGGAAAAGACGAGAAAGAAGTCAAATGTATAAGGATTGAAGAGAGGGAAATGATAACGCAATTGTCTATGTGGAAATGTAAACAGACCACTAGAATTAATAAGTGAATGTGGCAAGGTCACTGGATACAATATGTATGTGCATATATATATATACACACACTATATATCTGTATTTTGTATATTTATATAAAATTCTATGTGATGATAAGCAAACAGAAAATAAAAAATATAAAAATGGTTCTGGGTATAATAGCATCAAATAATATCTGATAAATATGTAGGTAATAAGGTAATGAATAGAGTAGTACACAACGAGAAAGGCCTTGATACAGAAGACTACGAAACATGGCTGAGAGAGATTAAAGAAGGCCTGAATACACTGAAAATAAAACCATGTTTATGTGGCTAATTCTCTGCCAAACTCATCTATTAATTCAAAACAGGCCCAGTAAAAATTCTAGTGTACTTTTTCTGTGGAATTTGACAAGCTGATTCTAAAATTTATAGAAAACTGTGATGGACCAAAAGTATATAAGAGAATCTTGAAAAAAATAAAATAAGCTGAAGTAATTACACTACCAGATATCAAGACTTATTTAAAGCTGCAGTAATTAAGACAGTATGGTATTAGCACAAAGATAGAAAAATAGACCAGTGGAATGGAGCCCAGAAGTAGACAGATTATATATATACATATATATATATATATATATGTATATATATAGTTGCTTGATTTATAACAAAAGTAACATTGAAATGGTGTGATACAGAGGGTGTGCTTTTAAAAAAATGTAACTTGGTTTACTGAATATCCTATTATTTTTTAAAAGAAGTTTGTTTAACTCCTATTTTACTTCTACACAAAACCATTCCTGAAGAATTACAGATATAAATGTGAAAGTTAAAGTCATGAAGCTCCCCAACAAAAACATAAGAGATTATCTTCATGGCTTCTAGATAGGCAAATATTTCTTACTAGGCCACACAAAGTTTTGACCATAAAGGAAAATATTGATAAATTGAACTTTAAGTAACTAAATAACTTCTGTTCAGCAAAAGCATTATAAGAGTAAAAAGATAAGTCACTTAATAAGAAAAGATGTTTGGGGCTTCCCTGGTGGCGCAGTGGTTGAGAGTCTGCCTGCCGATGCAGGGGACACGGGTTCATGCCCCAGTCCGGGAAGATCCCACATGCCGCAGAGCAGCTAGTCCCGTGAGCCATGGCCGCTGAGCCTGCGCGTCCGGAGCCTGTGCTCCACGATGGGAGAGGCCACAATAGTGAGAGGCCCACGTACTGCAAAAAAAAAAAAAAAAGGAAAAAAGAAAAGATGTTCGTAAGATATATGTTATAGAGGACTCATATCTGGAATATATAAAGAATGCCTATAAATCATTAAAACAAACTGATAACTTAATAGAAAAGTGGGCAAAGGACCTGAACTGACATTTCATCAAAGAAGATATCTAAATTTCCAATAAACATACGAAAACTTGATCAACTTTATTAGTCATCAGGAAATGCAGGATGAAACCACTCTGAGATGCTTCATATAGCCAACATATTAGCTAAAATGAGAAATAGACAATACCAAATGTTGACAAGGATGTAAAGTAACTAGAACTTTTCTACACTGCTGAGAGGGATGGAAACTGTTATAACCACCTCGAAAAACTGGCAACAGCTACTAAACCTGACCATATACGTAGCTTATGACCCATCGATTCTACTCTTAGGTATAGATCATACAGAAATGCATGCATATGTGCACCACAGGGCATGTAAAGGAATGTTCATAGCAATAAAAGCCGCCATCTGGAAGCCACTCAAATGTCCATTAATAGAAAATGGGCCAATAAGTTATGGAATATTTATACCATGGAAAACTATACAGCAAAGAGATTTTGCTGCTGTAAGCAAGCAACAAGATGGATTAATCTCATAGAATGTGGAGCCATACAAGCAAGTGCAGCTCCGTTGATATAACATTTAAAAATGGTCAGAAGAAATGAATGTTAATAGAAGAGAGGATAATGGTTACTTTTGGAAGAGAGTGGACACATGGTGGGTTTCTGAGTGGCTGCTCTTTATGTCAGAGGCACACTCACCTGTGAACTCTGTGTATGTTGACTTCAGTATATTGTCTACATTAAATTATTTTGTAATGTTAAGGAGGCACCTTGATTTAAGAGGGGATTCATGGCTGCTCTATTCAACAACGCACAGTTTTTTCAAAAAATTAACCACACATACATACACCCACCCAAAAGAAAAGTGTGTTTCCTCCATGCTGTGCTTTTTCTTCAGGCCAGTGAATCCTCATTCATGTTGGGGAAGTTGAGTAGCTTTGGCGACCCTTTCGGGGGCTATGGGAATAGGCTTTGACTTAGGTGGTTGCTGTTTTGTAGCGGTCTGGTGTGGTTTTTAAGAGCCCCTATGCTGGCTTCAGGCAGACCTGAATTCTAGGCTCTACTACTTATTAGCAGTGTTATTTTGAGTGAGTAGTTTGAGTCCTGAAAGCTTCAGTATCCTTATCTGTGAAATGGGAATAATATTAATGCTTATCCTCTAGCGTGTTGTTATCAAATGAGGTAGCCCATGAAAGTGCTTCGCACAATGGCTGGCATATAGCATGTGCTCAGGAAGTGACAGGTTTGACAGTGGGGACAACAATTTCTTGACATACTGCTGGCTACGGAGGGGGCGGGGGGCTGTGTAAGATGCCCACAGGGGATTGAGAATGAAGAATCACAAACACAGGACTGCCAGGCTGGTTCCTTCTGCTCTCTTGTTCAGTCTCCCATCTCTTCCCTTGGGGCCCCCTCTCTGTGCTCCCCTTCCTCTCCTGTCTCACAGCAGCGCAGTGAATTCTAGCCACATTGCTCCCTGCCTGGGTCACGTTGTCCCTCCCTTTCTGTCTGAATGGTATGTATGGTTGCAGTGGAACCAGTCTGGTTCTATTTTATCAGCAGAAACCAGAATCATTCGGTAAGTGCTTTGTTGTGGTCAGACCATCCCAGGGGGTTTGACTCGGAGAGAGGGCACTCAGAACTCTGTAAACGCTGGGACCGTCTCCTGCTTGGAGGGAGGTGCGGCTGGCTGCAGGTCGGTAGCCTTACTGACTCCTCTGTTTCTCAGTTTCCCCTGGCAGGGAGCGCGCCCACGTCCTGGAATCACACAGCCCATATCCTTCCCCCTCTCCTTCTGCGGGAGAACCAGTCGCATGTGGCCCAAGGGAGCAAAGGCGTCAGAGCAGCTTCTCTTTATTTGGAGTTAATAGTTTTATGCCTCCTTGGTGGGATTTCTACATCCTAGAGAAATAGGGGCCCTCACTTCCTCTGAGCTTTCAGCCTGTCCCACTGGTGTGGGGATAGGGAAGGCAGATGTAGAAGGAACAGGGATTGCGGGGAACAGGAGTCTACACTGAAGCCAAACTCACCTCTGGGGGTGGCAAGGTGGGGTTGTTTGCCGTGCCCGGCATGGGTGATGGAGAGGAGTGATGGCAGCTCATGTTCCAGAAAAAGCCATGGTGTGGCCTATTAAGATTAGCATTGGTACCTAGTCTAATCTGCTACCCCCATCCTCACAGCCACATCACTTTTTTTTCTTTTAACATCTTCATTGGAGTATAATTGCTTTACAATGGTGTGTTAGTTTCTGTTTTTATAACAAAGTGGATCAGCTATACATATAGATATATCCCCATATCCCCTCCCTCATGTGTCTCCCTCCCCCCCCCATCCCACCCCTCTAGGTGGTCACAAAGCACCGAGCTGATCTCCCTGTGCTATGCGGCTGCTTCCCACTAGCTAGCTGTTTTACATTCGGTAGTGTATATATGTCCATGCCACTCTCTCACTTCATCCCAGCTTCCCCTTCCCCCTCCCCGTGTCCTCAAGTCCATTCTCTACGTCTGAGTCTGTATTCCTGTCCTGCCCCTAGGTTCTTCAGAATCTTTTTTTTTTTTAGATTCCATATATATGTGTTAGCATACGGTATTTGCTTTTCTCTTTACATCACTTTTTCTTTTGCTCACATATAGAGAGTTCCCCTGCCCGGAGGGAGAATGTGGTTGACCAAGGAAGGGCTGTTGGAGAGAGGTACACTTTGAAAAATAAAGGTTCTCTGGCAGAGACCAGCAGTAAGGTCCGTGCCTGCTGTAGTTTATGCAGATTGGGGAAATTTTTCCCTTCTCTGTGGGTGTTAGAAAGGACTGGTGCCATTTAGAATGGTACTCTACTGGGACTGAGGAAGGCTCAGCAAACGCTGGGATTTAGAGAGAAGAGCTTCATTCTGTCTTCTCTCGAGGGAGGCTCAGCGATTCCAGAAGCCCAAAGGATCTAGAACAGAGGTGCTGCTGTCCTTTTATGGACAGTGAGGCTGACCTGTGCGGTAACACATCAATCCCATCAACTCAGAGAGTTGTCTTCTCCATTTGCTTGCTCACCAAGACCCGTTTCCTGACCCAGCACTGCCTTTTACGGTCTTTAAAGACCTTGGGCATAAGTATTCAAAAAACAAAACTGCTTTTGTCTGGACACCAGAGCTATTTTTGTCATTGTAAAAATGAGTGAGAATGTTTAAAGGACTCCTTATAGAGAACTCCCAGCGGGACTGAGAATGGGCTTGGCCTTAAGGAACGAATAACACATAATTAAGCTGCGTGCTTTTCCCAAGTGTACCTTGTCCACCTCTCTGACCAGTTCAGGATACTGACCTCTGCCTGGCCCTGTCTTGAGTGCCTCTGGGTCCTGCTTACCTCCCCAGGGTTTAGCTGTGTTCCCCGTCAGCCTTTTAAGTCCATCCCCAGGGTTCTGCTGTGCTGGTAGAGGTCATAAAGGACAGCCTGCAAAACCCAGAAATCAGGGCTTTACCAAATCAGTGGGTCATTACCAATAAATTGTTACGTGGGTGCATCACACAAGATAAAGAAATCAACATCAAGGATCTGGGAAGCCAGACTTAGATATCACATGGCATGAAAAGTGTAGAGGCTGGGTGGGTATGGAGGTGATTCTAGAGAACTGGGCAAGGGCAGCAGTGTGGAGGTCAGTGGAATGGAATGAGGAAATTCTCATGAGAGAAGTGGTACAGCTGGGAACAGGGTTGACATATGGATTCATTCACTTCACAGCACCTTCAGGGTGTCAGGCGGGTGTGGGGGTGGGGGTGGGACACAGTAGTTAAAACCCTAAATATAGCCCTGCCCTCGTGTTATTGACTTTCCACTTCGATATCTATCAGTGTCTTCCTTTTCTTTGATCCTGACATGCCTCATGGGTCCAAAGGAAGGATCTTCTAATGAAAGAAACCTCGATTGGAAGAACACACAGGAAGTGAATGAAAATCAGATTTGCCTCTTAGGAGTTAACAAATGGGATAGACAACTCCATTATCCTAGCGTTGATTATTCATAGTTGTGTCTCTATGCAAAGTGTTTAATTATAGGCCACTCTTTTCCCTGTCCCATTTGCCACCACCCTCATTCCTCCCAGCCACCCACTAAATATTACTTACTTTGTCAAGGAAGGCAAATCCATGCTAACAGTAGCCAAAGCTCATTCAAGCTAATTTGTTGCAGAAAAGACCACCATCCAGGATAGAAAGAAAAAATAAATGCTTTGATTAGTTACCATTTGGGATTATCCACCGTTCCAGGTCTTCTCCATAGTATGAATAACGAAGCTTTAACAGTAAAAGCCAAGTTTTTTTTTTTTTCTTCCATGTTTAAAATATCAATATGTTCCTTGAGCATACATAATCCCTGCCCCACTCCAGAGGCAGAAAATTGAGAGTTGGCTTTATTAAAAATTGCAGTGTTCGCTTTGCCTTTAAATTGCTGTGTTTTCCACAGACACTATGTTTGTGTTTGGGTGTCAGTGGGGAGGCACGGATGGTAGAAGGAGCTTTTTTGCTTACATGCCATAGGAAAAGCAAAATAGTTTGGAAAGTAGTTCAAGCCTGGGAAGTCAGGCTTTTAGTTGGAATTGACAGTTCAGGAAAATGATAGATGAGCTGAATTATTTTTCCCAGTAAGAAAGTGAAACATTTTAACAGAATAGGCATTCTCTTAGGGGTTCAAAGTATAGAGTATTAAGAAACGAAGTTAAGTATGACTTACACCTTCTACTTCTCAGGAAATGTGATGCTGTCTCTTGGAACTTCCTGCTACCTTCCATTAATATATTCTATTTTCCTTCCACATACATATATAATAAAGAGAACCTTAAAGTAGTCATCTGGCCTGGTCTAGGTTTTGGGTCTTTGTTCATTGCGGCTTTTTGAGTAGAAACAAGTGCATGCTTAAATTCGTGTTCCCTTTAAGAAAACCCACAATATAAATATTTCAAATTGTAAAATCGGTGGGCTTTGAGATCCTGTGTATGGAGGAGGGAGGGGTGGAGCAAAATAGTGAACTTATTGGTCAGTGCCTTGGTGTATTTCACTGTTCATTCACAGATCATTAGCTACTTGGTGGAGAACCTAAAAGAGAGAAACTTTAAACTGCACATTGAATTATCAATTTGAAGTGAAATGGTAATGAGTCAGTGGAGGAATAAGATTCGATTTACATGTTTAATTTGTTTTTTTTTAATTTTAATTTTATATTGGACTAATAGTTGATTTATAATGTGTTAATTTCAGGCATACAGCAAAGTGATTCAGTTATACATACACATGTATCTATTCCTTTTCAAATTCTTTTCCCATTTAGATTATTACAGAATATTGAGCAGAGTTCCCTGTGCTGTACAGTAGGTCCTTATCGGTTATCTGTTTTATATATAGTAGTGTGTATATGTCAATTCCAAACTCGCAATGTATACACAAGTTTAGTTTGTGTGCAGGTTTTGTTTAAGCTGCATGAGCCCACCTGTACAGGTGTCAGGTTAAGTCACAGAAAGCATCAGTCTAAGATGCAGAGGTTGAAGCCAGGGCAATAAGAGAGAAGGTGAAGGTGGAGCAAATAAAGCGTAACAGTAAGCAGAGTAGAGAAACCAGGACTCCTCTGAGTTTCCCCACCTTTATACCTTTGTGCCCCTCTTTGCAACACTCTTCTGCTCTATTTCCTATCAACCTTCTACCCCATTCAAGGTCATTTTCAAAATGTGAAATGAAGCCATGTGTGATCACTACCCACAGCCAATGAGATACTGCCTATTGCCTTTTTTGACCTTTTTTGCCTTTTTTGACCACCCCCCAGCCAAAATGCTAATTTTAGCGTAGTATACAATAGTAAGTTTGGGGGTTAGAAATACCAGATTTTTGATCTGGTTTAGTTACAAAAATGTTTTATAAATTGGTTTTGGAGAAAACCTGCTGGAAACTTCCATTTGGAATAGAAGGGCTAGTTTCAGTGCTTGGGGAAAAGCAATATTTTCCTTCAGCTCAGACTGGAGAAGTGCTGTCTTGGAAGAAAAGGGGGCTTGGGAGGTTTACTTCAGAACTCCAGAATCAGCATCTCCAGAGCATGTAGCATGGGGTGTGAATGGTCTACCAAGATTTCCAGGCGATTCTTATATAAAGTTGAAATCCACAGACTTATATGTAAATACTGTTCTCTCAGTGATCTCATAACTAAAAGGCTGGGTCTTAAATATAAATGATTTCAGCAAAGTGATTGTGTAACAGGAGTATCTGAAGTTGAATGTGTTTTTGAAGAAAGCCTACATTTTCGACCTTGTAGTCTAGAGAGGAATAGTTATTCCTATACAGAGCCCTTTGGGCATCTGTAGTGGGCACCAGCAGTATTTCCATTTTCTGGTTATCTTTACTATTTACAGATAATTTCCTTCTTACTCTTCACTAATGCTACTTACTGTATTTATATTCTGTCTTGCATGTTCCCTATGAAATGTCTCGCGTATAACAGGCCAAGTTCACACTACTTAGGACTGAATGTCCTCTGCAAGATGATAAATTTCTTGACAGTAGAAACCGTATGGCTCAATTCCCAGTCTCAGAGGCACCTTTCACACTGCCTTGCATGGTGTGAGACTCAATTAAATAAATAACTGATCGATCAGTTTTACCTAGCAGTCTACACGTCAGAGCTGGAAGATCAGATGTGGGCAAAGCAAAGCGGACACAATACCCAGATTCATGATTATCTTGACTTCTGGGCAAAGCTGGCTTTTGATGTGATGCCTTATATCGTGAAGCCACATCCCAGGATATTCTTATAATTCAGCCATTCTTCCTTCTGGCTAATCTTGACAATAGGAAGGAAGTTCACAATTGTCCATTGTCGAGGGCCTGATAAACTAGGCTAAATATTTTATGTACGTCATTTCATTTAACTCCCACCCAAACCAGTGAACCAACCCATAGATATTAGTTATTATCTGCTTTTACACCAGGTTCAGAGAGCAGAGCAGGTGAGCCCCACAGTGAGATTTGAAGTCATTTCTGCTTGATTCCGTGTCCAGTGTTCTTCTGCTGCGCCAGTGGTTCTCAAGTGTGGTTCCTGAACCATATCATCGGCATCACTTGAGAACTTGTTAGAGATGCAAATTCCCAGACCCACCCCAGAATTTCGGAGTCACACACTGTGGTGGTAGAGGGGGCAGCAACCTACGGTTCCACAAGACCTTCAGGTGACAGCACTACATCAGCTGTTTCTCAGAATACTTAACTTCCTCTAAGTCCTTGCTAGTCAAGGTGTGGGCTGTAGACCCAGAAGCATTGGCTTAATTTAGGAGCCTGTTAGAAGTGCAGAATCTCACACCCCTCACCACACCTGTTAGACCAGAATCTGTATTTTAATAAGGTCTTCGGTGATCCATGAGCATATTCAAGTGTGAAATGCACTGCTCTGAGCTATACCTTTTCTCCCCTTAGTCTTAAATTGGCCTAGTCTAGATGTCCACAATCCTTGGCGTATGCATTAAACCGTGAGGCAGGAACAAAGACTGAAGGTCCTCTCGTGTTTTACCTTGGGACTAAGTTGAGAGCTGTGCTTACTCCATTCTGATCAGATTCAAGTTTCCGTCCCTACATGCTTGCCTCTGTAGCCTAAATGCATACACACAGTGACACCAAATACTTACTTGTTTCCCTTTGACGTCACCTTAAGCTAGGCACGACGACCACGGAGTAGCTCGGGTTGTGTTAACATGTTGTAAACTAGTAGGGATGGCAACTCTCGCCTATTAATGAGGCGAGAGGATGGCTAATTCCTGCTCATTTCTATTCCAGAAACTAAATGTACACCCTGAAAGCAGCAGCTCATTGCTCCACAGTTGATGCTCATTTCTTTCCAACTCTGTAAATAGGTGGTGTTTAGAAAGCCTAAAATGTAGACTCTTTAGGGGGAAAGACACACACCTTTTAGGAGCTTCGTGTGAAGTTACGAAACGGCTGTTTGGGGACCTCACCTCTGACAGAGTAGTGGGGATTAAAGGCTAGTCAGAGAAGGATATTAACGAATGTTGTCCTGATTCCCTTGCTGTGATTGTTCTGTCCCTGGGGCCACATCCTTCTCTCCTGCAGCCCTTGATTTCCCATCGAGTACAGGGACACTGACCCGTCGTGTGAAGGCTGCACCTGCATTTCACGCTCCATTTTACTTCACGCGAGTTCTTCAGACGCTCCATGGCCACCTCCTTGATGGAGGGCTATCAGGCACTAGCAGTTTACCTCTGTTCTGCAAGGAACTGGAGAAAAATAGTTTTTCTTGCTATAAGCACTCTAAAGGTGAGGTGCTGACCCATGTGCGTACATTAGAATAATCTCGGTGCTCGTCCTAAGGCTGATTCAGGGCTCTGCTCTCTGAGTCAGAAATCCCCAATTCGGTATGTCTGCAGTGGGACCTAGGAAGATGCAGAGTTTAACAGGCATTTCAGAGGATTCAGATGGTCTTATCCAAGGTGCCACTCTTGGCTAACAATTATATCATTGATAACTGTGGGATTTTAAGAAGATCGCTGAATCTCTCATGTGCCCTCAACTGTATATTGAGAGAGTTGTGATGGGTGATTCTGCTCTATAATAGTTTTCTCGGAGTTAGTTAACTATCATTTCACACAGACACATCTGTTAACATCTGCAGTGTACCAGATACTGTGCTGAATGCCGGGGAAAAGAAAGAGAAGTCAGATACAGTCACTGTTCTCAGAGATGTCACAGTCTGCTGAGGACACAAATGTACGGAGCAATAGATGGCAATAAGCCTCCTAGCTGGTATAATAGCAATAGGACGTAGGACCGAAGAGGGTCCAGAGTTGGGAAAGGTGACATGGAGTGAATTCCCGCTGTATTCGGATAGCGCTTTATATTGCGTTCTGTAGGGGTGTCTACAACAAGGGGAGACCAAGAGTCATAGGGAACTCTTGGTCCTATGGGAAGGGCAAGATTGTCCTAAAAACATCCAGTCTGATGGAAGAGGCAGATCCAGATATGTAACTAACTGAGTTTCCTCTGACTGATAACGGGATTTGGTCTCTACGAAACAAAAAACAAACAAACACAAAAAACTGTCAAGAAAATTCACGCTGCCGAGAGAGAATCTCGAAAGGGACTCTGGGGATTTGTGTTATTTCCAGGAAATACGGTGATCCTATTATTAAAATCTTAGAAGAGACGTGGTTCAGTCCATTGCCTGGAGGTTTGCAGGCTATCTGTCCCATTTTTCATTACCCAATAATAAATATCGTAGTGAAAGTCACCTTTAACGCTTAAATATTGCTAGGGTTTTATGGGACTGAATTGAACGGACTGCCCTGGTATGTGAAAGCCGTATAGGTGAGGCGGTTTTATAACACACGCCTCGTGAAGCTGTATGAAGCCCCTGTACACGCCGCCCTTTGAGATGAGAGCCTTCAAGCACGGCGCTTGGGCATGAAGGGGCCTCTGCTTGTTCATTAAACCTGTTGGTAATGTTAATTTTTAAGGAATAGGAAGAGGAGGCTTGAGGCAATTAGAATGGGATTTGTTCCTGGGAGGGGTCATCTGCCGGGAACTGTCCCTTCCATCAGCAGGTCATGTGGGTTCTTTATGTCGATTCTCCAGCCTGAGTTGGAGTCGGACATCGCTGGGAAGAAAATAGACCAGTGCCAAGACGCATGAGCCAATAGGGGGCTGTTAGGTTAGTAGAGCTGTTCAGGCTTCCCTGACGGTAGTGGTCTGTGGGACCTGTTTAGACCAACCGTATAGTTACTAATTTTCATGAAGCAGAGGAGTTGATTAGACTGGTCACTTTACAAGCCAGGTGGGAGTCAGTTTTGCGCTTACCAGTATCTTCCGCTTAGTGTTGTCATCCTAGTTTTTCCTGGCGTGGCCGGGGGAGGCTAGAGCCAGCCAGTGCTGGCCATAGCTCTTTTATTTTATTTTTGGTGAGGTGAAATTCACATAACATAAAAGTAACCATTTTAAAGTGAATAATTCAGTGACATTGAATACATTTACCATATTATACAGCCACCACCTCACTCTAGTTCCGACACATTTCATCACCCCCAAAAACCCTGTAACCATTAAATTGTCACTTCCTGTTCCTCCCTACCCAGACCCTGGAAACCACCAACTTGCCTATTTCTGTGGACTGGCCTGTCCTGGACGTTTCATATAAATGGACGTATGCAATATGTGACCTTTTGTGACCAGCTTCTTTCACTTAGCATAATGTCTTTGAGGTTCATCCATTTGTGGCATATTATCAGTACTTCGTTCCTTTTCATGGCTGTGTAATGTTCCATGTATGTGTCCCAGAATTGGCTTATCCATTCAGCTGCGGATGAATGTTTGGACTGTTTCCACATGTTTGGGCTACATTCTGTGAATAGTGCCGCCGTGAACATGAATGTACTTGTATCTGTTTGAGTGTTTGTTTTGGATTTGTTTGAGCATATACCTGCATGTGGAATTCAGATGTATTATTTGTACAAGATATTCCTTGCCCCCCACCCTGCCCCTGGGGTTCTCCCCCTGGGGGAATTCTATAACTCACATTAGCGGGAGCAGGCGTGGCCATATGACTTGCTTTGGCCAATGAATGCAGTGGGAGCAGAGGTGACCAGTGCCCCTTGTGATCTGAAGCCTTAGGAACCATTTAGGGGCTCTGCCGTGACTCCTTTCCCACATCCAGTGGTCCTGCGGGGATGCAGCAGTTGCTCCTTCAGGCTGAGTTCACAAAGGCAGGTGGCATAGAGCAAGCAGTTGGTCTTTTGAACTCCCTCTGAAAGACACTCACTTGGACTTTGGGGGTGTGGGGATAAAAAGATGGGGGAACTCTCCCTGCCGTGAAAGAGCTTACAGTTTTACTGTAATTTAAGCAGGTAGTCATAGCTCTAAAAAGCACTGCAGAGGGAAAAGGGAGGAATCCACGGAGCTTTCTTAGAGGATGTTGGGTTTGGCCTTAAAGGACAGATAGGGTTTAGGTGTATAGAGTGTAAAAAGAGCTTTCCAGGAAGAAGAATGGGATTAGCAGTGGCTTGGAGGTGGCAAAGTAAGATGTTTGAGGAAGAGTGAATTGGGTGACTCTTTTCAAGAGTTTAGGCGCCCTGAGGACATGGGGTTGGAAAGTTCTGCTGGAACCAGTGAGTGAGAGACTGTGACCTCCAGGCTAATGAGTCTGTTCTCTGTAATCTGACATTGTGTTTCCCAAGCATGCACGATACTGGATGACTGACCCACTGCTCCTTTCCTGTGCTTTAGGGACCAGATACATCCTTCTACAACAGCGGATATCAATCTTTACATGTTTTTTACTTCCCACATCTCAGCTCTGCAGTCTGAGTGACTCGCCTCCTGCTTCAAACTGATCCTCTGTGTTTGTCACCATCTTAATTGAGAATAACTGTTCTCAGCCCTGTGGGGAGCAGAAGGGAAAGAAAAGCCCCAACATTTGAGTTTGCCAACGTGCGTCAGAAGTTTCCAAACAATAGTTCTCTTTCTTACTTTCTCCTCTAATGGTGGTGGGGCGGTGTGTTCCTTTTGGATTTCACAGTGGAGCAAAAACTGAAGCTTTGAAGTCAAGGCACTAATAAATGAGCTAATAAATGGAGTTGGGATTTGAATCTTGTCTTACCCTGTTTCTCCCATGCCCATCCTAGAATGTGAGCAAATGATTGGCCACATGACCGAATGACTAAATGAAAAATCAAGGGATGTTTGATTCCAAATCTCAATGTGATGGGATTCTGTAAGGGATCTCTCTACCACCACAAACACCGAAAGAAATACTCTGGAGCTGTGGCGAGGGTCGTCAGAGGGTAAGATGGCACGGCTCTGGTGGGAGTGAGGGGAGCCAGTTTCGTGGGGCTCCTGGATGGAGGGGGCTCAGCTAAGAGAATATTCCCATTTATCTTGGGTCCTGAAACAGGAGGGAAAGGGGCAGGGCACAACTTTTAAAAGAATGACATAGCTATAGAACATGACAAAAACTAGTTAGAACCAACTATATCCAAGATGGTGGAAGAGTTGATTTCCAGTGGACCTTGGGCATCATTATGCACTCATTGTAATACATCAGCATAAGCTAAATAACTCACCCACCAGCACCATGACAGTTCCGAGGCTGACCATAAAAGGCCGAAAAGTGGGCAGTGGCCCAATTCCTGGAAATCTCCACCCCCTTCCCCCAAATAATTGGAATAATCATTAGCCTGTGAAATTACCCAGCCCATAAAAACTAACCACCGTATCAGGGCCTTTTGCCTTCTGAGATGGCCCACACTCTGTCTGTGGAGTGTCTTTCTCTCTAAATAAATCCACTTCTTACCTATCACTTTTGTCTCTCACTGAATTCTTTCTGCAATGAGACATAAAGAACCCGAGCTTCATTAAGTCCTGAGACCAGGTGTGTGATCTCAATTAAAAGATCGTGGGTTCAAGTGCCAACCTGAGTTCTGGCTGGGTTTGAGTCCTGGCACGTGGGTTCAAGTCCCATCTGAGGTGCACAGTTTCAGTCCCGCTTCTCTGGACAGACTTCTGGGTGCAGGGAAGTCCTTGGGCTGATCCTATTCAAGTACATTGTCAAGGGCGTTTTCTGGCCCTTGGCTGTGGGATTAGAGCTCTTTGAAAACCCTAGCTAGGAAAGTGGGGAAAAGGGAAGAAAGCAAGCTGAAATGTAATTTCCTCTTTAATACAGACTGTCATTTAATCTAATATCATAGAGAATGATTAGATCTTAAAAACCTATAAATTACACTTGACACCTCTCTGGTACGCCTCTGCTCTCCCTCTCGGCACTCACACACCACAACAGTGGGCTGTGGCTGAGAGGAGCTCTCTCCGTGTAGTTTGTTTATTGGCTCTTAATGAGAAACGATTAATCTAAATCACCATAGGGGTGGATCCTTTGCGAGCTTTGGAATCGGAGGTGACAGTGGACCTTTATGACAAATGTGCTGCTCCATCCTTACCAACAACACAAAGTTTGTGAGAGTGTGTGTGGTGCTTTTGGGGAGAGAAAACACACACACACACACACACAAAATATAAAACTGCAACCTTTGGGCACTTCCATCTCTCTCCCTTTCAGTCTTTCCTCTCCTGCCTCTTCCCACTCTCCCTGACTGCGGCAGCTGGGGCTCCTCATTACGTTGTTACCTGGAAGACCCTCTTCTCCGTTGATGACAGTTATTGTGTCCTTTTCTCCCCTGCCTGTCTGGGGACCGCCCGGTGCAGGATGATGGATCATTACAGAGAGTACCTCCCCAGCAAAGTTGCCACCTCTCTCTCCCCTCCCATCCTGCATCACGTTGGGAAAGAGAGGAAGCACCACCAAACAAACCAACACCCTGAGAACCCAAAAGGAAAAAAAAATACATTCTGCCAGGGGTTCTTTTGTTTGGGGAGAATGGGGTCAAATTTGCAGCTGAAGGGATGGAAACCAAAGGGGGAGAATGGTGGACAAAAGTCTCTCCTGCTCTGTTTGATTCTTTTCTGCTCCTGTGTTTGCACTGACTCTGTTGTTCCCTTGCTGTGTCCTCTCACTGTCCTTCACCGTGTCACCAATACAGAGCACAGCAAGGACAGGGCACTCAACTTGGCAGGTCAAGTTCTGAGTTTGAGCCCCAGTTTTCATCCTTGGTGACCAGCTGTGACCTCGGCAAGTCACCAGGTGCAGGCTTGGTATTTCCTTGCCTCTGGAATGGGGTGTGGTAGGCAGATTTATGGCCTCCTGGAAACATCCGAATCCCTGGAATCTGTGAAGGGGGAATTCAGGTTCTAGATGGAATTAAGGCTGTTCATCCTCTGACCTTAAAATATTTGACTCTTACTGTGGCTTTCTCTCCCCTGCCTGTCTGGAAACTGCCTGGCACGGGATGGCGATCATTACAGAGAGCACCTGCCTAGCACAATTGCCAGGGGAGCCCTCTGGATTCTCCAGGTGGGCCATTGTATTCACAAGCATCCTTAAAAGTGCTGTGGACGAAGACTGTTGCCTGCTGCATCAGTAAACAAAGGGTGTGTGGTCATCGAGCCACTGCAGCCAATCCCAACTGTGTGCCCTGAGGTGATTCAGGCTGGGGAAAAACAGGATACTGGCCCTAGGTAGTTCAGGTGCATATCAAGTGAATGATTTTAATGAACCCAGACTCTTGTATCTTCCCATATATAGAAAAGTGCTAAATTCACTTACTTGTTTGTTTTTTCTTTTCTTTTCTTTTCTTTTTAAAATATCTTTATTAGAGTATAATTGCTCTACAATGGTGTGTTAGTTTCTGCTCTACAACAAAGTGAACCAGCTATACATACAAATGTATCCCCATATCCCCTCCCTCTTGCATCTCCCTCCCACCCTCCCTATCCCACCCCTCTAGGTGGTCACAAAGCACCCGGCTGATCTCCCTGTGCTATGCGGCTGCTTCCCACTGGCTATCTCTTTTACATTTGGTAGTGTATATAAGTTCATAACGCTCTCACTTCATCCCAGCTTGCGCTTCCCCCTCCCCGTGTCCTCAAGTTCATTCTGTACGTCTGTGTCTTTATTCCTGTCCTGCCCCTAGGTTCTTCAGAAACATTTTTTTTAATTTTTAGATTCCATATATATGTGTTAGCATACGGTATTTATTTTTCTCTTTCTGGCTTACTTCACTCTGTATGACAGTCTCTAGGTCTATCCACATCTCTACGAATGACCCAGTTTTGTTCCTTTTTATGGCTGAGTAATATTCCATTGTATATATGTGCCACATCTTCTTTATCCATTCATCTGTCAATGGACACTTAAGTTGCTTCCGTGTCCTGGCTGTTGTAAGTAGAGCTGCAGTGAACATTGTGATACATGACTCTTTTTGAATTATGGTTTTCTTCAGGGTATATGCCCAGTAGTGGGATTGCTGGGTCATATGATAGTTGTATTTTTAGTTTTTAAGGAACCTCCATACTGTTCTCCAGAGTGGCTCTATCAATTTATATTCCCACCAACAGTGCAAGAGGGTTCCCTTTTCTCCACACCCACTCCAGCGTTTATTGTTTGTAGATTTTTTGATGATGGCCATTCTGACTGGTGTGAGGTGATACCTCACTGTAGTTTTGACTTGCATTTCTCTAATGATTAGTGATCTTGAGCATCCTTTCATGTTGCTTTTTCTTTAACTAACAGTAATCTCTTAATGTTTGGACTGCCTGGTTTTTGTTGCATAAACTCCTATACATCCTGGCTCCTCCCTGACCTTTTCACAGCTGTCCCTCTGAACTGAGAGGCTGCCTCCCAGGCTTAAGTCCTCAGCAAGTCTGTCAAATAAACATAATTCTCAACTTTTAGGTTGTGCTTTTTTATTAGTCAACAGTTCGTAAGAGGGAAGAAGGGTCAGAGTGATGTGATATGAGAAAGACTGGACTGGCCATTGCTGGCTTTGAAGATGGAAGGGGGCTTGGAGCCAAGGAGCTGGGGGTAGCCTCTAGAAGCTGGCAAAGGCAAGGATTCTCACCTAGAGCCTCCAGAAAAGAATGCCACCCTGCTGACACCTTGACTTCAGCCCAGTGAGACCCATTTGGGCCTCTGAGATCCCAAACTGTAAAATAATAAAATCACGTTATTTTAAGCCATTAAGCTTGTGCTAATTTGTTTCCAGCCACAGGGAACTAATACAGTGGGTAATAATGCCAGCTCTGCCTTCCTCAGGGAGCAGAGTGAGGATGGAGGGGAAAATAGCTGAGGAAGGACTTGGCCAAATATAAAATGCAGTGCCACGCAAAGGCCTCGATATTAACTTCAGCTGAGGGTGAAGGGATGCACAGCAGGTGTCTTGAGCTGGGGGTGGAAAGCACAGATCAAGGGTCTGCCCAGCTCCTTGCAGGGTCTGGTTCCTTTTCATTTTCACTCTTTCTGGGAGCTAAATGTCTCTGGTCTGGCCAAATGGGCTCAGTGCCACCATTTCCTTTCCTTAGGACGGTTCCCGCACTGGTGCAGGACTGTGAGGTACCACTGGTTAGGACAACCTGGCTTTTAGGGGGTCCGTTGGCCCCAGGGGCTGCTGCCTCAGAAAGTTGCCTGACTCCCTGTTGATCACATCCAGCATTTAGCTGTATGTGAGCCCATCCCTGCCCCTCGGAAGTGTGGGCGGTGATGGGGAGTGAGGAGTTGAGCTCTAACTCTAACTCATGTTCACATGCTCAGAATTCTTATTGAGCCAGGAGATGTTCCCGGAACGTAGGGACCTTGTTCTCTATGCTAATGAAGCTCTCCACTGCATGGTCTCTTCCAACTAGGCCGGGACACAGGACACTTCCAAGCATATTTACTCCCCTGATTGTTTTCCTTGGGATAACCTATTGCTTGTCTTGCCTCTCCTGACTAGAATAGTTGTTCCCAAATTGCTAATCCCAGTAGGGTTAAGTCCTTGAAAATTGCCTAGGTTGAAGGCTTCTCATATGAAGAATTTAAGATCCAATGGGAAAAATAGGATTAGCAGGTGAACTTATAAAAGTCCTTGTCTCTTTTTTATAATGTTCACTGAATGAAATACTAAAGCTAGCACACTAAATAAATACTGTATCACTGACAATCTGCGGTTCTTAAATTAGTCATAATGGGTACAGTGCAGTTAATTTCCGTTTCCCATCCCTTGTGCGCTAGAATCTTTTCAGGATCTTCCTCCCCCACAGCTTCAACAAGATGCTTATAAATTAAGTTTCTTTTGTGGTAGATGATATGCATGCTGGCGAGCATTTTTTCTTTCTCGCTTATAGTCATTGCCTTTCTGATTTTAGGATTCTGAGCAACGATTCTTAACTCTGGGCTTCCACTGTGGTCCCACATGTGCACAGTAGGAAGTTGGATGCTTGAAACAGCAAATAATGTAGATGATCTTGATTCAGCTAGTTTGATATTTCTCACAACCTTTCCCAGTACCCCTGGTTACCAAATCCTACGCCTTCGTCCCATCTAACCTATGTCTCAGCACCCTCCGTCCGATCTCAGGAGCGCATGCATCTTTCTTTCGTGCTCCTAAGATGGACAGAGACCAAACAAATAAACCAAAGACCCTCAAGTCAAACCATAACAAAACATTAAGGATAATTCAACAAAAGTAATGAAAATGACTTCCAACCCAATCCTATAGATTTCAGGTTTTTTTTAAAAAATTATGAGACTTCTTTTTCCTTCTCTCCCAGGGTTAGACTTGCTTTCTTAAAAATATTGGAGTTGAACATCTTGCAGAAAAATAACATGGCCATCAGCTTATTAACTTATCTGTATTAGACTTTGACAAAGAGGAACTAGACTGACAGAGAGACTGCCCTAAGTGATAATTACCACAGGTAGAGCTGGTGATACCTGGACCATCAGTGGCCAGTGCTTGCTTCACATAAAGGTTTGCTGAGTGCTCTTACTGAGATGGAGCCGACTTCTCTGGACAGGGCCCTGATAAGCCACAGATCCAATACAGTGAACATTTGGTCAAGCAGACTTTGAATCCCTTGAGCGACTTTCACTCAGCCACACATCAGATACTGATTGAGCATGTGCTTCGCTGAGCACAGCAAAGACCAGGGGATGTGGTATCAGTGACACTCTCTGTCTTTAAGACACTTAACATCTAGGTGGCAAAGTGAGATGAATACAAGTGAAACAGAGTTTAACTAATATGTTAAAATATATAAAGTGTTTATAGCTTTTCACATATTTTACACATGAAGCCATAGTTCAGTGTGATCACGAATTTGCCAATGGAGTTCATGGAAGGTAGAGATCGTTCCCCTGGAGCAGTTGAGAGGCTTCATGGAAGGGAGGGAATTAAAAAGGGCCTGGAAGGAAGGCATGGACCAGGGAAAACGCTAGGCTTTCTAGGCAAGGAGGAACACTAGCAAAGATAGGAATGTTAGAGGAGTGCTTGGCTAGGGTATATGGTTGGGTTGTAGAGATCAAGCCTGAGCACAGTGTGGGGCACACTTATGGAGTGTCTGAGGTGCCAGACTTGGTTTTCATGACCTGCTGAGGGTACTGGAGTTTCTTACGGAGAGGAAATGCCATGATCATGATCAGAGCTGGGCCAGGGGAGAGCCATCGTGCAGTGCAAGGCAGGCCCGTTGGTTTACAGCATGAGTGGGGCGGACAACCAGGATTCCTGCTAGAGAGGAGGTCAAGACTAGTGCTCCCTGGCCTGGGAAGTGCTCTCGCTGCTTTCTCAGTGAGGTACCCTCGGTAGCTACCCTGCCTTCACCCATGCCTGTCCTGCACTCAGAGCAGTGCATGCAGTGTGGACAGATACTTATCCAGCTTCTCAGCTTTTCCACCGGCAGGCAATGGGCAGCATGATCCTGTTGGGATTCTCGAAAGGGCTAATGGAAAAGTGTGTGTAGGTGTGGTGAGAGAGAGAGAAACATTTCATTTTTATGAGCAGGTAATATCTGCTCATTGCAGAATAGCAGAATAATAGGGAAAAAATAGAAAAGTGTAAGAAAAAAATGAAAATGACTCATGATCTTGCTGCACAGGAATGCCTACTGTTAACATGGAGTGAATTTTTCCTTCAAGTTGTTCATTTGTGCATAAATATGGGCACGAGGTAGAAACAATTTTTAACAAATTTGAAATTATGCCTCGTGTGTTTTCAGCCTGCTTTTCATGCACGGCTTCCACATATGATTATTTTTCACGTGTCATAAAACTATTTGAATTCATACTTAATAGCTGCATAATATTCCATTGAGTGGATTTAGCCTACTTTATTTAATTATTCTATCAGCTATTTGGTTTGTTTCCAATGTTTTGGTGTTATAAATAACGCTGAGATGAACACACAGGTGCATAAGTCTTTTATTGGGTCCCTGATGGTTTCCTTGGACAGATTCCTAGAAGAGAAGTTACAGGGTCAAAGGTATGAATATTTATGAATCTTGTTCCACCTTGCTGCATTGCTTTCAGAACAGTCATGCCAATGTATACTTGCATCAACACTGACTGTCTGCATGTTTCACTCCACTGTCTTGGCCATGGTCACCAATATCCTCCACATTGCTAGATTCAGTGGTCGGTTCTCCAGAACTCATCTTACTGCACTGTCAGCTGCATTTGACACAGTTGGACACTCTCTTTCCTGATACACTTTCTTTTCTTGGTTTCAAAGTTTTGAGGACATCACACTCTCTGGGTCTTCCTTCTCCTTCTCACACTTCATTTCTGGTTCTTCCTTATATCTTTGACCCTTAAACAGTGTGCTAGAGCCCAGTTCTCAGACTCCTTTCTATCTATATTTGCTGTCTCTGTGATCTCCAGATTCATGTCTAAATGCTGTTCAAACACTGAAGTCTCCTAACTTCTTATCTGCAGGCCAGCCCACTCTATCCGCTGTCTACTCATCAGCCCCTCTGGATGTCTATTAGGCACCTGAAACCTGGCCTTTTCAAAATCATATTCCTCATTTCCAAAGCCCCCAATCTGCTCCTCCCATAAGCTTTCCTGTCTCATAAACAAGCAATTCTGTTTTCCCACTTGTTCAGGCCAAAAACCTACCTGACCATTTGAGTTATTTCCAAGTTTTGATCATGATAAACAACACTGAAATGAACATACAGGTATAAACCTTTTTATTTTCTAATGAGACCCCTCTCTTTCTCTTACTCCCTACAGCGCATCTGTAAGCAGACCTTTTTGACTTTTCCTTTATCCCCACAGATGGACCACATCTCAGTAACTGAGACGGCACTCCATCATCAGCCTCTCCCACCTGGATCATTTCAGTGGCCTCTTATTGGTCTCTCTGATTCTTTACCTGCTATCCCCCACCTCCCACAATGCTCTATTCAGCTGGAGTTAAAGGATCAAAATACAAGCCATAGCCTACATCACCTTGCTGGAAGCCCGCCAATGATTTCCACATCCCTTGGGATAAAGCCAGGGTGCTCATATCACCTACTGCCCCCATGCTCAACCCTCTACTTCCTTCGCTCTGTCCTAGCTCAGTGGACTCCTACATCCTTTCTGAAATGTCCCCTTCTCAGTGAGGCCTTTCCTGACCCTGCTACTCAAATTTCAGACCCTCCCCTTCAGTACTTCCTACCTCCTTTCCTGATTTATTTTAATCTAAAGGACTCGTCATCATCTGATAAGCTACACACTTTACCTCTTTGTTTGTGTATTGTCTGTTCTCCCCTCACTAGGATGCACGTTCTCTGAGGGCAGGGTTTTTCATTTGGTTTGCTTATTGCTCTTATCTTAGTCTTTATAGTACAGCCTGGCATAAAGTAAGGACTCTGTAAATAATGGTTGAATAAATAGTGTTTATACGTCTGATTAGTTTTCACATTTTCTTAGCAAGTTGTTTTATCTCATCTCATATCTAATTTTTTTCCCCCCCTGGTACATGGGCCTCTCACTGTTGTGGCCCCTCCCACTGCGCAGCACAGGCTCCGGACGCGCAGGCTCAGCGGCCATGGCTCACGGGCCCAGCCGCTCCGCGGCATGTGGGATCTTCCCGGACCGGGGCACGAACCCGTGTCCCCTGCATCGGCAGGCGGACTCTCAACCCCTGGGCCACCAGGGAAGCCCTCATATCTAATTTTATATTTTTCTTCATTTTTTTTAAAATTGTGGTAAAATACACATAACTATAGTTTACCACCTTAACCATTTTTGGATGTACATTTCAGTAGTGTTAAGTACATTCACGTTGTTGTGCAGCCAGACTCCAGAGCTCTTTCCATCTGGTGAAACTATGCTCATTAAACAGCAACTCCTCATTCTCCGTTTTCCCCCAGCTTCTGGCAGCCATTTTTCTACTTTCTGTCTTTATGAATTTGACTAGTCTAGGTACTCTAATAGAAATCATACAGTGTTTGGCTTTTGGCTTATTTCACTTAACATAATGTCTTTACGTTTAATCCATGTTGTAGCATGTGTCAGAATTCCTTTCCTTTTTAAGACTGAATAATATTCCATTATATGTATGTACCACATTTTGTTTATTCCTCCATCAGTGGACACTTGGGTTGCTTCCACATTTGGGCTATTGTTAATAATGGTGTTTTGAACATGGATGTACAAATATCTCTTTGAGATCCTGCTTTCAATTCTTTACGGCATATATCCAGAAGTGAAAAGGCTTGATCATATGTAATTCCATTTTTTTTGAGGAACTACTATACTGTTTTCCATAGCAGCTGCACCATTTAGAATTCACATCAACAATGCACAAGGGTTCCAATTTCCCTAAATCCTCACCAGATATATATTATATATATATATATTTTTGAAAAATGTCTATTCAAGTCCTTTGATCATTTTTTAATTGAGTTGTTTTTTGTTGTTGATTTGGGATTTTTATATATATTTTTTGCTGATTGGCCTCAATGATTGCTGCTTTACTGGTGATGCTTGAGTTAAGTTCTGAAGGACAAGTAGAAATATGCTTAATAAAATGGGTTGGAGTGGAAAGGTGAGGAGTCTAATCTTGGTAAAGAGAATGGCATGTATAAATACTAATGGGTGAAGGGACTTGCATATAAACATAAACATGAATTGATGTTCTACCTGAAAAAGTATATGTAGTTTACAAATTTTTCCCAAAATAAGATATATGTGTGTGTATACATATATGTGTGTGTATATATACACACACACATACTTATAAACGCACAAATATTGTAACAAGTTTTCTCAGTAGCAGCACTTTCGACATTTTGGGCTAGATAATTATTTGTTGTCCAGTGCTGTAATTATTTAAATAATTTATATTTAATAATTTATTATATTTAATTTAATTTAATTAATAATTTAATTAATTTAATTTATATTTAATAATTGTAATTATTTAATAGCATCACTGGCCTCTACCCAGTAGATGCCAGTTACTCTCTTTCCTGACCCTAGTTGTGACAATTAAAATGTCTCCAGGGAGGGGGAATAGGTGAAATAGGTGAAGGGGATCAGAGGTACAAAGTTCCAGCTATAAAATAAATGTCATGGGGGATGTAATGTACACATAGAGAATGTAGTCAATAATATTGTAACAACTTTGTTTGGTAACAGGATGGTATCTGGTCTTATTACAGTGATCATGTCAAAATGTATAAAAATACAAATCACCATGTTGTACACCTGAAAGTAATATAATATTGTATGTTAATTATAACTCAGTAGAAAGCAATGTTTCCATACATTGCTAAATGTCCCCTGAGGGCAACCCCCTTTCTTGCCAGCTATAACTTCTGATATAAGAGGAGATGTTAGGTAGAGAGATAAATAGATAGATGGGCGGTGGGGAGCGAATACTGGTATATTGTTATATTGTGATTAAGACCCTTATCTGTAACAGGCTTTACTTGTGTGTAAGTCAATATTCAGCAACATATTGATTATGTCAGTAGGTTTAGGGGTCAGCCTAAAGAATATCTCTTATATTCTGTGTGATCTTGTATTGATATTATTGTTATTTCTTACTGAGCACTAGCTGTGCTAAGAGTCTCCCATTAGGACTCAATTATACAGTAAATTATAGCATTTCTGCTTTTCTATTCAGAGGAAATCTACTTATTCCTATTCAAAGACTGTTTTCAAAGCATTGAAGTACAATTTGGTTCCTTTGCATTTCTGGGATTCTGGCAGAGTAAGAGACTGAGAAACCTATAGCTTTCACCCCATTTTATAGATTGCACACAGGAGGAACAGAGCATGGCAACTGAATAAAGTAACATATTCATTAATTTTACAATTTGGGTATTATAAGACTCACCCAGCAGCAGGAAGGTGGGCATTCTGGAAAGATTTCTGGGGAGGATTTTGACATCTTCAATACTAAGTTTGACTGGTTTAGACACAAATAAGCTTATAGGCTTTTGAAAATCTAAGTTGCTGAAGCAAAGCCTTGCCTGATTCCTGACTTACATCTGTGTCTTTTGTAATTTTCAACCCGCCATTAAAATTGGGGCCACCATTATTCAAGTTTCCCAGGAATTTCCTACAAAAAGAATTACTGGTCCAAAAAAAGAAAGAAAAAAAAGATATTGTACCATCTGTATGTTGATAAACAATAAAACTTGTCCATCTCTAATATGAGATACAGACAATTCATGTACCATAAATGCCCAAATCCATAGAGACAGGTTGTGTGAGGTTCTTACCCCTAAGGCAGTGGTGTGTTTAATTCCTTCATGGGCCAGAGCCTCCCATTGAAGAGATGAGAGTGGTCATTCAGAGCGCAATGGTATTTAGTGAATTGACGATTACCTACTGATTGGTGTTCATTTTGGCCGTGTTGCTATTTGCTAATAGAGTGTGTTTTTCTTAAAATGTTACTAGGAATGTAAAATAAGTGTAAATTGTAGTTTTGTTCTCCCTCATCCTTTCACATTTTTTAAAAATTGTGGCACTAAAATGTATAACATGAGAGCTACCCTCTTACCAAACTCTTCCAGTTGCGCAGTGCAGTGTTGCTAACTATAAGCACAGAGTTGTACAGCATATCTCTAGAACTTGATCATCTTGCAGGCCTGAAGCTTTATACACATTGAACAGCATTCCCCCTTTACCCCCACCACCCATCCCTTTGGTTTTTACCTACAAAACTCAGGGAGCCAAGAGGGAGGCAAATAATCCCCAAATCTCCAACCTGCTTGGCATCACTTCTGACTTCAGTTGTGCTCTTATCCTGGGTGATTATAGATCCAGGTTCATGTTTATTTAGCCATTAAGGCCCTGTGCTAAGCTCTTTAATCATTATCTTATTTAATCCTCATCTCATTTAATCCTCTCAAGAGCATTGTGAGTTAGAGATAATTATTATCTGTTTTTTTCGTAGGTGAGATAACTGATTGGAAAAACTGGGTAATAGCCTCACGTTTACACATAAAGTAGCAGACTGAAGATTTGAACTCGAGACACCTTCCCCCAGAGCCTATGGCATTAATAACTCTGTTCAACCCGAAATGAAAGACCCCCTTCTCCTCTTCCAGCACGTGCATACACCCACTGCAGATCTTGTGTCAGGACACGCTAGAAAAAGAATCAAAGCAAACTGAAGCAAGAGCAAAATAAAACAAAACAAAAAATCTCCAGTGGGAACCCTTCCCTGTTCATATTGGCAAAATCACATAAATGCAGAATTCACAGGTGTCTTAACAGGTATTGCCATAAATTTTATATGTATATCCCTGCAATTAAAGATTCAAAGGCAAGGGTGGTAATTTCTTTGGGTCTGTAGGATCAAACTGTCATAACTATG